>NC_141272.1:13847500-14447500 GCF_054856545.1 Hippocampus guttulatus
TTGAAAATACATCTGCTTGAAGCCTCCGGAGGCTGAAATGTATCTCGCCGACTTTACAAGCCCTGACGAGAAGCGCTACCCACCACCTAGCTTGTAAGCTAACAGGCCCCAGGAGACTCTTTGGAGGTGACGACGCTCTGTTGCAGCAGACGGCAAGCTCGTCACTTGGCCTTGTGCCGGCGTGTGAGTGAGTCCACATTGCAGACACTTAATGGAAAGTTAACTGTTTGTTAAACAAACCTTTGGGCGCATACTTCCTGTTAGCTACAATGCTTTGTGTGATATTACATATTACGATAATAACACAACATACTTGGGAATGTATAAAAAGACACTCAGCTGTTTTGTAAATTGTGGCATCCTTGTAAGATACATTTTCAGGTTGTAGGCATTGCTAGCTCGCTAATAGCACACTGTAGTGGTCGAAACAGGCCCAGTAATTATATAACTAAGTAAATCACAATTGGATGAAGGTGCACATGATAAAAAAAATCTGGAAAACTGAAATGGTTAAAAAAATAACTGTTTAATGCTGTATGCCCATAATTTGTGACTACATAATTGTCAGCCAAAGCACATTTTGAGCTTCAATCAGGTTTAACGTACAGTATCTCTGAATTCACTTTACATTACCTTGAAGAATAGCATTTGGTTTATGAGCTTCTAATTACTGATGTATAAACCGTAACAGAAACCTGAAAAAATATTTTATAAATGCTGTGGCATAAACCTTCCTCTCAGTGCATGCTGGTCTCTCAAATCTGTTAAGCACTTTACCTGAATTTTGTCATTAAGAGTCCATTATACACGAGGGAAAAAAAATAGACTTTTGCCCGGATGCGCAACAGTTGTGTCATATTTCTTTCCTTGGCCCAGGTTCCACTCATTCACACTACTTCTGAAGCAATGAGCCCATAAGGAATTGATAATAATAATAATCTGCCATAAAACAGAGGGAAACTTAACATCACTTCATCATGTTAATTAGTGCTCACAGTGTGACCACATTCAGAGAGAGGCTTCTGCACAATGTCTGCAAGAGTTCACAACCTTTCAGAATTTCCAGTCTGGCACATTCTCCAAAGATTGGCGATCCCTGAAAAGGATGCTTTGATGACTTCCTCGCCCACTTATGAATGTTTTTATTTAAAAGCTCTTCTTCAGTGAAGGCATGTCGCCACACCTTATTTGATCTTTTTTATTTTATTTTTGGTCCAGTTAGTTCATAGATCAAGACAAAGTTAATTTCCTCAGGACTCACAACATGATTTTTCTTTTTTTTTTGTATGTTTGTCTTATAGTTAATAGGTTAGTATGTAGCTCTGTTTATTTCCCTGAAAATATTGTTGTTAATGTTATGCAGGCATTTTAAAATGCACTGGTGTCCTACCAAAATGAAAAAAACAAAAACAACAAAAAGGTAAAGCACCTTAATCAAGGCATCAACTCAGAATAATTTACTTGCGGCCCCAAAGCTACAGCTCACGGACCTCTGGGGGTTCAGGAACCTCATTTTGAGAATGTTTGAGGTAGGGCAGCTCTGGGATAAACAATCCATTCGATGATGTGCTCATCAAATTCAAGCATTCTTTGTGTATATTGTCGCGTGTATATGAATGAATTTTGAAAAAATGTTCCCTTTTTTCATGAAAGCTAAAGAAGAGTCTGTGGTCCATGTTTTTTTTTTTTTGAGAGTTGAGGAGGAAAGGAAGCCCGTCGTCATGACCTTTCCATGTTGTGTGTCCTGGCATGTCCAAGGCGTCTCTTCCACCCTGCCTACACTCCCTACGACTCAATGGAAAACATCTGCCTGCGAGCACAGTGTGCCCAGTTTGGTTCAATCCAGTTCAGTTGTTTCCCAGCTACCGCTCCCATCTCCTCCAGCGTCCAGAGCGCTCCCTTGCGCCCCGTCCTCCTTTTAAAAGGTGGGGCCGGGCTGCGGCCGAAAACAAAGACAAAGTGCATGAGAATGTGTTCCTCACCCACATGTGCAACGCTTCCCCTTTCCTCTCACTTGCACTCGTTTGATTTGCCAAAAAAGCGTCTCCCTCGCTGATGTTATGCTTCTTCTGGCCGGTCATGCTTTTAAAAAGGTAGAAAAAAAACCTAGGAGGTATAACACAATGTGGTATACGTGGACTTCAGTAATATTACAGACATTAGTAAATCACAGGTTACATGTTTGGCAATGTAATGCAGTCGCACTAATAACATCACGCACAAATTTGTATGCTCCTTCCTATTTTCACATTAGAAATGGTCCCATTGAACTCTAACCAATCCTAAAGTCGGTGAGGGCCCCTAACCTCAACCGTCCCAAAACCCCTCATGCCAGCTACAGAAATACTCAGCATGACCCCCTGAGTCAGTGGATGGTGTCCATTCCAAAAATTTGAATCCAACCCACTGGCCCAAATCGTCAGTAAACAGAAATCCAACCCCAGAGCTCCCAGCGCCTGACTGTGTACCCGGGAATGGTGGTTCATGCCCGACCAAGGTATTTGGTTGGAGCCCTCCAGCCTAAAACCTTTAAAAATATTGGAACTTGGACCCAATAGAGGTTGGAATCCAGAATTCCAATTTCAACAAAGAAATTTCAGAACCTTTAGACAATTTTGGCAAATTATAGTGGGCGTCCAATTTACATTCATTCGCTAAGGATGGAACTCTTCTCAAAAGCAAACCTACTCTTGTTTTAAACTCCTTCATAATTTTATGTGCTCTAACCTTACAACGAACCCAACCACTAACCTGACCTTGACCTTTATCTCGAACGAATTTCGAATCTTAAACCAGTCACCATAACCACCCAACACGACCCTAAATCAAAGCCATAATAATAATAATAATAACAATAATAATAATAATAATACTGAACCTGCCCGAAACTAACCCTTGACCCTATCCTATTCTAACCTTCCATAAGCATACAACAAACCAAAACACAAACTGAACATAACGGGCTTAACAATGCACTCCTGTTATGACAAAAAGACCAAAGCCTCGTGGGAGGATGGGAAACTGTCCACTGACATCACCGGAGAGCAGAGGTTCTTAACTCATTCACTCCCAAAGACGTTTTTAAACGTCTTTTCAGACTTGGTCCAGAATTGGCTGGTACTGAATGAGTTAATCTAGGTTCGATCGAACCCTCAGGGTTCGGTGAATCGTCTCAGGGCCTCTTTTGCTGGAAAAAAAAAATTAGCCCCCCCCAAAGAACAACCATGTTCTTCCTAATGCGTTTTTGGCCGAAAAAAAAAATGACCATGTATATATAGTAAGGCGTTTTTTGCTGGGAAAAAAACTGACCACGTATAGTAAGGCGTTTTTAGCGCCCCCAAAAAAATGACCATGTATAGTAGAGCGTTTTTAGTCACCGGAAAAGGACCACGTATAATGAGTTTTTAGACCCAAAAAAACAACCATGTATGGATAGTAAGGCGTTTTTAGCCGAAAAAAAACATGTTTACCTAGGCGTTTTGGCTGAAAAAAATGACCACGTATAGTAAGGCGTTTTAGCAACAACAAAAAAAAAGACTACGTACAGTAAGGCGTTTTTCACCCAAAAAAGACAACCATGTATAGTAGGGCATTTTTAGCCGAAAAAAACGGCCATGTATTTTAAGGCATTTTTATCACAAAAAAAACGACCATGTACAGTAAGGCGTTTTTCGCCCAAAAAAGATAACCATGTATATACTAAGGCGTTTTTTGCCCCAAAAAACCGACCATGTATAGTAAGGCGTTTTTAGCCCCCCAAAAAACAACCTACTATAGTAGGGCGATTTGAGCCGAAAAAAACACCCATCAACATTAAGCCGTTTTTAGCTAAAAGTATATAGTAAGGCATTTTTAGCCCCCCAAAAAAACCAACCATGTAAATATAGTAAGGCGGTTTTTCTTCTGGGAAAAAAAACCGAACATGTATCACAAGGTGTTTTTAGTGCCCCAAAAAATGTGTAGGAGAGCATTTTTCGACAAAAAAAAAAAAAAAACCGCCCATGTATAGTAAGGCATTTTATGCTGTAAAAAAAATGACCATGTTTTGTAAGCCGTTTTTATCCCCCAAAAATGACCATGTATAGTAAAGCATTTTAAGCCCAAAAAAGACGACCATGGCTCGTAAGGCGTTTTTTGCCCCAAGAAATGACCATGTATATAGTAAGGCGTTTTAAGGCGAAAAAAACGATCATGTAATGTAAGGCGGTTTTAGACCCCACAACCATGTATAAATAGCAAAGTGTTTTTAGCCGAAAAAAAACATGAAGAGTCAGGCGGTTTGGCCGAAAAAACGACCATGTATAGTCTGGCGTTTTTAGCACTAAAATAACCCAACCATATATAAGTTTTTAGCACAAAAAAAAAACGACCATGTATAGTCAGCCATTTTTCACCCCCAAAAGACGACCATGTATAGTAAGGCGTTTTTTGCCGAAAAACCCCCCAACCATGTATAGTCAGGCATTTTATGCTGAAAAAAAAAACGACCATGTATAGTCAGCCGTTTTTAGCCGAAAAAATCGGCCATGTATTTTAAAGCGTTTTTTGCTAAAAAACAAACAAACGACCATGTATGTATAGTAAGGCGTTTTTAGCACAAAAAAAACCGACCACGTATATTAAGGCGTTTTTTGCCCAAAAAAGACGACCATGTATAGTAAGGCAATTTTTGCCGAAAAAAACGACCACGTCTAATAAGCCATTTTTCACCCCCAAAAGACGACCATGTATAGTAAGGCGTTTTTTGCCGAAAAACCCCCCAACCATGTATAGTCAGGCATTTTATGCTGAAAAAAAACGACCATGTATAGTCAGCCGTTTTTAGCCGAAAAAATCGGCCATGTATTTTAAAGCGTTTTTTGCTAAAAAACAAACAAACGACCATGTATGTATAGTAAGGCGTTTTTAGCACACAAAAAAACGACCACGTATATTAAGGCGTTTTTTGCCCAAAAAAGACGACCATGTATAGTAAGGCAATTTTTGCCGAAAAAAACGACCACGTCTAATAAGCCGTTTTTTGCCCAAAAAAGATGACCATGGCTCGTAAGCCATTTATTGCCCCAAGAAATGACCATGTATAGTAAGGCGTTTTAAGGCGAAAAAAACCGACCATGTATACTATGGCGTTTTTAGCGGAAAAAAAACGACCACGTATAGTAAGTGTTTTTGCAGAAAGAAATGGCCATCTATATGTATATATATTTTTAGCCCCCCCACAAAACAACCATGAATAATAGAAAGGCGTTTTTAGCCGAAAACCCCCCGACCATGTGTATAGTAAGGCATATTTAGCCCCCAAAAACGACCATGTATAGTAAGGCGTTTTTAGCCGAAAAAAACGACCATGTATAGTAAGGCGTTTTTAGCCGAAAAAAATGACCATGTATAGCAAGGCGTTTTTTGACGAAAAAAATGACTGTAAAAAACGACCATGTATAGTAAGGCGTTTTTAGCCGAAAAAAACGACCATGTATAGTAAGGCGTTTTTTGCCAAAAGAAATGACCGAAAAAAACGACCATGTATAGAAAGGCGTTTTTAGCCGAAAAAAACGACCATGTATAGGAAGGCGTTTTTAGCCGAAAAAAACGACCATGTATATAGTAAGGCGTTTTTTGCCGAAAAAAAACGACCATGTATAGTAAGGTATTTTTAGCCCAAAAAACGACCATCTATACGAAGGCGTTTTTAGCCGAAAAAAATGCCCGAAAAAAACGACCATGTATAGTCAGGCGTTTTTAGCCCAAAAAAACGACCATGTATCGTAAGGCGTTTTTTGCCTTAAAAAATGACAGAAAAAAACCGACCGTGTATAGTAAGGCGTTTTTAGCCGAAAAAACGACCTTGTATAGTAAGGCGTTTTTTGCCGAAAAAAATGACCGAAAAAAACCACCATGTATAGTAAGGCGTTTTTAGCCGGAAAAAAACGACCATGTACAGTAAGGCGTTTTTAGCCGAAAAAAACGACCATGTATAGTAAGGCGTTTTTAGCCCAAAAAAACGACCATGTATAGGAAGGCGTTTTTAGCCGAAAAAAACGACCATGTATAGTAAGGCGTTTTTTGCCAAAAGAAATGACCGAAAAAAACGACCATGTATAGGAAGGCGTTTTTAGCCGAAAAAAACGACCATGTATATAGCAAGGCGTTTTTTGCCGAAAAAAATGACAGAAAAAAAACGACCATGTATAGTAAGGCGTTTTTAGCCGAAAAAAATGACCGAAAAAAACGACCATGTATAGTAAGGCGTTTTTAGCCGGAAAAAAACGACCATGTACAGGAAGGCGTTTTTAGCCGAAAAAAACGACCGAAAAAAACCGACCATGTATAGTAAGGCATTTTTAGCCGATAAAAAACGACCATGTATAGTAAGGCGTTTTTTGCCGAAAAAAATGACTGTAAAAAACGACCATGTATAGTAAGGCGTTTTTTGCCGAAAGAAATGACCGAAAAAAACGACCATGTATAGTAAGGCGTTTTTAGGCCAAAAAAACGACCATGTATAGGAAGGCGTTTTTAGCCGAAAAAAAACGACCATGTATAGTAAGGCATTTTTAGCCCAAAAAAACGACCATGTATATATCGTAAGGCGTTTTTAGCCGAAAAAAAACGACCATGTATAGTAAGGCGTTTTTAGCCGAAAAAAACGACCATGTATAGTAAGGCGTTTTTTGCCGAAAAAAACCACCATGTATAGTAAGGCGTTTTTGCCGAAAGAAATGACCTAAAAAAACGACCATGTATAGTAAGGCGTTTTTAGCCGAAAAAAACGACCATGTATAGGAAGGCGTTTTTAGCCGAAAAAAACGACCATGTATATAGTAAGGCGTTTTTTGCCGAAAAAAATGACAGAAAAAAACGACCATGTACAGTAAGGCGTTTTTAGCCGAAAAAAACGACCGAAAAAAAGACCATGTATAGTAAGGCGTTTTTAGCCGAAAAAAACGACCATGTATAGTAAGGCATTTTTAGCCAAAAAAAACGACCATGTATAGTAAGGCGCTTTTTGCCGAAAGAAATGACCGAAAAAAACGACCATGTATAGTAAGGCGTTTTTAGCCCCAAAAAATGCCCGAAAAAAACGACAATGTATAGTCAGGCGTTTTTAGCCCAAAAAAACGACCATGTATAGTAAGGCGTTTTTAGCCGAAAAAAATGACCGAAAAAAACGACCATGTATAGTAAGGCGTTTTTAGCCGAAAAAAACGACCATGTATAGTAAGGCGTTTTTAGCCGAAAAAAACGACCAAGTATAGTAAGGCGTTTTTTGCCCAAAAAAAAGACCGAAAAAAAGACCATGTATAGTAAGGCGTTTTTAGCCGAAAAAAACGACCATGTATAGTAAGGCATTTTTAGCCAAAAAAAACGACCATGTATATTAAGGCGTTTTTAGCCGAAAAAACCCCCCATGTATAGTACAGCGTTTTTTGCCGAAAAAAAATGCCCGAAAAAAACGACCATGTATAGGAAGGCGTTTTTAGCCGAAAAAAACGACCATGTATATAGTAAGGCATTTTTTGCCGAAAAAAATGACAGAAAAAAACGACCATGTACAGTAAGGCGTTTTTAGCCGAAAAAAAACGACCGAAAAAAAGACCATGTATAGTAAGGCGTTTTTAGCCGAAAAAAACGACCATGTATAGTAAGGCATTTTTAGCCCAAAAAAACCGACCATCTATACTAAGGCGTTTTTAGCCGAAAAAAATGCCCGAAAAAAACGACCATGTATATAGTAAGGCGTTTTTTGCCGAAAAAAATGAGGGAAAAAAACGACCATGTATAGTAAGGCGTTTTTAGCCGAAAAAACGACCATGTATAGTAAGAGGTTTTTTGCCGAAAAAAACGACCATGTATAGTAAGGCGTTTTTAGCCGAAAAAAACGACCATGTATAGTAAGGCATTTTTAGCCAAAAAAAACGACCATGTATATTAAGGCGTTTTTAGCCGAAAAAAACCCCCATGTATAGTACAGCGTTTTTTGCCGAAAAAAATGCCCGAAAAAAACGACCATGTATATAGTAAGCCGTTTTTTGCCGAAAAAAATGACCGAAAAAAACGACCATGTATAGGAAGGCGTTTTTAGCTGAAAAAAAACGACCATGTATATAGTAAGGCATTTTTTGCCGAAAAAAATGACAGAAAAAAACGACCATGTACAGTAAGGCGTTTTTAGCCGAAAAAAACGACCATGTATAGTAAGGTATTTTTAGCCCAAAAAAACCGACCATCTATACTAAGGCGTTTTTAGCCGAAAAAAATGCCCGAAAAAAACGACCATGTATATAGTAAGGCGTTTTTTGCCGAAAAAAATGAGGGGAAAAAACGACCATGTATAGTAAGACGTTTTTAGCCGAAAAAACGACCATGTATAGTAAGAGGTTTTTTGCCGAAAAAAACGACCATGTATAGTAAGACATTTTTAGCCCAAAAAAACGACCATGTATAGTAAGTAGTTTTTTGCCGAAAAAAATGCCCGAAAAGACCGACAATGTATAGTCAGGCGTTTTTAGCCCAAAGAAACGACCATGTATGGTAAGGCGTTTTTTGCCGAAAAAATGACAGAAAAAAACGACCATGAATAGTAAGGCGTTTTTAGCTGAAAAAAACGACCATGTTTAGTAAGGCGTTTTTAGCCGAAAAAAATGACCATGTATAGTAAGGCATTTTTAGCAAAAAAAAAACACGACCATGTATAGTAAGGCGTTTTTAGCCAAAAAAAACACGATTATGTATAGTAAGGCGTTTTTTGCCGAAAAAAATGACCGAAAAAAAAGACCATGTAAGGCATTTTTAGCCAAAAAAACCGACCATGTATATAGTAAGGCGTTTTTAGCCGAAAAAAACGACCATGTATAGTAAGGCGTTTTTAGCCGAAAAAAATGACCATGTATAGTAAGGCGTTTTTAGCCGAAAAAAACGACCATGTATAGTAAGGCATTTTTAGCCCAAAAAACGACCATGTATAGTAAGGCGTTTTTTGCCGAAAGTAATGACAGAAAAAAACGACCATGTATAGTAAGTCGTTTTTAGCCGAAAAAAACGACCATGTATAGTAAGGCGTTCTTAGCTGAAAAAAACGACCATGTATTGTAAGGCGTTTTTAGGCGAAAAACACGACCATGTATAGTATGGCATTTTTAGCCCAAAAAAACGACCATGTATATAGTAAGGCGTTTTTAGCCGAAAAAAAACGACCATTTATTGTAAGGCGTTTTTAGCCGAAAAAAAACGACCATGTATAGTAAGGCGTTTTTAGCCGAAAAAAACGACCATGTATAGTAAGGCATTTTTAGCCAAATAAAATGACCATGTATAGTAAGGCATTTTTAGCCGAAAAAAACGACCATATATAGTAAGGCATTTTTAGCCAAAAAAACCGACCATGTATAGTAAGGCGTTTTTAGCCCCCTCCAAAAAACAACCATGTATCGTAAGTTGTTTTTTGCCGAAAAAAAAAACAACCATGTAGAAAGTCAGGCATTTTTAGCCCCCAAAAATTACCATGTATAGTAAGGCATTTTTAGGCCAAAAAAGAGGACCAAGTATAGTAAGGCGATTTTAGCCGAAGGCATTTTTAGCCCAAAAAAGAGGACCAAGTATAGTAAGGCGATTTTAGCCGAAAAAAAAGAGGACCATGTATAGTAAGGCGTTTTTGCTGAAAAAAAAATGACCACATATAGTAAGTTTTTTTTTTTGCTGAAAAAAAACGACCATGTATTGTGAGGCGTTTTTAACCACCCAAAAAATGACCATGTTAACGAGGGCGTTTTTAGCCGAAAAAAAATGCCGATGTATAGTAAGGCGTTTTTAGCCGAAAAAAATGACCATGTATAGTAAGCCGTTTTTAGCCACATTAGGAAGGCTGCAGCTGGAATCAAACCATGGACCTCTGCGGTGTGAAGCTGACCATTCGACTATCAGGTAGGTCAGAAAACAGTGGTTCTTAACCTTCAGGCAACAAACCCAACCAGTTCACTGGCACATTCACCGAACACTTCATTAGTGGAATTTTTTTATTTTTTTAAACAAATTGGAGACATAAAAAAATGCATTTATTAAAAACAGAAAAAAACTAATTACAATTTCAAGTATATGTTATTTTTGGGTTTGTTTTGTTTTGGTTTTTTACTGTAAAGACCAGCCTGGTAGTCGAATGGTTAGTGTGTCAACTCCACACCACAGAGGTCTGGGGTTCAATTCCAGCTCCGGCCTTCCTTGTGTATCTCAAGAACATACGTGGCCATCCATTTACTAATCCTCTTGTTCGGACTCACACTCACACAAAGGAAAACATGGGGGGGGGGGGGTTTCGTCTCAAAAGGCCTTACTTAACATGGTCGTTTTCCTTTCTATGGTTGTTTTTTGGGGTGGCTAAAAAAGTCGGACTATTTATGGTCGTTTTTTGGGAGTTAAAAAACGCCTTATAATACATGGTCGTTTTTTTGGGGCAAAAAACGCCTTACTGTACATAGTCGTTTTTTTCAGCAAAAAAACCCCTTACTATACGTGGTTGGTTTTTTTAGTGCTAAAAACGGCTTACTATAGATGGTTGGGTTTTTTTCAGCAAAAAAACAATATATGTGCTGATTTGTTTCGGCTAAAAATGCCTTACTCTACATGGTCCTCTTTTTTGGGCTAAAAATGCCTTAATATACAGTACATGGTCATTTTGGGGGGCTAAAAATGCTTGACTTTCTACATGGCCATTTTTTTTCGGCCAAAAACAACTTACTATACATGGTTGTTTTTTGGAGGGGGCTAAAAACGCCTAACGATACATGGTCGTTTTTTTCAGCAAAAAAAAATAAAAACACACCCTTCGTGGTCGTTTATTTTCAGCAAAAAACGCCTTACTATACATGGTCGGTTTTTTTCAGCAAAAATTGCCTTACTATACATGGTCGTTTTTTTCAGCAAAAATTGCCTTACTATACAGTATGTGGTCATTTTTTTAGTGCAAAACACGCCTTACTATACATGGTCATTTTTGGGGCCTAAAATTGCCTGACTATATACAGTACATGGTCATTTTTTTGGGGGGGGGGGCTCAAAACACCTTAATGTACATGGTTGTTTTTTTCAGCTAAAAATGCCTTACTATACATGGTCGTTTTTGTAGTGCTTAAAACGTCTTACTATACATGGTCGGGTTTTTTTTCACCAAAAAAAAACACTTACTCTACGTGGTCATTTTTTTCGGCTAAAATCGCTTTACTATACTTGGTCCTCTTTTTTGGGCTAAAAATAACTTATTACACATGGTAATTTTTGCGGGCTAAAAATGCCTGACTATATACATAGTCGTTTTTGTGGGGGGCTAAAACGCCTTACTATACATGGTCGTTTTTTTCAGCAAAAAAACACCTTAGTATACATGGGCGTTTTTTTTTCGGCTAAAAACGCCCTCGTTAACATGGTCATTTTTTGGGTGGTTAAAAACGCCTCACAATACATGGTTGTTTTTTTTTCAGCAAAAAACGTCTTACTATACATGGTCCTCTTTTTTGGGGTAAAAATGCCTTACTATACATGGTCATTTTTCGGGGCTAAAAATACCTGACTTTCTACATGGTCGTTTTTTTTCGGCCAAAAAACAACTTACTATACATGGTTGTTTTTTGGAGGGGGCTAAAAACGCCTTACTATACATGGTCGTTTTTTTCAGCAAAAAAACACTTCCTCTACGTGGTCATTTTTCTCGGCTAAAATCGCCTTACTATACTTGGTCTTCTTTTTTGCGCTAAAAATGCCTTACTATACATGGTAATTTTGGGGGGCTAAAAATGCCTGACTTTCTACATGGTCGTTTTTTTTTTTCGGCCAAAAACAACTTACTATACATGGTTGTTTTTTGGAGGGGGCTAAAAACGCCTTACTATACATGGTCGTTTTTTTTAAGCAAAAAACACTTATTGTACATGGGGGTTTTTTTCGGCTAAAAATGCCTTACTATACACGGTTGTTTTTTTTCGGCTAAAAACACCTTACTATACATACTAATTTTTTTCTTGTGAAAAACGCCTTCCTCTACTTTAAAAATACAGTTTTAAAAAAAACCTTCAGATTTATGGTCTCGTATTTTAGAAAAGACGGTCTTATACAGGGACAATGTAGAGGGTTTTTAATTGTGCACAAAATGAACCAGCTAGTGATGGCCAAGTGGGTGTGTCATGGCTAATTGACATGTTGAGTCGGGTGTGCCTTACCCTCCATGGCAGAGTCTCTGTTGAACCCCTGAGACCGATTCGCCGTAGAGCAAACTCTCCCTGGCTGAATTCCTCATAATCCTGTTTCCCATGTAGTGGTTCAGTTTTAACCCATTACCTAACTAACCCAAATCAAACCAGTCAGTCTAACTTCAAATTTAATGCTAATGCTATGCAAATCTATCCACCCCATTAACCCTAACCAATAACCCCAACCACATAGCTAAACCTTACCTCCGACCAGAATGTCTAAACCTAATTTAGTCTCCCGAGCCCCGACCACAATCTTAACCCAGACTCTTAACGCTGAATTTACCATCACCCCAATCCCAATTTAAATGTAAGATTCCTTACAGCTCATGCTAACCTTAGCCAAATCTACTCTAACCCTCATTTAACGAAAACACTTTACCGAAAAACGATGCCTATTTTAAACAAACACGCAGCCCTCCCCTTCACCCAACCAAGCTCAACTCTTAACCCAATTAACCCCCTGACTCTGACCCTAACACTACGCCCCTAATCTCATCCAACACCAAACACTGAGGACCTGTTTTATTGAGATCCCAAAGGGATGGCTAAATTGTCTGCTCACTCACTCGATCGGACCGCACAGACTTTTGTGTGCTGCCTCGCACCTGCCTTTCGGATGCGCTACCTAAAGGCATAGTATTAGCCGTCGCAATTTGTCTCAGGATTAACAGTTTTAACGCTAATCCACAAAGACAAAAACAAAACAAACATAAAACGCAAAATGTGCCATTAAATGCTGTCGTCACAACCAATCAACCAACTCGGATGAACATTTACTGTAACGTCCTTCAGCGAGGTCATAAGGTGCTGTCAAAAATGACAAAACCTTTTCAGTGGAAGTAAGACTAAAAAAACTTATTTTTACCAGAAGAGGAGTTTGAAGTGTCACGAGTCAAGGCGTAGGTGTGTGCGATCAGGCGATGGTGACATCAGACTTCCAGTGGGTACGACGTAAGTCACGTACAGAGAGGAAGTATTGCTTCATGAGCTGAGGGGGTGTCGTTACAGTGTGGCCGCTACTCGTGTGTGTGTGTGTGTGTGTGTGTGTGTGTGCCAGTTGCAACTTCCTGCCTGCACGTTGACCAACAAGAGGGCACTCTCAGTCCACCCATCCTGTCTTTTGCCTCACTTACTTCACAAACCTCCTGCTGCATGGAAAAACTGTAGTCCAAATACGAAAGCGATTTTGACACATTTTTGCAATTTTTTTTTTTAAATCAAGTGAACCACGTAAACTTTTCGAGCTGTTTTTTTTTTTGTGCACCTGATTCTGCCCTAGATTTTTCTTAGGAGCATCAGTTTTTCATAATAGTAATAATAATAATAATAATATTAAGAATATGTCATAGTGCAATATATTTAGTAATATTATTGAAGTAAGGGTTGGCTTGAGCAAAAGGTAGAATTTTTTTATGAAATGTCATCGCTACAAATTACAAGGCATGGTAAAATCTGTATTGTGCGCTTCAAAACAATAAAATGAAAATATCACAAAAACAGATGTGCAGGAAAAAAAAGTAAAGATGGTTTTTAAATCAGTGTCAAAAATACTTTCGGGGACACATCAAGCCATTTCTGATAACATTTGCTGTGAACAATTGCAATCTAATCGCAATTTTTTTTCTTCAAATTGTGATATTTTGACTTAATATGCAGTTATTTTTTCAAGGTCCTCTTGCCAAGTATTTTTTGAACAAACAAAAGCAACAACGTATTACAAGAAAAATATCATATATTAGACATGATTTTTGGGATTTATAGGTTATGCTTATGCTAAAATGAAGGCAAAAGAAGCATGAATTTATATGAAAAACAGTTTATTTGTTTATCTGTACACGCTAGCAAAACTCGACCAAACAATGGGGCGTAAACATGTCAGTCGCTTGAGCACTTTAGCACAACTTTGACTACTTAAATGATATGTTTCATCTTCCAATAATGTGAACAACAACAACATTCAACCATGTGGACAGCACTTCTTAAGCACTGAACTTATCGAGACACGATCTAAATTAAATAAATAAATAAACACACACACACACACACACACACACACACACACACACTACATTGCAATGTCACCGTCAGCTATTGTCGCCCGCTTACATTTGACAACAACTTTCAAAGCTCATCTGAAAAAGCCTCTTTCTAGTAACCAGGCGCATTCAAAAGCCCACACGTTGACAAACAGACTTCTTTTTAAGAACATCATCAATTAGTCACAAGCAGATACTGGAAGCGAGAAGAGAGGCGTGCTCCAAGAAAACCAAAATAAACTCTTTACTGGATGTCTTTGCACATCACTTGTGATTTTATTATCGGAATACCTATCCAGTGGTTGCAATTAAAAAAACAATGAAACAATAACAACAAACAATGAAACAATAAATTAATAACAAAGACAGTAGAAAGCACAAACACAGTGAAACAAACAACCAAAAAAAACAACAACAACAAAATCTCATAAAGCCAAAGAATAAAAAGCGAGCAACGAGGGGGCTTGCCGAATGTTCAGTGGGAGGTCATTCCAAAGAGAGGGACCAGCAACGGAAAAGGCTCGGTCCCTTTTGTTTGGGTTTTTTTTTTCAAGAAAACTGCTCTCATAAAACATTATGAAAAAGTTGTAATTTCATGTGAATAAAGTTATAATCTCACAAACGAGTAATATTTCCTGGCAAATAAGTTGCAATACGAGATAAAACATAATTTAATGTGAATGAGATTGCAATATATACATAGTTTTGCAATTTTTGTACTGTTTCAAAGTATGACAAAATAAATAATTTGCTTAAAGTTGTAATCTGCACAAAAATATCATTTCAAATTGTGTGTGCGCGCGCGTGTGTGTGAAGTTTGTGGAAGTTTAACTCGATGAGCAAGACTTAATGCGAAAGTGTGTGAGTCACAATGCGTGAAGGTGGAACTGAAGCATTTGTTACTGGAACAACAAAACTAAAATCAAGTAAAAATACTTTTTGAAGATGCCTGACAGAAACGTAATGGAGAGGGAAAAGGGAGGTGTTCGTTTTCTGGGTTTTGTGGTTACGTTTGATACACGTTCCCGTCATTGTCACCACGGTAGCTGTTTGTGGTTGCGCGAGGTAATAAATAAATAAAAATGACATAGCGTATATGGAGCAATGCAATTTTGAAATAAGGGCTGACTTGGAGCCAGTCACAGGAAGGCGTCATGCACACTTCAAGTGATCAAACCATTCCAATATACAAATGCACACACACACACACACACACACACACACACACACACACGGAAATGGCTAAATTAGTGCAACAATCATAACAGGACTACAGTAAAATATTTTACCCACTCCTGGCTAAGACTACATTCAGACTGCAGGGCGTGATGCCCAATTAGCATTTTTTTTTGTGTTAAATCCGATCTTTTTACATTCTCATTCACGTTACAAAAACAAATGCGATTTCTAATGTGAGCGCATCACCTCCGTAATGTGACACTCATGCTCACAAAGCACGACGTTGAGTGACGTACCCCAAAAAAACTCACGCGGCACAATGTTTACAGAACTTAATATGGTCTCGTGTGTGGGGGCTCATCTGATCGTCATCTGATATCACCAAAGGAGGAAAGTGGGAGGAGGTAGAAATATTTTGGGGCTATGAGGCAACGCTCCTTGATCTTGTCATTTCGTGTCAACGTCTACTAAAGATGATGTCACCTCATTGCATCTGTCTCGCAGAATTATCGCCACAAATGTCAACTTTATGATTCATGTTTCAAGCGGAATTCAATTAAAGTCAAATGTAAAGACAACAATTGTTCCTCAAAACAACTTTGCACATTCACATATGATGTCTACTGGGATTCTGATGACTAAAGTGTCAGATGTGTGCGCGTGAGCATTCATACCGCAGACGCACCACATTCATATCCAATTTATATCCACAAACAAAAGAGGCCCAAGTCGGATGGATTTGAAAATATCTGATGTGACTGTGACAGACTTTTGCTCTTTGTTCCCTTGATGTTGTTTGTTGCTTTGTCCTTTATTCGGTCACACAGGGCTGGGGTTGTTTTTCTATGTATAAGCTTGAATTACTCAGTTACATGTTGTCAGAACGTTATGCCTTCTGTGCCCTGCTCTGTTTTTTACTTTGAATATTTGCACATAAAGACTTTCACTTTGCCACTTTTGTCTCCTGCCTGCTTCTGGGTCCATAATCCGCTCCTCTCGTGACAAAATCGGAGTTGTACTTCATCACGCTGCTTGAAGAAAATTTGTTACGTGTCACATATGGATTCACACAGAAAAATAAAATCAGAATTGAACTGCAGTGTGAACAAAGCCTCAGACGTGCAAGTATTGAACTTCAACGTGATGTCTCAAATTATTACATTTTTTGAAACCAGTAGTTTTTTACCCATTCCAGACCCGAGCCTCCGTTTTGGAAAAGCAGAGTCACTGCACATATGCGACTAAGCACTTGTGGATTTTTCATAATACTTATACGAATGATCATTTTGTAATCATGTGAAGATTAGGAGCCCATTAGCCTCAGTGGATGCTCTGCTGTTTGGATGGAGTATAAACACAAAGACAGAGCTGGTCCTGTATGTCCTCCCTTTGATAACTCACACCCAGACCTCAAAGCACCGCTGTGTGTGTGCGTGTGTGTGTGTGTGTGTGTGTGTGTGTGTGTGTGTGTGTGTGTGTGTGTGTGCGTGTGCGTGTGTGTGTGTGTGTGTGCGTGTGTGTGTGCCCTCCGCTGGCATCATATCATCCATTTCCTGTACCAGCTGCAAAGTCTCCCCCTTCTTGCACTCCTCTGGCGTTCCCACGATCTTACTGTGAAGTGTTTTTGTGCTGAGTCACAAGCGCGATGCCCCCATCTGCTGTGAATATTCAAACTGCTATCAAGAGGACGCAATGAAGTGGAAAACAAGCGACATTTGGGCAAATTGTGCAGATGTGCGGTGTTAAGGGAGATGCTGAATATTGCAAAACGATGCAGGACTAAAATCCCCCGACTCCTGAAAAACTCGTGATTTAAGGGATTTTTTGTGACGAATTTTAGCACCAGTTGTAATGTCCCCAAATTGAGAGCCGACAAAGTGACTGACACATCAGACGGGCTACGTCAGTGAAGTGAGGAGGCTGCTGTCAGTCGACAGACTAAGCTAACATTGCTAACATCGATTAGCGTGCAACATATTTATATTGTTTATGATCTCCACAAGAGCCAGCGAGACCGTCTGAATTGCACACCGTGTCATACGTCATTTTGTGCACACAGGTCGAAAAATAAAAGCACTCTGAGACCCAAATTGAGTCCGGTTGAGTAATAGCAGAAGCCAAGGAGTTCACATCATGGTTGGTGGTACTTGGATGGTCAATTTTTTTTTTTTTTTTTTTTTTAGGTGAGACTAGGTCAGTGGTTATTAACCTGAGTTCGGTGGAACCCTACGGGTTCGTTGAATCAGTCTCAGGGGTTCGACAGTGCCTCTGCCATGGAGGTTAAGACCACCGGACTCAACATGTCAATAACTGGGATTTATGACACGCATGCTTGGCCATCACTGGCTGGTTCATTTTGTGCACAATTAAAAAACTTTCCTTTATACTTCTACTAATTGTGTTTACTTTTTTCTGTTTTTAATAAACGCGTTTGTAAAAAAAATAATGTATTTATTTTTTCACCGATGAAAGGTTCGGTGAATCTAACAAGGTTAAGAACCACTGCACTAGGTGTATAAAGTTTGAGTACCACTGCCTTAAAATATTGTGCAGTCAATGATGGTGTCATGATTTCCTTGATATCCAGTCCAGCTCGCACACGGTCAAGAGTGAGCATTTCGACCTCCTCTGCCCCCAGTTTATTGGCAGCGGCCCAACTTTCCGTGCAGAAAGTCACGTCGTAAGGAGAGCCAGAGCGACCGTGATTCGTAGGCGAGGGTGGGGGTGGGGGGGTGTGATTAGGAAGGAGGAGGCTTGGGGGGGCACAAGGAGGAGGATACGGGAAGTGGGGACAGATGAAGAGCCAGGAGACAATGTGATGCACAGGGGTGCTGAACCACTGTGGGAGGAGGATGAGTGGGAAGGGGAAAAAAAAGCAGCGGAGCCCTGATGGAACTGGAGGAGGGAGGAAGAGTGTGGTGTGGGGAGGGCGCGGGGGCAACGGAGCAACAGGGTGTGTGCATCTGGCACAAGGAGGCAGGAGAAAGATAGCATGGGCCAGGCTGGCCGGACGCGAGTGTTTGTGTTTGATTGAAGAGGGATGTGAGACGAAGACCCCTTGCTGGCTCACTGTTACTGGAATGTTGCCACATGAAAGATGGTCATGGACACACACTCACACAAACGCACACATTTACACACAAATTTGCGCAGTGAGAGCGGAACACCAACAGAAAGGAAGCGGCTGGTTAGGAAAAGATGCTGGGGGCGAGAGTTGAGCAGAAAGGAATCTTTATCTGGGAGCTGTCTGCTGATGTGGTCATTTAAAAAGTAACTGTTTATAAATATCTATAACCTACGATGACCACTGCTTTTGCTAGTATTGGTCCAATACATTTCCAAACATGGATGTTTAAAATATCACATGCTGTTAAAACTGCTGGGTTAAAAGTAACCCAGCACCAGTTCTTTCTTTTTCCACCACAGAAACTGTCTCTTGGCTCTGTTGCTTGAAACTGGTGCAAAGATGTCCCCAATTATTTGTTGGGCCAGACTCTGGCACCAACTACGTGAGAGGCCAGGGGGGCAGGATTATCATGATGATCGCAGATGTAGAGGAATGACTCACCTGGACACACGGAGGTTTTCCACAAACTGTGGAGCGGTGAACTCCGGTACAATGGTGTCCCACCAGAACTTCGTGATCATCTACAACGATTAAGAAAGATAGAAGCGTTTAATGATTGCATGTCCATGACTGTTATATACGACATACAAGTGTAATCGATGCTATGCTAAGTGTCGTTGCAGATGCTAACAGTATATTATTATTATTATTATTCATTCATTCATTCATTTTCCGATCCGCTTATCCTCACTAGGGTCGCGGGGGGTGCTGGAGCCTATCTCAGCTGTCTTCGGGCAGTAGGCGGGGGACACCCTGAACCGGTTGCAGGCAATCACAGGGCACACAGAGACGAACAACCATCCGCACTCACAGTCACACCTAGGGACAATTTAGAGTGTTCAATCAGCCCGCCATGCATGTCTTTGAAATGTGGGAGGAAACCGGAGTACCCGGAGAAAACCCACGCAGGCCCGGGGAGAACATCCAAACTCCACACAGGGAAACCGGAGCTGGAATTGAACCTGGTACCTCTCTGCACTGTGAGGTCGACGCGCAAACCACTGGACCACCGAGCCGCAATTGTTATTATTTTTTTTTTATGATGATATTATTAATAGTGGAGGCGCTCTTGGGTAAACACCGACGTAAGCAGTGATGTTTGGGCGCTTTATGATGATGTAATGACTTAGCCCCTACTTGGCTCTTTGTCGGTGGAAAACCAAACGCGTTCTTCATAAGAACTTGTTAAACACCAACTAAGCATAGCACTGGTCCTGGCGCCAAACAGCACCAATTAATTTTTTTGGAGGGTGGAAAAGGGGTATGTGAGACTTTGGAAAGAGGCACTTACAGACACAATGCAGAAAAATATAATTCCCGATTCTGAAAATAATGTCCATGAAAAACCAAAAATAAATGTTCTGAGACACCCCCCCCCCGCCCCACCCATTGAGATGAAGACAGCTATATAATCAAAAGAACTCTTTGCCAAGCACTTGTACCCTGATGACAACGTATCTAGTTTAGGGGTCTCAATCAAGACACCCTCACTCATTAGTGCTGCCTGGAAAGTGTAGAAAAACCCCCCACAGCCAGAGACAACAGTTCTAGCACGACCACACTGCAGTGTTGTTGTTTTGATTCCATACAGTGCCTTGAATGTGTGTTGTGTGCTCAGGAGGAAGTGAAGGCAAAAGAGGAGGAACTATGGAGCTGCCGTGACGCTTCCTCACAAAAGACGGCGATAACCGCCGTCTTGTTTTTTAAAGAGGTGACACGAGTGTCAAGGCCGCAGCCATTGGCCAAAACAGGAAGAACTTCGGCTCACCCTGTCAGCGCTTGTTTGTGCGCTACCGTAGACCAGCGTGCCCGCGAGGGCAAGAGGGCAGACGGACAGATAGGCACGACGCCTCTGGGCGATTCGGATCGCAGCTGAAAGGAGACATGCAGCATTCCGCGTATTTGTTTGCGTTTCGGTTACGTGCTTTTCAAGCAACTTTCAACTTTTCACTTGTAATCCTTTCGTCTCGCTCAAATCAGACAGTTTGACTGGGCGATCCCTGCTCATGCAAGTGAGTTGTCGGGGCCCATGTACTTCTGCGTTGACACACTCTCAAAACTGCTGTGTTAAAAGTAACCCGAAACGGGTGAACCAGCTAACGCAGCGCTAGGTCCAAAGGGGACCAAGCCAATACCGTTTTCTTTTTGTACCCAGTCCAATGGGTCAAGTTTTTAATCTAACAAGAAGGTCAAATTTACTCAGCTAAGCTACCATACCAACAAGGAGAACTTCCCCCACTCAACTGTCACCACTAGTCAACTCGCATGATATGCTTGCCACTGGTTTTACTCCGGATGCCATTCCTGATACAACCTACCCATGATGATCAAGATTTGGGACCAGTGGCTTGAAATCGGCATATCACGTTAAGGGTCTTGCCGAAGGACCGAACCAGATTTTACCCGTTTACCCTGACTGGGATTTGAACCCCGGTCCAAATGTCCAAAATAGCCACCAGCTTTCAGCTCTTCAGCCCACCCAAATCTGCCAAGTCAAAAAAAGTTAAGACAACCTCAGCTAAAAGTAAGCCCAAAACTCAGAGACCCATCAAGCGGGTTAGGAAAACCCACCAGGTTTTATTTATTTATTTTTGTGTACATGCAGAAAGGTTTTGACCTGGGAGTGTTCTCGTTTTGTGTTGGATTGTTTGTCCTGTTCAACAAATATCTGAAAGGACATCAGCCATTTCGGCTCACCTTCCCACTTCAGTCAAGTGGCGTCACATCGGAAGTTACACATTTTTTCTTGCCCGCCAAATAAGTAAAGATGCCCCAACACCCCCAAACAATGTAAAATTTGGGGGTACTCAGAAGTCAAGATTCCACTGTACCCCTCACCACATCGCAACTGCATCGGCAATTTCACAGAGCAAAATTGTGTGGTGCCTATCAGGAGCATAATCTCTCATCTGTGCACCCAACACAACTCAATGCAGATCTGCTTACCTTTTGGCTTTACCATGATAATCGGGAAGTTGCACAGGTAGAGGATGCAGGCATGTGTACATGACAGTGTGTCTTCATGATACGGTTACAGATAGCATCGCAATGCGATCAGACATCGGTCATCACATGAAAGTAGCTCTGGACCTTCACCCACCCGAGCTAATCATGTCAGTAATGACGTAAATAAGCTATTCTGTTCTGTAACAATTTGACATAATTTACCATCCATTGCTGCCCCATTAAAAAAAAAAATCTGCATTACATAATATGTCCTATTGAAGGTCACAGCCAGGGCTCATAATGTCAGTCAAGGCTGTCTATCGGAGAATTTCTTTGCCAACACCCCCGCCCCAAGCCCCCCCACGGGGTCACTTCCCGTGTCGCTATCGCCATACAAACGACATTTGCCAAGTGATTACAGGAGCCCTGAAACAGATGTGTGTGTGTGTGTGTGTGTGTGTGTGTGTGTGTGTGTGTGTGTGTGTGTGTGTGTGTGTAAGATGTAGGAGGGACCTACGGGGTCCATTGTTTCAGAATAGAACTGTCGGGAGGAGGAGGGGGAGTGAGGGGAAAGGATAAATTAAGCACCTCCGTTCAAGTATTTCAAATATTCTTACGAGCTCATGTACGCTTCTTTGCTACTGCATACTTAAGAATGATGTCATGGTGCCAGCAAAGCACATTTACTGTCCAGTCGACGGTACATACAGTAGTTCACTACATGCCTGCCATACATTGACGTGTAGAGCAACACATACGGGGTTCAATCTACATGTGCATTTTGTGTTTTGGGTCACTTTATGCCGACTGTACAGCTGTGACCCACCATCATTGACACACACACACACACACACACACACACGCTCGTTGAACACTGCACAGCACTTCCTGTCAGACATCAACAGCCGCTCAGCAGAGTGTGATCTCTCTCTTCTACATCCCTGATGTACAACACAGCTTCGGGGACAGCTAAATTACTCCCCCCCCAACTCTACCTCATTCCTACCCTGACTCTCTTGATCTGCTTTACTGGCCCCTGGTGGGCTTCCATGCCCCCCGTCAGTCACCTTTAGTGGTCCCGTGGTGGGTTTCAGTGATTTTCAATCGCTGTCAGCTTTCAGGGCTCTCATCTGAAGTTTATTCATTTAATGTACATTTAAATCATTTGGCTATTGGGGTGAAGGGTACAGCATACATGGGGCCCTCGAACACCAATAACTTTTACTAGGTTGTAAACATACCCTTAGCGGCCTTCACTGAACTAAGAAAAGTGTCTCCTGGGGACACTTGTGCTTAGTCAGAGATTCACTAGTCTCTTGTTGGGTTGATTATCGACTAGTAAACATGATTGCTTTGTTGGGCCCCTACTAGGCCCCTGGTTGACTTGAGTAGCGCGAGTAACCCCATGTTAGAATTATCAGCTCCAAGATTGGCCCCAGTAAGTTCTTCAGTGAGATTTGTTCTCCCCTGCTGGAGCTCCCCGAGCCTCCGTGTGAGCTTTGCCAGCCCCTCGATAGCTTTAATGATCCAATGTTGGTGGCACCTAGATTTGGGCTCCAACAGACTTTAGGGCCCCTCGTGAACCTCAATTGGCCCCAGAATGTTTGCCCGGTCAGATTTGGTCACCCCTGCTCGGGTTCCCTGATGCCCCATGTGAGCTTTCCCAGACCCCGGTGAGCAATGATGATCCCATGTTGGTGTGCCTGGCTCATAGATTGGGCTCTAAACAAACTTTAGGGGCCCCTAATAGGCCTCGATTAGACCCAGGAAGTTCCCCAGTGGGATTTGTTCAACCCTTGCTTGTATTCCCTCAGCCCCCATGTGAGCTTTTCCAGCCCCTGGTGAGCATCAATGGCCCCGTGGTGGTATTAATGGCACCAAGATTGGGCCCCTACAAACTTAAGGGCCCCTAGTGAGCCTTGATTGGCCCCAGGAAGTTCCCCCGTGAGATTTATTTATCTCTGTTGAGTTTTGCCCAATCCCAAGTGTCGTCTGCCGGCCCCTCAGGAGGAATCACTGGTCATCAATGAACCGAAGTGACCGGCTTGGGTTCCACAAGCTCCATTCAGGGGACGTTGCATGTTATTTCCACTCTCGTTGGTCATAAACCATTCATAAAAAAAGATTATAGCAGTTCCAAAATGCAATCTACACATGCGAGTTATTTACGACGTCCATTGAAAATAACAGTAACAGGGCAGGTTTGAAAGATTCACACCTACATACACACACTTTCTCACCCATAAGCGATAAATACAAATCTTTTTAGATATGTTGCTGTGTAAAAGTTAACCCAATAATCGCTTGGGCTCCTCTGCTTGACTTCTTCCCTCCGTGTGTGCTACGTGTATGCGGTATGTGTGTCCATCCATCTGGTTTACCTATCAGCGCTACGGTTTCGCCCGTGCGACCTCTCGAGGGGCTGTGACGTGCTTCCAGCCATTGCTTCACTTGCAGGAGGCTGATGTCACTCGAGGGTTGAGGCGTCTGGGTCAGGGGATGCGGGGCTGCAAATAGATTAGGTTAGCTTTTCAAATCAGCCTTTTTTTAGGGGGGGGGGGAATAAATTAACCTTGTGGCCCCCGGGCTTCCTCGCGTGGTCTTATTGAAGTCGGAGAAACAGTGGTGGAGTGTTTACAGTTGCTTCTTATTAACACTGGTGTTAAACAGCACGGGGGCGCCGTCCTGCAAGTAGGTATAAAAACTAAACTGGGCCTGATGACACTAGAAAGATCGACATCCAACTCTCTATTTGAAAGGGGGATGTGGTGAAGAATAACTTTGAGAGAGGTCATTAACACTTATTGCTTTTATTGGGCAAGCGTTAAAAAAGGAGGAATGAGACACTTGAGGTGTTTATCACGTAGAGTGAAAGCACTAAAATGGTACATGTTACGACCCCTCCACCTGATGGCAACTCGGGAAGGGTCGAACATAAGTTGGGAGTTGGGAAGAAACAAAAAGTGATTCGCTGCCATGGTTCGGGCTTTCTAAGACAAGTGACTACTAACACGGGTGGGGGACAAGCGAGTAACATGGGGGGGGGGGGGGGGGGGGGGGGTAATACGCGATTGGAGTAAACACTCCTGAATTCCCGTTGCCTTCGTGCAGCCCGAATAAATACTAGAAATCCATCCATCCATTTTCTGAACCGCTCTATCCTCACAAGGGGAATGCTGGAGGCTAACCCAGCTGTCTTTGGGGAGTAGGCATCCGCGCTCACACACACCTAGAGGGACAATTTAGAGTGTTCCATGAACTTGCCACACATGTTTTTGGAGAGTGGGAGGAAACAGAGTACCCGGAGAAAACCCACGCAGGCACGGTGAGAACATGCAAAGTCCACACAGGAAGGCCGGAGCCGGGATCGAACCAAAGTCCTCTGCACTGTGAGGTTGACGCGCTAGCCACTCGTTCACCGGGCCGCCAGTACTGGAAATAAATGAACCAAAACGAACAATGGCGAAGTTCCCAAACACACGAATGAATAGTGGACATGAATGAACTGGAAAGTTGATGGTTATGGCGAGGAACTAATTTGACTGCACTAATCGAAAGGCAGTGGTACTGAGGACGCTGGAAGGATTGGAGCTAATAAACACAACAAGAGACTCACGACACAACACACGGGTGTTCTGGAACATAGTCCCCACAGAGGAGGGGAATTTACTGTACAATTCAGTTGTATTTCACTTTGAAGTACAGCGGACGCTTGATATTCATTCGTTGGGGATAGGGAATGGGGCGGCAAACAGTATAATTGCAAAAAATATATAATTCACGAATAATATTGAATATTAATTGGCGCACATTGAAATGCACCGGGAGAAAAAAAAGTAAAAAAAAGAAATAAATAAAGTCCCTAAATTATTTTTTTTTAAATGCAGAAAATCCTCCAGTATGCGTTTTCCATGCCTGCGCACAAAGAAAAAAAAATTGGGGGAAAAAAAATCTGCAAATTGGTGAATCCGCGGGTCCATTATACAATATATTTAGATGTAATCATTTAGAATTATTCGTTTCTGAACATTTACTGGTATTTTGGTAGCTTTTATGTGCAATGCATTTTAAATGATTTTATTAATTTTTTTACATTCAAGCGCATTGCTCAAACTCTGCTTGATTGTGGCTTACAATAATATGAAACATACTTTTTGGGAAGACAACGTCTGTCTCATTTTTGACACGTAGGCCTTCTATGATACTGACTGTGTTCTGATGTTGGACATGATGGTGGTACCTGGAGAACTAAGTACAGTATTTTCTTTTAGGTGAAGAATAACTTCTTTAGATGCCCACTTAGCTGAAGTCCGACAATATTTTCCGACATCACGCACGCTGATGGTTTGAACTCCAAATTGTTCCCTTTTGGAGTTTCCACTGAATCCATCCACATTGCGTAAAGGCTCGCGTAACGTGTCTTATCCTCGTGATTACCAGTAGTTCAAATTTGTCCTCTGTAGAGGACATTTGTGAACCTAAATATCTCCCACCCAGTGCATCCAATCGCATTAGCGCCTTTTGTTACTCTAAAGAGGACATTCAGTGCTTTCCAATGATACCAAATTTGTAGGGCTTAGAAAAAGTAAGAAAATGGCTTCCCTCAGTGCAAGCACTTTTTATGGGAAGAGGAAAAGTAATACTTTTTATCAAACACATTTTGTCTTGAAATGCTGTTGGCATTTTAATTATAAGACTCTTATGAACACGTTAAAGTGTTGTTTGAGTTGTTTTAAGTGTATTTGAGCCTATTTAAAAAATGTAGTGGGATTTCAAAAATTTCTTTTGGAGTAGTCCAATTACTTCACATAGATTGGGGAATTTCAAAATAAATGTGATTGGACAACATTTTTTTTTCCTGGTAGTCAGGAGGTTATTGCACACAATTGTTGCTCATCGTGACCCATTCATCCGCACCACAACCGCCATGACGATGCCCTGCACTTTCACAACACAAACAAGGAGTTGCCCTGAAAGTTCAGCATTGCACAAGCATGTGCGAGTGTGCGGTGGTGCATTTACATGTGTGTAATGAGAACCAAATGGTGGGGTGTGTGACCGCATGGTTTCACTCCCCTATCTCTAATCAGACAGGCCCCTGGGAGAATGGTGCGAGCGTGGGCCCTGCACATAAATCAAGCCTGCTGCCCACGTAGTGCAAACGCATGTTCTGGCCTTTTTTTTCCCCCCCTTTCTTTTTTTTAAGAGGACCATTTTGCGCTCGTGTCATGATTAAAAGTGTGAAAAGTGCTGTGAAGCTGGTGAAACATTGAATTATCCCCTGCTGATTCTCGAGGGAGTTGCGAAGGGAGGGGGGAGTCTGGGTAGGTGGTCTCTAATGAGAAGGCCAGGTATGGGAATAAGTCTCGCTCGCCTCAACTTTGCGTTTAACAATTGACATTGTCAATTTGTTGCCATTCTGTCCACTCCTCCTCTCTTCTTCTTCCCCTTGTCTTCCCTCAAGGGGTGGCCTAGCCCCGTCCTCCAGCGTTCCTTCGCCTCCCTGTTGCCTCCGCGTCCACATCTGGCCAGGCAGCTGCGGCTGGCCGGGGTTCAGTGGGGTGCGGAGGGGTGGGGGGGGGGGGGAGGCGGCGGCTATCAATTGCAAAGCCCAGGGCACGGATGAAAAAAAATGACGCAAAACGGGAACTGCTAAAAAGTTTGAAGCGGTGGGGAGGGAAGGTGCATGAGAGGGCAAGCATTTCACAAGCTGATTTCCACATCTTAACTTCATGGTGGCCCAACAGTCGATATACCTGTGTGCTTACAATGAACTTAATTAGGATGCAACGACAATAGAAGAGTGAAGGAAGGAAGGAATGATCAATGATGGTCAAAAGGTTGGAAGGAAACAAGGATGGAAAATAACAGACAGTATAAAAGAAAGGAAGGAAGAGAGTAAATAAAGAAAAGACAGAGGAAGGGTGAAAGGAAGATAGGAAGGAAGGATGAAAGAAGGATGGGAAAAGATAGTATAAAAGGAAGGAAGCCAGGAAGGAAGGAAGGACGGATTTATGGACGGATGAAAAGAAGGAAGGAGAAAGGATGGAAGGAAGAAAAGATAGATGAAGAAAATAAGGGATGGAGAAAGGAAGGATAGAAGGGAAGGAAGGAAATAAGGATGGCATAAAAGAGAGGGAGAAAGGATCACATGAATGAGAAAAGAAGGAATAGGAGGAAGGCAAGAGGGAAGAAGGAAGGGTGGAGGATGCATGGAAGGAAAGAAGTTGGCAAGGAAACGAGTAGATACGGCAGACACGAAGAAAAGAAACAGCATGTGTGAAAGGAAAAAAGAAAGGAAGGAAGGATGGTAGAAAGAAGGAAGGGAAAAAAGGAGGAATGGCTGCAAGGAAGGAAACCAAGACAGTATGAAAGGAAGGGAGGGGAAGTGCAAGATCAAGAAAGAATGACAGAGAAAGGGCTGAAGAAGAAAGGACAGAAGGCACAGAAGAAAGTAAACAAGGATGCATGAAAGGAAGGATGGATGATGGAAGGAAGCAAAAAATAATGGAAGGAAGGAAGGAAGGAAGGAAGGAAGGAGGGAAGGGGTTCACTCGCACATTCACGGTCTCCAACAGGCAGTGATGTGCTGTCAGGATCGACAAGTAAGGCAACCTTAAAACCCGAGAGAGCACCTGCCTCGAACGTCTTCAAATGTGTCGCTACTTTTTGCCCCACCGTGTACCTTCATTCATCTTGAACCGGCGAGGAAGGAGAGGAAAAAGGCTCCAGGGCCACTTATCATATTTGCATTGTGGAATTCTCTTTCTGATTGTGTGTTTCTTCAAATCCACCGGCCAAAGAATCCATATGCCGCGGTGGCCACATGCGCTCACAGCTGCTAAACACTCACAGATGGCATGACACACTCGCAATACGCGCGTGCAGATGTCCGCCTTTTGTAGGTACGCGACAAGCCAAATGTCCCGCGGATGATTTAGCGCTCCATACGTGCGTCATTGTTTTCCACATTCCAGGATGTGGATCTCTTGTGCCAGCTCCTTCAGTCCCCCAAGCTGCAGTGCCAGGGTCACATCCCACTACTTTGCGGGTTCATGTTGGGACAACTGAGCTACACTTTGGGAAATGCCAAAACATGAATGAACCTGACTTAAGGGTTGACTTGTTGAGGGTTGCAAGTACTGTGAACCAAACAAAAAAACAAAGATGATTTCACATGTTGTACTTCAAACGACCACAGCTATTTAGCTTCGTGCTTAAAAACAAAGCAAAACACCATAGATGGGCTAACGAAGAACATACATGTTGCAGTTTTTGCTCAGCTGTGTCAAAAAGATCAGTGGGCTGCAAAAGCATCCATCCATTTTCCAATCCGCTTCTATCCTAACAAGGTTCGCGGGGTGTGTCCAAGCCGATTCCAGCCGTCTTAAGGCAGTAGGCGGGGAACACCCTGAACTGATTGCCAGCCAATCACAGGGCACACATCGACAAACAATACTCATATCATACTCACATCAAGGGACAATCTAGAAAGTTCCATTAACCTGCCACGCATGTTTTTGGAATGTGGGAGGAAACCAGAGTACCCGGAGAAAACCCACGCAGGTACGGCGAGAACATGCAAACTCCACACAGGAAGGCTGGAGCCGGAATCGAAACCTGGACCTCTGCACTGTGCGATCGATGCGCTAACCAGTCGACCCCCCCTCCCCCCCAGAGAGAGAGAGAGAGAGATTTGGGAGGCAGGGGTTTGGTTTTTGCTCTTGTTTGCAGGTCTCACTGTGTCACATTTGCCCGTAAATCGACCCCTGGTCACTTCGCCAAGGTTCAGGAAGCCGTTGATTAACTCTAACGACAACAACAGAGCATATTAACACATGCACACATTCGCCCACTTCCCCGACTCCCCCTTGTGCGTGCTGCCCAGACTCACCATTGCACTTCAGAAATGCCCTACGGAGTCAGAAATTCTGCAACATACTTCAACAAGAAGGACGACAACTACAATTGCGCCTCTTTGCTGCAAAGGATTTGCGAACAAAGTATACGCTCGGCTATTATGTAAGAAGAATCTTGTGATTTTTACCCAGCCAATGAGCAGTGAGAGGTCATGACAAAAAATAAATAAAAATAAAAAAATAAACAGTTGCGGTAAATAAAGTGACCAAAAAAATGTCGTCGAAATTTATCTGAGGTTATATTTTGTAATGTGTTTGGTATTTCAATCAATGCCTTACAATTGGTCATTTTAAAAGGCAAGGAGATCAACCACCAATAGTTGTTTACCATGAAAACAGGGGTTGCCCTGCAAACCAGCCCCCCCGCAAAGATTTTTTAAAAATATTGGGGGAAAAAAAATCTGCAAATAGGTAACAGCAGGATACACTGCACAGTGAATATAAAACCCACCCCTATTCATGTGCCAGGTTTTTGTGAAATAAAAAATTTGAATTTTCAAAACTTTTTCCACTGAACTCCACTGAAAAAGAATCTTTTTGAGAGGGAAAGTAAAAATAAACAACTGAGATGATGTCGTTGCACAAGTGTGCACACCCTCTAACAACTGTGCAGTTGGCTGGTTGCCAAGTTATCCAATCACATTCAAGCTCATGTTCAACGGCAGTCAGCACACACCTGTCACCATTTAAAGTGCATTTTGATTCGAGCCGAATCAAGTGCAGCTGTTCTAGTAGGCTTTTCTTTTTCCTATTTATTGATTTATTTATTTCAAAAACATTTTTTTTTAAATCAGAGGCCTGAAGCTTTTGTGCTAACACAGATTGGCATTTGGAACTGTTTATAACTCCTTCCACCTTGACAAAAGCATAATGCCGCCACCACTATGCTTCACTGGTGAAACATACAGTACTTTTTGGGGTTCTTGCCAAAAAGGTCAAACAGGGCTCATCAGACCACAACAAAATCTCCCAAACAACAAAATCTCCCAAACACATGTGGGAAAGCGTAAATGGAAGATAACAGTTATGCACAACTGCTTCAGTGAATTAAGATGCGGGTTTCATGATACAGTAAGGCAGCCCAGTGGTCCAGTGGTTAGCGTGTCGACCTCACAGCGCAGAGGTACCGGTTCAATTCCAGCTCCGGCCGCCCTGTCTGGAGTTTGCATGTTCTCCACGGACCCGCGTGGGTTTTCTCCGGGTACTCCGGTTTCCTCCCACATTCCAAAAACATGCATGGCAGGCTGATTGACCACTCTAAATGATCCCTAGGTGTGAGTGTGAGCGCGGATGGTTGTTCGTCTCTGTGTGCCCTGCGATTGGCTTGCAACCGGTTCAGGGTGTCAGATCGGCTCCAGCACTCCCTGCGACCCTTGTGAGGATAAGCGGATTGGAAAATGGATGGATGGATGGATGATACAGTATCCAGCCAAGCATTAGAATCAAAAGGTGCGTGTGATAAAAGATAGGGAGCGCTGGGAAAAATGGGAAAAAGGTCTGCTGGTGTGCTATTAAATGTTCCTGCAGATGGACAGACTAGCTGTTTTCATATTGAGACATGGATACCCTCTCCTCTATTCTCATGACTCCCACCCACACGTTAACATGTGTTTCACATTCAAAAACGGAGATGTGCGCAAACCGACGGGCCCGACCGCTGCATTTGAGTGGCAGCTCGCTCGATCACGCGCTCTCGGGGAGAACCGACAGAACGCTACATTTTTTTGTTTATGTGCACACAGGGGAGACTGCTACGACCATATTGATTATGCATTCAACCGTGTGCACAATATGGACCAATGTAGCAAGATGCATTCCAACTTCGGGCAGGGGAAAGTGAGTAAAATATTGAGTTGTTCCCTCACGATGGAGAGAAAACAGCTTCCACTCTTGTGGGGCGGCTTTCTGTGGGAATTCTTTTGTTCATTGTTTTATCATTATTCCATGATTTGATTATTTGGTGACACACCTAGAACGCATTTTTGACAGAAATGAACATTAACGCTTTACTGGATCTTGACTGATTCGTAAGGCCCACAGATTATTCTGTTCTACTGCGATATAAACATGCGATATAAACACGCAGCCTACAGAAAGTCGAGACTCTCTTCCTTTAGCTGAAAAAAAAAGTTTGTCTTTGTCTTTTTCCATTCTTTAGCAATCAGCATTAGAAAAGAGCTAAATTTCATCATGAAAAAGAAAATGGAGAAAAATACCTTTATTGTAAACGCATGCATTTCAAGCGGGGGACACCCTGAACTGGTTGCCAACCAATGTCAGGTCACACTTGGACGAACAACCGTCTGCGCTCACTATCACACTTAGGGACAATTTAGAGCAAACAATTAACCTATGTTGCATGTTTCTGGAATGTAGGAGGAAAGCGAAAATCCACACAGGGAGAAAATGCAAACTCCACACAGGAAAGCCGGCACTGGAATCGAACCCTGCACCTCTGCACCATGAGGCCGACATGCTAACCAGTCGACCAGCATGCCGCCCCCTGTGAGAAACAAAAAAAGGAAAAGACGTATAAATACGTCATGGGTAAGCAGCTGTAGTGACTTTCCTTGACGTATACGTCATGGGGAATAAAAAAGTTCATCATTTTTTGACGTGCTTCGACCTCCACATTTTCTTGTCACCAAATTTCCGCCATGTGAGCTAAGTCTTTCACATTCAAACAATTCACAAATTTTCACCCAATGACAAATTTCAGCATAACAAATTCATATCATTCCCAATCGAAAACAGGCAGACCTTATGTCACATTTTTCACCAGTCTCATTTCCACATCATTCCATATCACTCATTATCATTCCTTATCATTATCATCCATATCAATATCACAGCACATTATTCCATATCAGTCCACATTTACCACCAACATATTTCCTATTTGTCATCAAAATCATTCCACATCATCGAATATCATTCCATCACATTCAATAATATACACATCATGTTCGATGTAAATAATTTCTTGACGGGTTGTGAATGTCAGCGTCGTCGTCTGTCTTTTTTCAAAATCAAATTCTTTGGAAGCCATTCATTTCTAACGGTAAGGTTCATAAAATGAGATTGAAATCAAATGTTTTGGGATTTTAGGCTTGGGCATATTGAGGGTTTTAACTGACAATATAGGACATTTTATTATTTTTTTGGGGGGGTGGTCTATATATATATATTTTTTTTTAAATATTTATGTCGGTGTTGGTCCCTAAGCCTGACGAGGATCCTATTGGAGCATTTCTTCAAACTTCAGCATATCCATGACAATGTACCCCAGATGCTTGACAAGTGGCTTATCGAGGAAACAGCCATGTTTACTTTTGACTGGAACAAAATATCCTCCCTCTCAGTTTTCTTGAACGCCACATAAGCTTGACATGTGACCGATTATTTAAAATACCACAAGGTCAATTTCCGTATTTTAGATTGACATCGTCGATGTCAACTGGACTTTGTACAAGCAATGTTGTCAAACTAATAGGATTTCAGTGTATATTCAGTGTATTTCAGTGTAAAAAATTTGCTTGCATGAATGTGTTTCTCTGCATAACACGGGAGGGAGGCGGGCGCTGCTGGGCGAGCGGATGGGGAGCAGACACACACAAACATAAACAAACATAAAAGGGAGAGTGAGCTAAAGGGAGACAGTGCGAGGAAACACATGGCATGCTCGGTGCGAGAGGGCAGCCCGTGTCTACAAACAAGGAGGCGGATAAGAGAGGGTGCCGAGCCGGAGACAAAGGCAAGGATGGCGGGGTGGATGGCCCGGCCGGGCTCCAGGGTGTGCGTATGTGTGTGTGTGTATATTCCCCAGCCCCTTTGTCTCAAGTTTACCCAGCTGGGGAGCCGAAGAGACCCAGACGGACTCTTCTGATGTCACCTACTGTACCCGAACCCTCCCAACTCCCTCACTTCCTGCCTCGGGCCGCAGTGATATCACAGGCCAGCTGGGGATGTCACGTCCACACACACCACCGCCACCACCACCACCACACTCCCCTTACCCTCCGCTGTCTGCCCTCCTCATACACTTCAATCGGCGTAGCCACGCTGTGAATTGGGACAGGCAATAGAGCACGTACTAAAGTTCACAATCGCATTAGCACATGTTGTAGTCATTAGCCGCAACTCGTGCAAATCATTGACAGAATAGATAAATATGATAAAACACCTCAAAACAAAACATTGTTTATCACGGGGGTGGAGAGGGGTGGAATGTTCACACTAGTGTGTATTTAAGGGAAAAAAAAAGACATCTATTCTCATTCTTTCTCTATTAAGAAATGGGAGACTTATCTGGAACATCATTTTGAGGACATGGAATGAAATAAAGTCTAGCTTACAGCCGTTCCCCACCCCCCCCAAAAAAGAAAAGAAACAAAGCGTGTTGGCTTCATTTGTTATTCACTACCAGTGGAAGTTTACTGTAAAACCGACACACACAAAATAGAAATGATCGTTGTACTTTGCATAGTTAAACACCAAAATGCGCAACCAAAAGATGAAATAACGCATTACATCAGCACGCTAGCTTTATACTAACATTTAATGCAAAACGCCATAGACAGACGAATGGAAATTAGCATCGATGTTACAGCCATACTAAAGCTTTAAACAACTGCTACGCTAACAAACAGAGAGCAGCAAAACAGAGCATACAACAGCACTCACAGGCATATGTTCTCTCTGCCGTGTGGGAACAACTCTCTCTCTCTCTCTCTCTCTCTCTCTCTCTCTCTCTCTCTCTCTCTCTCTCTCTATATATATATATATATATATATATATATATATATATATATATACATATTTATTTATTAACAGTTTATTAGAGAACGATCTCTGACAATTCTTATTTATCTAAATTCCGCTACAGCTTCATCCAGTAAGCTTTAGCACTGCCTGGCATATATTGGAGCACCACGTCATACATCACCGAAGGTGCACAACTCTAAATTTGGTCTTGCATGTATGCATACTGTACATACAGGTAATCCACACACACACACACACACAAAAAAAACCCATTCACTTAATACAAGTGCGGAAAAAAAGATCACTGCAGTAAAACTAATTTAACTACTGTAGAAAAAAAGTCTGAAAAGTTAATAACTGTAAAAGTATCAATTTCTTGGACTTGCCTTTCAAAGTCTTTTCTTTAAATTCAGACCAGCTCATTCAATGAGCTTTGCAAAAAAAAAAAAAAAAAAAAAAAAAGCATGAAGAGAGCAACAAGGAGCAACGCGACAGATTTATGGTTTAATGCAACCGCAAAGAGCTCTTTAAAACATGCACAACCTTTTAATGAAACGGCAGCTTCAACAAGACTTTTCTGTTCTGGGCATGGAGGGCGGAACAAAAGTGCCACATTACTACATAACCTGACCTACATTTCGTCCATTTGAAAGTGAAGCTGACAAGTTTAATGTGGTGTCAATTGAGGGTGGGCATGGCTGAAGTAATGCTTCTTCTTTAATAAGGCGCTCACTTTGAGGAGATAGCAGTAATTATGCACTCAAGTTGTGTCTTGGAACATACATGTAACCCTGTTACTAGCAACCGAGAGGGAGGGGAAAAAAATAGCTACATGACTCAGCAGAAATGCTCATCAAGCTAACTGCTGTGACCACTGCGACATCTATATACTCTCCAATATTTTTCAGATTTTTCCAGGTTTTCAGCTCACTCATGTCACCAGTAGACATATTAGTATCAAAGTGTTTCTGTTATTTTTCAGAAAAGAGCGAAGTGTGTTAGCATTGAATCTAGCACAGCTAGCATATACGACCTCATTAACATTGATTTGTTACCTGTGACTGTAATTACTGTAATACTCAAAATATATTAGAATACAAAATAAAATGTCAATTCCTTTATGATTTTGGAAATGATTTAATTATTGAGCAACATTTTTGAAAGGTATGCTTTTCAGGCACCTGAATCTATTTGTTACAGTTGCTCCAAACACTACAAAATATATTATTTGACAAACAAAATGTCTCGTAAAAAGTTTACTGTTGATGACTGATGGCTTGTTTCATGTTTTCTCAGAGGGGACCAGTTTTAACCATATTCATTTATTATTTGTATTCATTAACTGTCCTAATCTAACTGTCACAATATATCAAATCAGCGTGTGATACAGCCATGATAATAGCATAACATAACACAAACCTGACTAAACCATTGCTTAGGATCTACTTGGTGGTGGGGGGACGTGGAAGGTGATGAGCCCTCCCTGGCACTCCTAGAACCACCACTGGAAATGAGAATAGGCATCGTAAACAAATGAACTGAAGCCAGAAGTTTTTTGTTTTTTTTTTGGATCCGCTGGTTTCAGGCAAGGTGATTTATGGCGATGATTAAGTTGTTGAGTAGTTTAATGTGGGCGGGAAATGAGGGGAAAAAAAACAAATCATGTTCCAAAAGAGCAAACATTTGATTTTTAGCCTGCCTTTCAGCAGATGTTATTCAAACAAACCAAACCAACGTGAGCTTGGATGGCTGTCAGATTTGGATTTGTGAGCACAGCGGCTGCTTTTTGCACAGTCGATGGAACAAAAACACAATAAAAACTAGTTAAACCAGAATGCTTCTTCATAGAAGCAGCACAGTGGGCAAGCGGTTAAATCTGCTTCATCATTTTTGGCTCAAGTCTACCTGTTTTGAGTGCCCCGCCCACCCCAGGTTTGTATAAAACTTAATCCACAATTACACAAAACATGCCCTTCACATTGCAGTTCAGGTTTGCACATTTTATTTACTTATTTTTTAACTGGCCGAGCAAATGGGAAAAGGGAGTCACAGTGCACTTTTGAGCCATTTTGTGAATGCCGAGAGAAAAGCACAGAAACACAGAGTTGCGTTCCTGAAGGTGCTGCTGTGGGACACAGCTCACACCAGGACACTCACACGTACACACTGTGAAATGACACGCCGGCCTCCATGGGCCCGCCTCTTAAAGGCACATGCATGTACACGGACACTACAATATGCGCAGTACTTTCTACACATTTTCTAATTGCATTTTGTGCATAGGCGTTCAAATACACTCACAACGCATATAAAACGTGTGTGTTGATCAGTTTAAATGTGTGTCAAGGATGTAAGGTGGACAAAAGCGTTATATAATGGTTTCATAAGCTCTTTGGATGACTGGGTCCCTGGCGTCCACCTGCGGGGGGGGGGGGGGGGGGGGGGGTCTACCCTCACATCAGAACACGTCCCACCCCCTCAGCCCCACATCGAAAGCACAGATTATCATTGAATGTAGTGTTTCTTCAAACATGTTCTGTATAGTTATTCAAGGTTTCACAAGGACATTAATTCCTATGGGAATCATTGAACCAATGTTGGGTTGAGGATGACCCCCGAATGGACTGTGTTTCACTGTATCAAAGAGACGCTTCCTTCCATCGTGACATAGTTGCAGAGGAGTGGGTTTGAATACGTGCAGGAGCACAGGAACCCCCATGTCGAGGCTGGACACCACAAACATCCACTCCTCCCTTTGGGACGTCCCGCTGCCCTGCCCTGAGCCCACCCTGTCCTCTGCTGCTTCGACAACGTACACGCTCTCTTTTTAATATCAAATCCAGTTTCAGCACACACATAATACACACATCCTTTCTCTTTCTTTGATGGAGGAGGAAATGCTCAACAAACACACAAACAAAGCCGATCACATGTGTTGACTTGTCCTAAAAGCTTCGCTATCCACGCTCATCCGTTGGGGGGGGGCTTGACCGATGCATTAGCTCTGCCCTTCCCCTCCTATCCTCTCCTTCTCTACACATCTACCTGATTGTCTGCTTGTTTTCTCCGCCACGCTCAGGGCCTCCGTTCCCAGGCAAGGAGGTAGGACTTGTAGAAGGGGCGTGTATGGGGCTGGAAGCACACCATTTTGCAGCCATGAAGGAGCAGCGACGAGAAATCCCATTGATGGTCCTCCTGGAGATAAAGAGAATGGAAGTGGGATTACATGTGATGGAAAATCAACTTTTGAGTCTATGGAGTGCCAGCCCAGGTATCCATCAAGCGTGAAATTAAGCAAGCAACTAAATCTTTGGTCATCTGCCTTTTTCTGAAAATGTGTCCATGAGCCGCGAAAATGAGCTAATTGCAGCATTGCAGGAAATAAGTTGTAAAGAACACACATCTCTAAGTTGATCCTTTGGGTAGTTTGACAAAAGTATGGCACAGAAATGTAGTGAAGACTAATGAGAATTTTTTGTGGTGGTGGAAAAAATAGAGAACCGAAGCGCAGGAAGGCAAAGGCGTAAGTGCAGAGGTCACGAAAAAAAAGGAAAAGATGGTGCCTGCTGAAATCAAAATACAAAATTAACAAAACAAGAACCAAAGCTACTGACTGGAAATAGATTTCCCTCATAAGTAAACAAGACATGCATTTATATTTAAAACAGTCGCAGTTCAATTAGGTGTGTGAAAGCCAGTTTTTAGGGGAATTATCGCTAAGATTGTTCACTAACCTGGGGTTGGAAAAAAAATGGTGATTTTTCAACAGGCACAACAATCTGACAAAAACAAGTCTCTGACGAAGTGTTTTTTGTTTTTGTTTATTTCTGGGTCATGTCTTGAAACAAACATGGCGGGTTATAGTGGAAAGTTTTCGGGTTCAGCAGCTACTTAGAAAATTGGTGATCTGACCTGACAAAATGTCTGAAATTGCCCTTTGTACGTTTGTCTTATGGATGTGCTTGGGAAACAGGTCTCTTCACATTCCACAGTGGATTTTCCAATGCCCATTCCACTCCTTATCCATAAATGATTTATCTACGAATCATTTGTGAATCTATGGTTATGGGCACACTTTTCCTCATGAACTATCGCAGGTACCATTCTGCGATGGCATTAGAAAATAAACAAACAAAAAAAAAACCCAAACAAAATCAGCCTTGTGGAATTCATTGAAATAAGCCAATATGTTGGCCATTTAGCCATTGTCCAATAGAGCCTTTATGATGAACCCTTATGAACTTTACGGAGCAAAAATCAAATATTATGTAATACTCTTTATGTACAATTCGTGCTTCATAACATGGTCATTGGGACAGAAACTGTAATGTTAAGAAGACAAGCATTCGTATTTTTAAGTAGGAGAAGATGGAAGGATTTATCATCCAGTAAAAAAAAAAAAAAAAGATACACGTTTCTAAATAAAAAGAAGAGGATGAGAAAGCGAAATATGTGGTATTGTGAAGCAGTGTAGCGCTGTGTGTACATGACCCAACACGCTGCCATGTTTGTGCTGCAGGTGACATTTCGCACGCCCACCATTCAGTCTGTGGAACATTATTGCTGCCATTTTTTTTCCAAAGACATTTCATTCTTTTCTTTTTTTTTCTGCCTCTGGGCTACTTCCAATCTCATTTGAGGTGAAGCGATCAAAAGCAATGAGTCACAGTCTCTAAATTCTGCTTCATACAAATTGACTTGTAATCCATAAAGACTCTTTAATCATTATTTCGTACACACTTTTCTTTCTTCGAAAGAAGGGTAGTTACAACAGGTTGTAAACTACCGAAGCTCATAAAGCAGTTATGTAGGTTCATAAAGTGTGCATCCATATAAAGTGTGCATCCATACTATATGGATGCAAATAGAGCATAGAGTTAAACCAACCAACTTAATTTGAAATGCTTTCGGCACAACTCAATTCAGAAAAAATATCAGAAGCCAGCAGAATAAAAGCAGTATAACACATTTGTAAGTCACTTGCGTCAAGTTTCAGAGAGTCAAGAATTCTGATGTGAGTCTATTGAGGTGGACTTTTGTCACAGAATTTGTATCCGCAAAAATTGAGCAATTAAATGATACCGGCTCAAGAACAGACCCCAGTGGACCCCCAGACATTTAAATTTTATATGTTAAAACATGTTTTGCATTTCATTTGCAGAATTCTTTTTTTTTAATATTGAAAAATGTATTTTTTTCCTTAAAACATGGTTCTCATTGGTATGAAATAGTAAGCTCATGTCCTCATGTGGTGAATGGGTGTTTACGATTTAATGCTCATACTAAATAGGACCATCTGGAAAAAACAAAACAAAAAAACAATGTTCTTAATTCAGACTAAAAGCGATATGTACACCAAAAAGAGTAATTTCTGCAAAATTATTTACATAAAGATTCAAACAGAGAGACGAGAGGACATATTCCCGTGGAACTCCACACACTGGGCTAAGATAATCACTGTGTATTTCTCTATTTCTCATATAAGAATTATAAAGCTGCTTCATGAAATTTTGCATTTAAATAACATCAATGTGTTTTGCATTTTTTTGAACTTTTTTTCAAAATTAAAACAATATTTGTCATGGAATGAAACAGCCCGTGGTCCTGCCATGGGGAATGAAAGGATGTTTACTAAATAAGGCTGAACGCGAGAACCTTCTTAATTACCCCCACACCCCCAAAAAAATCAAAACGTTGAAAAATGCAGTGGTGAACAAGGCCCATACTGTCTAAAAACAGCATCATTTAAAAGCTGAGCTTTATCAGCTAAGCCATGTAAAGATTTATTTATTTTTTCTGGCTTGTCAATAGTCATCCTAATAATTGGACTGAAGGGCAAAGAATGATTTTTAGAGCTATGGGAAACTCCCTTAGAGTGGTAAATTGTTGCCACAATACATCCACTGGCGGGTGATCAAACCACTTCAATAGGAAATCTAAAGACATGAAAGCATAAAAAAATCAAAATGCCATCAGCCAAAAGACATTCACGAAAGGGGGATTTTTTTTTCATTCTGGAAACAAACGAAGAGGTCACAGAGCTGCCCGAAAGACTTAAAAATAAATAAATAAAAAATGATTTCCAAAGTCGGGCAAACAGAATAAAAAAAAAAGTGACGGATTACTTTAAAATGTTGACGACTGTTTCTGCTGATTGCATTGGATCCATTTGTGGTGGTGAGTTTGGAGGAAATGCAGACGTTTCGCCTTCTTGCTCCAAATCAAGGGTGGCTTTTGTAAAAACACGGCTCAGCAAAAACACACTTGACCACCAAGTGACTTTGCTTGGCAGCGACGTGTAAATTTTGAGGAAAAGAATCAACAAAGAAAACTTGTTGACATGATCGCTGTTGTTTTCTTTTCGACAGTCACAGCTGCGGAAGTACAGTACAAGATGGATTGGGGTGGTATTTAGTATTTGTTTGAATGGTTACACTCCATGTTTCACCAATCACACTTTGTTGCTATGTTGACAACAAGCAGGTCCACATAACATACCAACGTGATTAGGAACAACTTTTCCAGTGGTTCTCAAACTTTTGACGTCAAAAGCGCTATTTTCATGTCCAAGGCAAGTTTTGTGCAAAGTGCAATGCAACTGTGCGCACCGAGGCAGTTTTTTTTCTTTTGGTATTTTCATCGATGGTCGCATTTAAAAATGAGCATTTCCGCCATCATGGGAGTGAACACATCTGACTTGATTGCCAGCCAATCAAAGCAGTTCCCCTCATTCCCTTTAAATTCAACACAGGGGAGGCAAGTGGTCGACATGGTGCAAGCATAACGGACTCACTGGAGACCGTGCAGGAGATTGGTGCGCGCCAAGTACGTTTAATGCAAGAAGAAGTCTTGTGTATGATGTAAACATGTTCATCTTTGATATATATATATATATATATATATATGTTAGTGCTGTGAAACGATTAAAATATTTAATCGCGATCAAATTTATAATTTCACAGTTAACTCAGAATTAGCTGTAATTCATCACAGATTTTTATCTATTCTAAATTTCTTTTGATTTGTTTTTCTCCTATTTTTCCCATTTTAATTCTCTCATCAACACGGAATTATGGATCAGTTTTCTTCGTGCAAAATTTAAATATTTACTGAAATACAATTTCGATTTTCAATTTTACATTAACATTTTTTCACTTGGAGCAGTTATTCAAACTTGGAGCACATTTTATTATTTTTGAGCAACTTAACATCCGCTGTGACATGGTGCCGCATTAATCTCGCGTTAAAAAAATGAATCGAGTTAAAACTGTTTTAAATTAATGTCGATAATAATGCGTTAAACTGACAGCACTAATATATATATATACTGTATATATATATATATATATATATATATATATATATATATATATATATATGTGTGTGTGTGTGTGCGTGTGTTATTGCGTTTAATCTACTCACCAATTACTCAGTGTAAAATTTGCGTCTGTTTAGCTTGGGTCCAAATTCAGAGACTGGGACCTCCAAAGGCCGCATATTCGGCCGCGTGATGTCACTTCTGGCGTGATTCGACCACATGATTCAACCTGTCCAAATATTCACAGAGGCTACATGAGGAGGCATCGAAAAAAGCCAATTTGCAAAGTGTCTTTCTAGAATGGGAAACCACATTAGGTCGAGTTATGCCGTAAGTGACGTTATGCTGCGGCCGAAAAATGCGGCCGCGAACATGCGGTCGAAAATGCGCCCTTCGGAGGAAGTAGCCTATGAATTTAGACACAGCCTGTTACATTATTCTGTCATATGAATGGCAGTAGGTGGAATGTACCTTCTGCCAACAAGTGGAGGGGCATTTCATTGTTTGGCCTGTCATTATACTGTATGTCACTAACAGAAGTAAAGAATTAGCTTCAGCGTGCAACTCTAATTTGCTTTTACACAACGACACTGTAAGGCCCAAAAAATAAGCCAGGATAGAGGATCACAGCACAGCATCACCCCCTGAGTGTGAAGTCCAGAAAATAATTTAAAGCTCACCTCCCCCTTCCACAGTTCGTAGGAAGCCTTCAAATGAGCGGACGAATCCTGATCCAATTCTCCACCGAAGGCGCAGCAGCGGGCGAGGCAGGAAGTTGCCAGCCATCTCGGAGATTACTTTGCCTTCCTCTCGGCGACGTGCACTCCTCGTGACCCCCGTGACCTTCCTCCTCCCCGGCGCGTATGGCATACACACCGTGGGCCCAAGAGCGTGCCAGCTGGCCCTAGGACACATGCGCGCATGCACACACACTCACACACACACACACAGACACACACACGCGCGTGCTAAATCATTCCATTCAAAAACAATATGGCCTTTCCTGGCACAGGATTGGAATGCTGAAGCGTTTAGCAGACACAACACAGTCACAAATTCATATGTCAATATTTTATCCATAAGGCTCTACTCAAGTACCCCCCGGGCCCCCTTCGTTTCCCAGCCTCCCATCCGCACCCCCCTGAACAAATTGTGGCAGTAATTTTCCTCACTCACTGGCTTTTATGAGGCATAATGTGAAGCACCTGTAGCCACAAGAGAGGCCAGAAATCATTCAAACATGCACATACACACACGCACACACACACCTGACGTTCGGGATGGTCCCGAAGCTCATTTAATACCGACGGCCGCTTTGCTGATGTGATGACAGTCTTTGCAGTGGTGGGATTACAGTAATTGTCGGGAATCAATAGCGTCACGATGGAACTGGAACCTGCTATCGGTTGTACCTCCAGGCACTTTTCCTTTGAACATCAAGACTTTGGTCATATTCAAAGTGACCAAGCAGCAGGTGCATAAATCCTCAATGAAGTCACCCGCTTTTAGATGATTTGCCCATCAGTGTGGTATAGCAATCAGCTCTCTCCAAGGGGCGCATTCTTAAAAACTCACAAAACGTCTTCTTTTCTGACTTATCAGCTTCTTCTTGATGGATTGGCATACAGTTAAAAGTGGACATAAATGTTTCCTCAAGGATAAATTCAGATTTTTTATTTATTTTGGGGGGGGGGGGAAGACACTTGGTGCAGATTGTTGAACGGTCTCCTTTCAAGCATCAAATCCTCACATTTCCAAGAATGTGAAGAATGATGTGAGAAAATGATCAAGGCTGGAGGTGGATCAAAAATTCTGTCTTGACAAGGCAATAAATCTCATTTTTGATTCGCACTGTAAGGGAAGGAGGTAATGCTCCTGTGAATGTTGGTAATCTCAACTCAACTCAACTGTATTTATAGAGCACTTTCAAACAGCCATCGCTGCATACAAAATGCTGTACATGGAGCAACTAACATATACAACAATAAATCAATAAATCAGTACAAAAAGTAAAACTAAGATCAAATCTGAATCATGCTGAGTCAAATGCCAAAGAATACAAGTGAGTTTTGAGGCGAGTTTTAAAGATGGGCAGCGAAGGGGCTTGCCGAATGTTCAGTGGGAGGTCATTCCAGAGAGAGGGACCAGCTACGGAAAAGGCTCGATCCCATCTGAGCCTCCGTTTAGTTCTTGGTACTTCTATGAGCCACCAAGCAGGTGTGCAGGGGCGGATGAGCTCAGAGAGGGCAGGTGGCGCGAGGTCATTTAAACATTTGAAAACAAATAATATAATCTTGAAAAGAACTCTAAAATGCCCGTGGGAGCCAGTGAAGGGATGCCAGAGTAGGAGTTATGTGCTCCCTCTTACGAGTACCAATCAAGAGGCAAGCAGCTGCATTCTGGACCAGCTGGAGATGCTTAATGGAGGATTGGCTGACTCCAAAGTAACCATTTTCAATCTGGTATGTTCAATTAAAAATATATAATTTCAAATCAATATTTTGAAATGGCACCATCACGACAGTCATCGATTTAAGATGGCATCCTGTATTTGATTGAAGTTTTTTTTGTTTGACTTTGATTTTGCCCAAGGAAAAACAAAACTCAACTAAACTCAAATGTATTGAAAGAGCTGACTGAGTTTTGTTTGTTGTTTTAGTGGGTCACAGACTCTATTAAACGGCTTTATGCAGGAGTGAAATGGTGCATTTTCAGTGTATAAATATTTACATTTGAGTGTTTTTGGAACGGGTATTAACAATAGTAAAAATCAGTTGCGCTCTTAAAATGAGCATTTTTTAAATATAATATTTTAATGTCCTGTTTAATCCATGTGACATGATGAAATATTAGGAATGGGCAAGTATAGATACCTGGTGTCATTGTCGGGCCAATACCTGGCCTTATTTGAAGGTATGGGTATTCATGACGGCGGACGATACCAGTATCGACCACCATTGGCCATATTACGATCGTGAACTAAAGGCATACAGTACATGTTTGAAAGATGCCCATTAAGATGCCATTTCTGTACGTATATCTTTAGATATAGATAAAGATAATAGAAAATTGCCATTAATTTCATTCAAAGAAAATCCAATACAGTATTGGGATATCGAGGTCACTGGTTTTCGGTAAATGATATCAAAAGTACCAGTGGTATCAGTGCTTGTTATCAGTATCGGTGACTGCTCAAGAGTTATGTACTCCAGAAAAAAGTTCCATTGGACATCCCTATTGATTGTGTACCCATCCATCAATCCATCCATTTTATGATTCGCTTTATCCTCACAAGGGTCGCGGGGCGTGCTGGAGCCCATCCCAGCTGTCTTCGGGCAGTCGAAGGGGGATATGCTGAACAGATTGCCAGCCAATGTCAGGGCACACACAGACAAACGACTATTTGCACTCGCCTGGAATTGAACCCTGCACCTCTGTGCTGTGAGGCGGATGGCCTGAGCAGTCGCCCACCGTGCCACACTGATTGTGAGACATGGTGCTTGATTCATGACATTTGGAGGTATTAGAATAGTGTTTTATGTGGATATGCAAATTATAATCGGTACTCATAATTTACACTAAATAAAAAATGACTAAATGACAACACTATAAATCAAAATACATAAATAAAAAAATTAATTACCAGTTTTAGTGGGGAAAAAAATCCATCAAAATTAATTGAGCAATATGACACAAGAGGGAGTAATTTTGTACTGTATGTTATTGTATCTTTCATTTAGTCATGGGCACAAGGCCACAGTTGCGCAAGTGCTATTTTTTATTTAACAGTAATAAATGACAGCGATTTATGATTTGGTTGTTTATTTAATAAGTTTTTCTTCTCTGCCAAGAATAAGTTTGCCATTAGCGCGGCATGCTAACTACCCAAAGTGTCAGTGCCAAGCTGAAAAAAAGAATGAAGTAAATGAACCGTGTTTTACTATTTCACTTTCACTGAGCTAGTCAGACAATTAGTCCAAGTCTTGTTAAGTCGAGCGAAGAAACACAGCAAACTCCGGAAAAGTAAAACGAAGCCAATTGTTCACCTGTTAGCCGTGTTAGCATCTGCTCCTGTTTGTACACTTAACGTGTGATTAATCACATGAGCACTCCTGGACGTATGCGGTGACTTCTCCGGGCTCTTCTCATTGCCTTGAAACCTGTTCATCTTTGCGGCGCCAAGGGTTTAACAACCCACAATAAATGTTAGATAACCACTAACTGTTGATGTAGGCCAAACGAAAGGTTTACAAAACCTGTGAGGCTACGTCAAGTCAAAAATCTCAATACTGTTGTCATGTGTACATATATCATTACTCATGTCATGCCTCTTGTCCAATCAGATTGCTCGGCCATGAATAACTGATCTTACTGCACACAAAGTGCAGGCGCACGTCACGAGGCCCACAAGCGCTTACAGTGAAATAATGTGTGTGTGTGTGCGTGTCCACATGTAACATCACGAGAGTTGCAGTGAAAGCAAGAGGTCATCAATCAGTGCGCGAGTATCTAACCTCCACTTTCGGGGTCATCTGTTTTCTATTAACGCGGGCCGCGGACCCAGTGTGGACTCTGTTAACGGCATGTGAGTCACCGATTTTGGATGAAAACGCAGTGTTTGAAATGGGCTTTTTTTGGGATCCGGCTCACCCTGGCAACGGGGTAACCTTTCGACCGGCTCTCCGCATCCCAAAATGGGGCCGTGGCGCGATGTCACACTGTAAAATAATGGCACATGCTGGCATTATTTTTAGACGACCGCATGCGTGCGGTTTTGGGATGACTTTAATTACGAAAGAGAAGAGTCGCGAGGAAAAGTGAGCACTGACTCCTATTTAATTGTGCTAATTAAAGCGGGGCCCGCCGCCACAGTTGCACCGCATATGGCAAAGACTTTTTGAGCTGGGCATGCTTTACGACTGTGCTGCAATAGTGCACGGATGCTCTTTTTTCCCCCACTCCATGCTGTTTAATCACTATTCTCTGTTGGAAATGCTCACACATGACACCGAGCTCCCACAGTGACCCGACTAAAAATATCAGCGTGCACGACAACAACGCCCACGTGTCATTAAAACCGAAATAAATACAGGTTCATTTCAGACGGTGCAATTCAAACCAGGGGTGCGATGAAAACCAATCGTAAAATCGGTTTTGATTTTTTAAAAAAAAACGTGAGTGTATTGAATACAACCGAATCATTCCCACTTTAAAATGTACCATTCTTGAATGATGTATGTACTTGTATGTGTTGCTATCCTTTCATTCATGATATTCTCCAAAGCATAATCCTGAAAAACCAAATGTGATCATCTTCAGAGCTCCCTACATGAGAGGCCTCTGCGCTTCACGTCACAAGTCAGAAAGCTGAACCTTTCTTTCACAAACAAAACGAATGGCAAATCTCAGACTTGAAAATGCAGACTTTCAAATATAAACCGGCATGACTTGTCAACTCAAAACAGTCTTTCATTTTAGACAAGCAGGCCCCAAGTCCTAATGTCAACGATTCAAGTCTGACTCGCGTCAAGTCATGTGACTCGAGTCCCCTACCCTGTTAGTCAAGTCAAACTATCAACATATGTTATCACACATTGAATACGAATTTCAGACTCACGTGCTTCTCGTGACACCTGGTGTGCTCGTGGGCTTTTCCTCACTATCTGCGGCGGTGGATGGCGTTCTGATCCTGGTCCAATTCACTGAGACAGGCTGCAGGGCAAACCTTTGTTTGTTTGAAAGAGAAAGAGCAGAGGCTCGTCTTCATCTCCCCTTCCAGATAGCACTAAAACACACAGTGGTGATTTCCCCTGCTGATTTATCATTCAATTGACGAGTGAGCGGAATGTTTTTGTCCTAGTGGGGATGCCATTTGTGTGGGGAAAGTTCTGCAGATTGAGGCTTCAATGCAGTAATTCGTAATGGTCATTTCAGGAGATGCTGCACTGGGGGGCTTCTTTGTAAGCATACCACATAATTGTGTGTAAATGTGTGTGTATATGTGTGTGTGTGTGTGTGTCCACTGTCCCCACAGTCTTTTGTCATCTTCATCTGCAACACTTTCACCAGCACTATTTGACAGCAAGCTGTGCCCAACCATGTCGCTTTTCTTTCTCTTTTCAAATGAATTTCGAAATGTGTGTGTGTGTGTGTGTATATGTGAGAGAGAGGAGTGTGTGAGCATCTGTGGATGTGTTCAATGCTAAAAGGTGAAGTTTTCAGTTGGAACTGGTCTGTGCCATGCAAAACTCAGTCTTCCCAAGTCAAAAGATCGAGTGTGCGTGTCTGTGTGTGTGTGTGTGTGTGTATGTGTGTGTTTATTTGGCTGAGAATGGACATCCAGGTCCCCACTACTCAAAAGAGCATGAACATGTGTGTAAATTGAGAGCTTGTGCGTCTGAGGACAGTGTTGTTGTGAAATACAATAGCCATTGGTCAATTTGCGTTTGTGTCCATTCTTACATCTTTGTGATCCTGTGAAACGATATCAGTCGTGGCCCATGTACTGCTCCATCTGAAAGCACAGATAAACCAAGAATGCATGGAATATCCATCAATCCATCCATTATCTGATGTGTTTATCCTCACAAGGGTCGCGGGCATGCCGAGGCCTATCCCAGCTGTCTTTGGGCAGGAGGCGGGGGACACCCTGAACTGGTTGCCAGGCAATCGCAGGGCACAGATTTGCGCTCACACTCACACTGAGGGACAATTTCGAATGCTCCATTCACCTTGCCATGCATGTTTTTGGAATGTGGGAGGAAACCGGAGTACCCGGAGAAAACCTACGCAGGCACAGGGAGAACATGCAAACTCCACACAGGAAGGTCAGAGTCGGATGGATAGGTGGTTGGATGGATGGAAAATAGCTTTGTTTGTGGCCCCTTAATACTTACGATAAAGATATGAAACACAGGCAGAACATTTGAAAACAAAAAAATTGCAGAAGGGGTGTTTTTGTTTTGTTTCTTTGGGGCGGGTGACATTATAATTGTCTTATATTGTAAAGTGTTAAAAATTGAGGTGGGGGAGGGGTGATCTGACGATTTTTGGCGATTTTATAAGCGCATATAATTAATCGGCTGGGCCCTACTGTATATATTGCATTTGCATGGCTTGGCAAGGCTGCCATAGCCAGCTCGTTCTTATTTAAGCTTAAAACGTTTTGTGTGTGTGTGTATGTGTGTGCGTGTGCGTAAAAGCTCAGTCACATATTCGATTGGATGTTAAATTTGCGATATTGTAACGCAAAAATTTGAATCTCAAAACCGGTAACCGATCTTTGGCCAATCATGACTGCAGTTCAGTTTCGGCTGCATCGCCATGCGTGCGGCACACTTAATTATTCCGGTGTGTGTGCATGTCTTGGATGCTGAAGGTTTATGCTGTGATGACTCTGTAAAAAACAAGGTCCCCAACATGTTTGTGTCACTATTAGCGTGCGGTTGCGTTCCAACCAGAAGGCTGCGACGACTCTCAAAATATCCTCATGAAGAGTGCTTAGACCTTTTGAATTCAAGTCAGAGCAGGATCTCTCACAGGAACGTCCACAAAAGCAAGTAGAACACTGTGATGAGGAAACACATGATGATCAGATAATCAGTAGAGAGTGACCTGTGTCGCAGAGGAACATTTAATCCCCCTACTGCCGCACCACCACATTGAAAGCATTCAGAATTGGCTGCCGTCACTCTGGCAGTTTGTCACTTCAAACAAGTCTCAATTGTGTTGTATCGATGACTCATAAATCAGCCACATGATCGTCTCAATCAATGCGCAAGAATCCTAAGTATTCAAAAAAATAAAAACAATCTGCTAACCTCACGTGATTGCACAATGCGACGGATGTTTTTAGGTGGTTTTTTTTGTTTTGTTTTTTTTTGTATTTTACATGTCGTTTGCTGTGTCACAAAAGGTCATAACTCCATTTTATGTCGATTCTTGAGGTCACTGTGGCTTGCGGTCGAGAGAGCGCAGCAGTATTCTTCTTGTGAATGGATAATGAAATATTAGAAAAACGCGTCCCCAAGTAATAACTAAAGACAAAAATACAGCCACAAATGACGTCTGCGGAGACCCTGGCAAACAAGTTCAGTCATGACCCTGAAAGTGGGTCAAAATTCTGTTGCGTTCAGCTGCTTGGCCACACAGTACGGTGGAGCTGTAAGATTTGGAGGCCGGACATATTTTGCTGTGAGTTACACTGTATACAGCCACTGAGGTTATTTGTGTTGTGATGGATATCTGTTGAAAATGCAGCCAGAAAGACAAAGCAAAAACAACGTATTTGGATTTGAAGGCCACCTGACCTAAAAAGCTCCATCAGGATGAACAAAAACGTTTTCAGACTTTCAGGATCAATATCCAAAGCAACATGCTTGACATCACTGAGGTAAAGTGGATGTTTTACGTAGCAAAATATATAATATACTGTATATTTTTTGTATGTGTGCTTTTTAATTAAGGAAAATTAGAGCTAGATATAACACTTGATGAAAACATACCATTATTATATACACGTACATAAATGGAATGTAAAGAAATGTTTAGTTCAATTCAATCAACATTGTGCTGCTTTGTCTGGTGCACAACATGGCCATCCGGGGGCAGTATAATAAAGACATACATGAAAGAGCCGGTGACACTTACGAAGGACGCCACAGCAATATGAGTCGTTCTTCGCAGAGGATAAAGAATATATGGCTGTGAGTATTGTTACATTATCTGTGTGCACATGTTGCAACATTTGTGTTCCAATATTAGTTGTTTAAGGGGTTAGAACATTGCAACACTGATGTTCCTCATTAGCCCGTCTAAGCCCTTTTGCATGTTCGATGGTTAGCATTGGCATAAGCAAACTTTAAGTGAAGCTATATTAAACATGCCGTTCTGTTTGTTTTATGTTTAGTTTGACATCTCCTTTTTCGATGAATTGTTCACTATCTGTCAAATTGCTGCTTGGTGTAAAGTGAATGCCACAATGGCTCCGATCTTGAAAACAAACAAAGACAAATAGTAAATCATGTTTTTATCTCAGCACGCCACTGCAGTTGGACAGGTTCAACATGTTGTTTTCCAGAAAGAGCGCCTTTGATTTCAAAGGATATTTGAAGCAAAATATTTGGTCAAAACACGTTCGTTCGAAAGAGGCTCCCCATCAGAGTTCAATTGACTGACTTTCCAAGACGACCGATCGGTGTCACTGGAAGAACATTTTCAAGGACATTCGATTCAAGATAATTGATGTAGTCGGGGTCCAAGATCAAGACAGTGCATTCATGTTCCTTGGCAGACTCCCCTACTGATGACAATTTTGCCCCAATCTTGGCAGGGATGTGTTTTACCACAAGCGCCATGGAGGACTTTCAGTGGGGGTGGAGATCAGGAGATCAGCGAGATCCTCTGATGTGGTGTTTCGGCGCAGCCTCTGGAGATCCAGCAGGGAAGTACCCACCATCAGAATGCCGGAAGGGGTGACGAGCAGAGGCCCTGTTTGAAGTGGAAAGAAATCCGTTTTATAGCTTTTTCTTATGCATGCCCCTCTCTCCACGGAGAAGGATTGTCTCTGTTTTCAGGCACATAAACTTTGAGATTTTGATGATTTATAGACAAATGAAGGCAGAGAGGGAGCCGAGGGAGGGAGGGTGGTGGCAGGGGGGCGGGGAGATCGTGTGTGGAGGGGTGGGGGTGGGGGGGTCGCTTAAACATGATGCAAACCATTTGGAGAAAGGCGAGCAGAGGTTGCCAGCACAGCCTGCTCTGTTTAAACTGGAGAGGAAGTGACCGTATATACAGCATGCCAGCAAACTCCCTCTCTGCGTCTTCACACACACACACACACACACACACACACACACACACACACACACACACACACACACACACACACACACACACGCACACACACACACACACACGCACACACACACACACACACACACACTCACACACACACACGAAAGTCTGGCTTTCAGAAAGGGTCAAATGATGTCCCCTGGTTGGAGAGGCTGTTTGTTATTCTAATATTCTGTTTCTTTACATCACCGTTCGCTGGGCCCATCACCATTATTATCATTATGACTGTTATTACAATGTGGGAGAAGAAGGCCCGAAGAGGGTAAGTAGGAAGCGTAAAGGAGAGAAAAATGAAAGAGTGCAAAAGGGACGAGAGAAGGTCGGCGTTTTCCCTCAACGCTTGCCCAGTGAATTAATTTTATTGCGCCCGAGTTCGCTGAGAGCTTTACAGGAGCGGAGGACGTGTGAGAGGAGCGGAGAACGTGAGTGAAAGAGGGGTGGGTGGGGGTTAACCGAAGAGCCAGCTGGTAGGTGTGCAACGATGAAAAAAAAAAATGGTTAACTGGAGGTCACCTTGGCCAGAGACATTGAATAAAAACAAATTTTTTTTAAATCATCTAAAATTGGTTGAAGCAAACTCTACAAACTTGTAAGATATCACAATGGAAATGCAGTTGCCATGAGGTCCGTAATAATAATAATAATAATAATAATAATAGTAATAATACATTTTATTTATAAGCGCCTTTCAAAACACTCAAGGACACCTTACAACCAAACAAGAGCAATAAAACTACTTGGACAATCGTTCTTGACATACTTTCAGAGATTATGTGAGCATTTTAAGTGTTGATGTCAATATACATTTTGGTGACTATTGATCGCAGTTTTCGGACATTAGGCGACATTGAGTGACCTACATTTCGCGTTTCAACTGGCCTGGCGCGTCATACTACGGCGCGTCATACTAAGTAATGAGGAACATATTACATTATTGTTAGAAACTCAGGAGCTATTTGTACATGGTTTCGTAAAAGAAACCACGGGAGCCACATCCATCTGGACATCTAAAATGAAAATCGAATTTCGTTTCAATATTTCCTTTTCATTTCTGCTGCAGACGCCCATTGAACCGAGGGCCGTTCGAAGCGACAAGTCAGCGCACCCGCCATGCCAGTTGTGTCGCCGCCATGTTACATGTGTCAATTGTATTCGCCAAATATCGGCAATAATAATTTTGTAAAATTTTGTTTGAATGATGAAACACAATCAAGAGCAATGCTTTGGTATTAATGAAATGAGCTATTGCTTGATGATATATTAAGTGAAGGAGGCATCTTCATAAATACGTAGCTTCATTAGCCACATCCAATATGGGCGCGGTGTCTATGTATATGTCGTGCGTGTACATGTTGTCTATGACAATACTTACCGGCCGATGTCGCATAGGGCGTGCCATTCAAGACTAATGACTAGCAGTGCTATGCAAATATATACAAGTATATGGAGCAAAGTTAGTGCTGTCTGTGGAGTATTAAAAAAATGTGGCCCTCCCATGCATTTCAACGTCGCCCACCCTAGAGCAGGGGTCCCCAACCGCCGGTCCGCGGACCGGTACCGGTCCGCAGGGCATTTGGTGCCAGGCCGCACAGAAAGAACTTGCCTTAATTCCGTTTTATTTATTTCGGAATACGAAAGATATTTTAATTTGAAAAATTACCGGATTCTCCGGTACATCCGTCTGTGTCATGCTTGACTCATGTCAAACCATGCTTCTCCGTCACGTGACCGATGACGCTAAAAACAAAACGTTGGAGGTCGCAAAATGAGTTAAAAAAACTGCTGGAGATCGCAAATGACGGCGGCCTTAAAAGTACGTTTAAGACAACTGGATTAAAGTTATGGCTGAATACTCTGAGATCGCCACAATAGCACTGTTGCTATTTCCGACATCCTACCTGTGTGAGGTGGGGGGTTTCTGCAGCAACGGCGACTAAAACAAAATTACGAAGTAGACTGGACATAAACAACACACTTGAGGTGTCATTGTCTCCTATTACCCTGAGATGGGACCGTCTAGTTGCAGAAAATCAAGCTCGGGGCTGTGGTGAGTCGTCATTTTCATGCACTTTGAATTTGCGTTGTATCGTATTTTGAAGGCATTAAACATTACCATAGCGATCAGTGTTGCGGCCAGATTAGACGCTCCTTGTGTTTATTATTATATTTCGAAAACACCACAGTTTTCATGCAGCTCATACCATATTATTTTGATGTATTAATCCGCCACATCTTAAATGCCAGTCCCTGAAAATATTGTCTGACATAAACCGGTCCGTGGGGCAAAAAAGGTTGGGGACCCCTGCCCTAGAGGCTCGGCTCTGGCAACGGATGTGGGTTCAAGAATGTTCACTTTTTTTTAAATCCAGAAGGCTGGATGTTTCTATTCAGAACTCCAGCAGTCACAACACTTGAAGGGCCTTCGAATTTTACTCTCTGAAGTGTGACATCAAAAGAACCTTGTTGTTTCCAACGGATGTGTATCGCCAAAGTCAGAAAATTTATGTTGAAGCAATTTTAACTCACCTTCTTCAAGAGTCCCTGTATATACGATACTCGTTCAGGCAGAGACGGCATTAGTGGGAAGTCACGTGTTTCAAACTGGTCTTGTGATTGACGGTCTGTTCACCTAACAGGAAAACAAAAGCTTGTAAGAGGTTACAACATAACATATTTCTTATTCCTGTCTCTATTTCTGTGGGCTCCACATCTCCCAGTCTGGGCGGTGCTAAACTGCGGCACGGCGCTCCTCGGATGTCATCCTAAAACCACTTGTGCTGCTAATTAGCTTGCCATCACCTCCTAATTGGTTGCCGTTGGCTTCCACCGGGGGTGGAAAAGTCACGCTGCTTTGACAAGCAGCACCACTCGGCCACGGCAAAATGAAAAACAAAACATTAAAATATCGGCTTTGCTCAAACGGCCGACTTCTTTTGAGGGGCCCATTAACCAATGACCACAGACAGGATGTGTGAGCCGAAAGAAGCCAAACTCGAGCAGACTGTCATTCAACAGACAAAAGCATTATTACTCATCAGCCATTCGATATCCTTATGAGTAGTATAAAAGGGACGCCAAGACAGAATCAGAATGATTACTATATTCTGACAAAGCAATACCCTATAAGATTTATCAGGGATGGAAGGATGAAATAAGCTGTGAGTTTTCTTTTCGGCAATCTAGCCATCGTAAATTGTCAGCCAAGCTTGGGCGGTCTGCAAGTGCCCACTTCACAGCGCAGACCTCCCAAGTCAAGACTTTACTATGCCAATAGTATACCGCCTTTCAAAGCAATGAAAGGAAACGCTTTGAATGGCTGTGTTTGAAGTCAACCCTGGCCACTCTCAGAGCGGCGCAGCCCTCCCTTTTGCAGATCTGCTGGCCTGCTATTGTCTGTGAAATGACCGACATCGGGTTTGAAGCGCCTTGGCGCAGAGACAGGCCAGGTGCCGCGCAAGGTTTACGCCGGTCAGGAAAACGCAGCCCATAATGAAATTCCGACATTTTTACTCTGTGTCACGGCTAGAACACTGCAGATGTGGAAGGATGTTGAAGGAGCCGAATTGTCAAGTCAGATGAATAATTCCATGTTTCTGTTCAGCACCCGAGCAATCACAACCTTTAACTCTCTTTCTCCGAGCAGAACTCAATTGATTAGAAAATAATCGTGACGGTTTACGGTAACGTCAGATGGGGTCCATTTTTCTTTTTGGCACTGTAGCAATCGCAATGTTCAAATGACCTGCTTGAAACTCGATGGAGTTGCCACATTTTGCTCTCAGGTGGAATTACAGCTCTGTGCCACAGCTGGAACTCGGCAGATTTGGAAGAATGTCTGATCGAAGAGGTCAGATAAATAATGACATATTCTGTTCAACACTCCAGGAATCACAGTCTTGAACTTTCTTCTGGCGACATTCTTGAGACGTAATGGAGTCAGCAAATGTAACAATTTGAGTGGAATGACAGCCGTGTATAGCTCTGTCACAAAGGTGAACTTGAATGATTTGAAAGGATGCGAAAGAGCTGAGTAAATACTGTTGGCCGTTTACAATGAATAGGATGGTTCTGAGTTCGAAAGTTTCCACTTTACAGCTCGTGGTCTGTAAATAAATCAATGGTTTGGTTTCCGGAATACATTAAGGAAATGCTAATTGAATATAAACCCAGTAGGGCTCTGTGGTCCACAGACTCAGGTCAATTAGTGGGGCAGAGAGTTCAAAGCAAACCTGGTGACGTGGCCTTTTGCTGTGATGCTGCACGCAAACGAAATGAAAGTTGCCGTGCGAAGTGAAGTCAGCCGGGAGTATAAGTGCTTTTGAAATCTATTTCATAATTTTATTTCACTGCACATTCCCATACTTTTTAAACTGCTGGGTTAAAAGTAACCCAAATCGAGTGAGATGGCAAAATCAGAGACGGAGCCAGTTCTGGAATATTCCTACCCGGCACATTTGGTTGAGGATTTGACTCCACACAATTGGGTCGGGGTTTGGGACCAGCAGTGGCTGGCAATCTGCATATGGCATAAAGGGTTTGGCCTCATGACCCACCTGGATGTTATCCTCCACTCTGATCCAAAGTCAGTGGGGTTACCCATTTAGTCACCGGGCCAAAATTTTGGACCAAAAAAACCCTTCAACTTCAGTATACAAAACCCTAAAATGACGACAAGCTTCATCTCTTCAGCCCACCCAATGTCCAAACCAATACCCTGGTTCAAAATAATAAACCCAACTTTCTAACTCAATCTGCTCAAAATCTACAAGCTCCTCAATGAGTGTGTTAGGAACGCAACCCAGCATTTTTGCGTGCCGTTTCCATCCAAAACTCTCCGCAGCAGGATGCATAAACTGTACATTCTTCAGTATGCAAATGCACGCCCACATGCGAGTTCAACTGCATTTATTTGTGTGTCTGTGTGCGTGCGTGCGTGCTGATGTTGCTGGTGGCTCGGCTTCAGGATTGTGTCTGCGTGTAATAAATGTTCCTGGGCGAGTGGGCCCAAAGAGTTATATGACAAACAGAGAGAGAGAGAGGAAAAGAAAGATGGGGAGAAAAAGGGAGGAAAAAGGGAGTCGAGGGGCAGGGGCTGCCTTCCTTCTAGCGGGTCCTGCTATGTTTCCCATTATGTAAGCCCTGGTCACCGGCAGCGTGCCAGCAGGCAAAATAAAAGAGTCTCTCTGGCTTGGCACGCCTCTTATTTTCCTATCCTCGGCTTGGGGTCAGAGAGGGGTCATGCAGCTGGATGGGGTGCTGGGGGAGAATCGGGGGATCTGGGCTGGTCTCCAAAACCCAAAAGGCCCAAGGTTCAAGTACCAGCTGAAAGCAATCAAGGAGTGGAGGGGGGAGGGGGGGGGGGTCGGGGGCAATGTGGGGTAGGGGCTTTGGCGGGGGGATTCTGGGAGTGCCACAGCTGCTCGCAGCGGCGTCGTTCTGTGGACTTCTTCCTTTTGACGCTCCCCTGTCTCACTTTTGCCCCTCGGCACACACGCACGCATGCACGAACACGCACGCGCACACACGCACGACATACTTGAGACGTGAAGCAAGAAATCTACAAGGTGTCTGTGTGTGGGCGCTCGCATGTGTTTGTGAGTGTGAGCATGTGTACGCGAGGTCACCCAAAAGACAAAAAAGGGGATGAAAACAATGAGCCGGCCACGTCCAGCGCAGTCCAGGCCGCCTTGGACCTGGTTGGATTTCCTCCACAGATGCACATGTTGGGTGCAGGCGACTGCTGTGCATCACATGAGCACGTCTGCACAAAATTACTCGACCACCCCCAAAAAAAACTCAGGTGCATTTTTTTTTTTTTTTTTTAAACGTTAAAGGTCATGACAGTTAATTTGAAATCTAGCCATGAAATACCAACTGAGAGTACCAGGCAATAAAGCACTTGCCAGGATGGAATGAAGGGTAAAAAAAAAAAAAAAATTAGATTAAAAGCAGGTGTCGGGAGTTTTCCTGCTCTGGTTTTGGTCTAATCTCCCCCCTCCGATGACACAATAAATGCCAACAAATGCAACACCATTTCCCAGTGATTGCTTCCATCCTTCGGAAAGTTTCTCACCCGTCAAGCTTTTTTTGATTTTATTTTTTCGCCCTCTAGTCACAAGACGGTGTTTCTAGCTGCAGGGAAGTGAAGTTGATTGAACACTTTGATGAAGCTAAAAACAACGTGAAAACCCCACGCCATGCTCTCGGTAGCCCCGTGATCCTCGCTTGACGTGCTATTTGAGGGACTTTTTACTCGCCTGTCAATGTGCGGAGGGGTAGGAGGAACACAGTGGAACAAAAATTGGGGAGGGAAAAGGCGAATTCTACAGTAATACAGTTGTAGCGGTCAAAACAAAATTTAATTTTTTTTTTTTATAATTTAATTTTTTCTGTGAAACTCGCCATTATTTTGTGTCCATTTTTTTTCTTAATGTTGCGAGAATAAAGCTGTAACGTTACAAAAAAGTTAGAAGGTGTTACTATCATGACTTTTTCCCATAACATTGCACTTTTTTCATTTTAAGATGACATCCTTATCTTCGTAAAATTAAATATAACTTTTTGGGTTTGCGTACTGTTAAGAATTTATCATAAATTATTACTTTTTCCATCGTGTCCAGATTGTTCTCATTTAAGGTTCCAACTTTTACATGACCATTGACTTGCTTCTCGTAACCTTCAGGCTTTTTTGCAAAAAAATTCGAATGTAATTCCGACAACGTTATGACTCTACAAATTACTTTTCCATTCATCCATTTTCCAATCCGCTTAATCCTCACAAGAGTCGCGGGGGGTGCTGGAGCCTATCCAGCCGTCTTCGGGCAGTAGGCGGGGAACACCCTGAACCGGTTGCCAGCCGATCGCAGGGCACACAGAGACAAACAACCATCCGCACTCACACTCACACCTAGGGACAATTTAGAGTGTTTAATCAGCCTGCCATGCATGTTTTTGAAATGTAGGAGGAAAGTGGAGTACCCGGAAAAAACCCACTCAGGCCCGGGGGGAACATGCAAACTCCACACAGTGAGTTCGGAGCTGGAATTAAACCCGGTACCTCTGCACTGAGGTCAACGCGCTAACCACTGGACCACCGGGGCGCCCCTACCCAAACTATTCTTAAAAAAAACAACAGCAACAACAACAAAAACTCCCAAAATGCTAATAAAGTTCCAATACAGTATACCGTACATTTTTCATTAAAAACGGGTTTACCACTCCCTCCTCCTGATGACTTTTCATCTGAGTTTATTCTAGGACCACAAAGAATATATTAGCTGAACATCTTGAGATTGCAGAAAGCGCAATCAAATAATTTGGTCATGCGGCACAAGGTGGCTCGATTAGTTAGCGCCGTTTGATTGTTTTATATGGATGGAGAGTTTTTCCGATTCAACTACTCTGACTTTACAACTGAATGAATGTATGGTAGTGATAGATGTGTTCTGATTTTTGTACAAATGTATGTTATGTACAGAGGCCCCTCAGTACCATTCAAATTCTTCATATTTTGACTTCATTTTTGTCTCTGAATAATTCCCTACAACTCCAACAGGAAACAAATGTTGCTCCCCCGAATTAAAACAAACAAACAAAAAAAAAACGTTTCCAGATGTTTTTAAAAGCATGTGTGTGATCCTGTTGTTTTTTTGTTTTGTTTTTTACAAATGACCCACGAAGATTCGCGCCAGAAGTTAGCCTGTTTTGAGAGGACGGTCCTGTCTCATGCAAAAGAGCCACCGGCCAACGTCCAGTATGGCTTTTGCTACCCTGGCGACTACTTGTCTCCAAAACAGAGTGTGAAACAATGGATTTTTTTTTCACTCACGCAGGCAGCACTTCATTACCAAGCTGCCAGTTTGTAAGCAGCAGGCACACTGCCGAACACCAAAACAACTTCCCCCTTGCATCCTTTCAACCCTTGCAAATTAAACCCAAACAGAGCCTGAAGAATCAACGTCACGCCCTCTTGTTGTGCAACGCCAATCTTGAATCAGACGCACCAATTGCACATTGACCTACATCGTGTCGCTGGTCAACAAAGTGCCAACATTTTCCCCCCGCGTGACCTTTGCACTGTAACAAAATTGTTAAAAATGAAAGGAAACTATCGATTGTGCGAGCCACAATTGCAGCGCATTCGTCCACCATTGTTGTTTGTTGTGTGCGGGGCAACACAATGAACGTGAGCATGAATTGCATACTTCCACTTCACGCTGTGACAATAAGGCTTGCGGTTGGCACTCTGAAAGGCAGTTTGCGCTTCCAGGCCCACAAAAATGTTGTTTCCATCAAGACGGGCGGCCGCAGAAGTTCACCATATTTTGAGTTGCGACGCACTGAGAAGTCTTAAAAGTCGGCCCCACCGTGACACCTTTCTGTGCTTTCGCCGCACAACTACGCAAACTTGTGGGAAAATAATGAAGTGTGCCGTGTGAGAGACATTGGGCAGGAGCGCCCTCGTCGCTCAGTGGGGCCTTCGTGCTTACACTATTCACCTCATAATCGTGCGGAGAAGCTGCAGCAGGGCCATTAGGCTTTGGTGGAAGCGCTCGTGATGTCTTGTGAAAATCCATTACGTCTTGTTTAATGGGAGCAGCAGATCCTCTCCTGGCCCGCCGCTGCTGCGTATCCTCTGAGTTGGCACCTGGAGAATCCTCCAGGCCTGCGACTCCTGTTATCATCTGGTTTCCCTGTACTGCTTCTCTGGACTTGCTCAACTCCTGCCCTGGGCCGGTCCAGATGCCGTGGGGGCGGGGGCGAGAGTAGGGAAGAGCCGTGGTTCTCAAACTGCGTTCCGGGAACTTCCTGAGGTCCACGAGTCATAGGTCGGGGGTCTGCAAAGTGCAAAAAATAAATAAATAAAATAAAGTGCATAAGGGGACCTAGGTGCCTATTGGCACTTATGAAGTACATGTAATCAACCAATTACTCAAATCTACTTTGGTTTTGGGCCAATGAAAAGCTCTAATATGATTGACTTAGCAATGTGAAATGGCTGTATAATGAAGTTATTGTTTTTTTTTTTTGTTTTAGTTTTTTCTAAGAGTGAAGGTTTGTGTGAAATTTTGTTTTTCTGCAATAGGCTAGCGATCAGTCCAGTGTACTCTCACTGGACTGTCTCTGGGATAGGCTTCAGCCAGCCCTCTACTAAAATGAGGATAAATCATTATAAAATATTTTTAAAAATGTTCAGTGAACTCAAGATTTCAAGGCAACAAAAAATGGATAACATTTCAACTTGGGCAGTTCAACGAAATGTTTTAAGTTTTGCCGTTGGGAAATTTGGCTTTCCTGCATTTCACAACAAAGAAATAAGAGTTGACAGAACCCTTTAATTGATCTCCAGCTTAAAACTATTACCAGTAGGTAAAAACAACTTTTGGCCGCTTTGTTGCGGCAACAAAAATGGTTGCCATAATAGTCAGGAATTTCTATTTTAAAGTTTTTCCAACTGAAATGAGTTTTAGGTCCAAAAAAACCCCCAAGTTGTGTTTTTTACAGTGTGCGTGGTTCTCCTTCTCGTGGTGTGTAAAAGAATCACTGAGTTAAATGTGGATAACGTTACATTGCCTTTAATTTTTTATTTGTATCCAGCACAGTGTCAAGGGCAATTCAGTTATATTTAAGTTTCCAGTACAACACATTTCTTTGTTTTTAAACATTTATTTTCATAAAATTTGTCTTGGCCTTTAATGTGCAATAACTTTCTAAACCCCCTGCTATGACGCGGGCCAAGTTGACCCATTTTAAATGTAAAGAAATATAAGCAAAAATAAGAAGTTTAATTCACCATATTTATTGGGATTTTTGTTTCCATTTTGGATATTTTCAAATGCCGGGGTTGAATTGGCCCAATTTCATGTTCAGTAAATGAAATAGGAAATTACAGTTAAAAGCTGTTTTTTAGTATGAGACTTATTTTGCTAATAAGTGCCAATGTTTCGTTGGATTTTCTTTTTTTTTTTCACTTTTAGATATTTTTGACTTTTGTCAAACGGACACATCAAGAATTTAAGGAAATAAAATTTGAAAAAGAGCAGTGTGAAACTTTTTCTTGTTTTGATAAATGTCATCAACCGCGTTCATCGGGATTTCTTTTCACCCGGGCCACTTTGGGATGTTCAAATTTGCCCCGGTCAAAGTGACCCCTCAACATTATTGCAGATTATGAAAAGCAAACCTAACAAGTTCACGGTATCGTATTTAGGTGCAGTTTTTAAAATTTCCTATATTTAAGTACACTGTTAATGTTGACACTGCGCATCATGTTACACTGGCTTACATGAATATGAAATATTTCTTTTAGCGGCTTGATTTTTGATGAACACTTTGGCCTACTATAATCCTGTACAGTATTTTAATGCTGGTCAAGATGGAGGAACTTGGTATTTACTAAATATTTTCTAAGGGGGCATTTGGTCCAAAAGGTTTGAGAACGATTGCATGACACATTCTAGTTGTTTTTGACTACCGTTAGGATCATCAGGGGGTTCTTGGAAAAATGTCTCGCCTGTAAGGGGGTCCCTGGACCTACGATGTTTGAGAAACCCTGTGTGATGAGGAAACCCCCCCCCCCCCAAAGGAAACGATAGAGACAATTGAGCTGTGAACACAAAAGAGTGGAATGACACACGCGCGCACACAAACACGCATGTTATATGTGGCTCGAAATGGAGGCGGGGGTCGGGGGTTGGAGGGTCTTGCCGATAAGGCACTGGAAGAGACACTCACTGATTTTGAGTGACGGAAGGAGCAAGCGAGGCTGGCTGTCGTCAGGCCGGCCCAGAGCAGGAAGCTCGCTGGGGATAAGGCGGCCATGTGGCAGGATGTTATGGATTTCTAATTAGAGTCATTCATCTGTCAGCGGCCGCAACGGCGGCGCTTTCACTCCAGTGTTTCTCCGGCCGCCGCGCTTCACACTCTCTCACCGGACCTCAATCCACACACATTCTATAGAACGTGAACACACACGTTCGTGATGAATTGATGTTCAGAATGAATTCAAATCTTTGGGGAAAATTTAGATTTCTTTCCTAATTTAACATGGAACCAGTTTACGACAGCAGATCCAGTGCTGTCGACTTAGCTATTTGGTGACGTGAATTGGAGACTTTTCCTCCTGCTCTAGTGACTCTTTATCAAAAAAGTAACGAGCAACTTACATTTTGAGGGGATCCATTTTCACATGTGACAGCACATATGTGTCTAAAATGCACCTTGCTACTGGCTGGCGACTTGTCCAGGGTATACCCTGCCTTTCGCCCTGGATCAGCAGGGAAAGGCTCCGGCTCACGAAGGAACTTCCAGTGGGATTTTTATCCCCTTTTATTCCAAGACAGTGGTTAGAAATTTCAGACTTTCCAGTTTTTTGGGAATGCACCGTTAGCCTGGAGGCAGATATGCACACAGTCTGCTGTGAACATGAACATGAGCCCGAGGCTCTGAGGCTAAGGAACAGGCTGTGCTATTGTGGTGCATCAGCCTGCTGCTATTCTCGAAAGCATCTGACTACTGCTACTGCTAATAATAATAATAATAATTTAAAAAAAAAATAAGAATAATATCAGATTTGTCCATCCATCCATTTTGTACCGCTTATCTGGGATCAAGTCGCAGGGGCAACAGCTTCAGCAAAGAAGCTCAGACTTCTCTCTCCCCAGCCACTTCTTCCAGTTCTTCCCGGGGGATCCCAAGGTGTTCCCAGGCCAGCCGGGAGATATAGTCTTTCCAGTGTGTCCTGGGTCGTCACAGCCTCCTGCTGGTGGGACATGCCCGGAACACCTCACAAGGGAGGCATCCAGGAGGCACCCTAATCAGATGCCCGAACCACCTCATCTGGCTCCTCTCGACGTGAAGGAGAAACGGACGGCTCTGCTCGAAGCCTCTCCGGGCTGACCGAGCTTCTCACTTTATTTCTAAGGGAGAGCCCAGACACCCTGCAGAGGAAAGTCCTTCTTTCGGTCACGATCCATAGCTCGTGACCATCAGTGAGGGTAGGAACGTAGCTCGACCGGGATATCGAGACCTTTGCCTTTTGGCTCAGCTCCTTCTTCACCACATCACACTGATGCAAAACAATCGTCGAGGTCTGATCGGGGGGGAGCGTTCCTCCCAATCACGCCCTTCCAGGTCTGGCTGTCATTGCCCACGTGAGCATTGACGTCCCCCAGTAGAACGACTGAGTCGTCAGAGGGAGCGCTCTCAAGCACACTCTCCAAGGTCTCCAAAAAGGGTGGCTAATCTGAATTGCTGCTTGGTGCATAGGCACATACAACGGTCAGTCAGTCCTTCCAACCGAAGGCGGAGGGAGGCTACCCTCTCATCCACCGGTGTGAACCCCAATGTACAGGCGTTGACCTGAAGGCTGATGAGTATCCCCATACCTGCTCTGCGACTCTCACCGTACGCAACTCCAGAGTGGAAGCGAGTCCAACCCCTCTCGAGAGAACTGATACCAGAGCCCGGGCTGTGTGTGGAGGCAAGTTGGAACTTCTCTGCCTCGACAGTGGATTTGTTAATTGTTGAAAAACACCTCATAGAGAAAAAAAATAATAACTGTAGCTCATTTTGTAGGAACACACGACATAAAATCCATTCATAACCCCACATCTCCAACACAGTTTCCTGTGCTTTTATAGAAGCCAAACTCAATTGTTACCCTCACATTCACGCTACACTTCCGCAAAGCCACAGTTTTGAAGTATACATTTCAGTCGGATACACACATGTAAAAACATTATAGTGAGTTTTGCGTCATGTTGAGTACGTAGAAAAGTGGTTTAAATAACAATAAACAGCAATTCTAGGTGAATGTGCGTCATTCCAAAATTGGGGGACAATAATTTGTTCCCAAAACACAGAAAGACATGCATTTAATGTGCAGATTATAGTTGTCCCAAGACTAAATGGAACTCTGACTGAAGAAAAAGGGATTTGTAAATATTTCAATCACCAAATAGCTCTTGCGCACACCGTACATTTTTTTTTCATTTGTTCCTTCCTCTTGATGACCAACTACATATAAAATATAGAAGATAAAATATATTGCTCGGTATGATTGTGTTGATGTCTTGATTGTAATTGTCAAAAAAAAACAACAACAGATTTTATCACAGACATTTTAACTACACACAAACCTATTACTAAAACCTTTTGAGCATAGGAAGAGGATAAAAAGTGACACAGCAGAAATGACGATATCAAGCTAATCGATCTGATTGCCGGTACAATTAACTTAAGATTGAATTTGCTTAAGGTTTTCAGCTATAATGGAATGTGTGACTTAAACCAACACCACACAGTTACTGCTGTCAGAAAAAGACATAATATGTACATTTATTTATTTATTTTAGCTAACTTTGTTCTGACCAGTTAGCAGAGTGGCTAACACAGCAAGCAACTACTCCTCAGCTACAACGCTAACATTAGCAATCATTTGCAATCATTTGCAATCATTTGCAACCCTGTTACTGTAGCTACAGTAATACTAAAATGTAACTTAGTATTCAAATAGAATTTAGCTTAATTCAGTATATGTATGCTATATTTTACAAATATAGTTTTTGGGTGCCTGAGTATCTACAATAACGTTGCGTAAAAAAAAAATTCACTTTCAGAGTTGGGCTGGACAAATCAAATTACAAATTATTAGCTGCTTTTCTTGAAAACATTAAAAAAAAAAACTCCCAAATAAAAGATGTGTTTTTCAAAAATATCGGTGCCTAAACTGTCCGCAATTCTGGAATGACCCAAGTAATGACACAAACAAATAGGAGGTGTCTTACTTGCAAACAAGCGCCTCTGAGTGGTATCGCCATGATGATGTCATCCTCGTCAGCAGTTCCAACGGCTCACAGGGTGCGGCTCATGGGACAGCTGAGGTCAGCTGCTCCTCGGCTTTGACTGAAATGTGACCTGAATAGGAAATATGAAGCACACTTCTCCATAAACCATTTGACTGATTGCCATCATACTTCATACTCCCTTGAGGTTGACATCAGCATGTGTTGAAAACACATTTTCTTTGGACCTATCGCAGGTGCTCATTTGCAATTGCAAGCGCCAAAATTAAATTTGGGTGGGAAATGTGCAAGTCCATCCGGGAGGATACCACTCACCAATCACTTACTGGACATTCATACCTCATCTATCAAGACAGTCAACGGGTTTCATTGCACCAGTGTGAAACTGACACATGCATGCATCAAATCAGGGGGTACTTGCGGGGGGACACTTTTTTTAAGGCCGCGCTAATTGTCGTTCCTCTCCCATTCGTTTGGGATCCGAACCAAATCTGTCAAGTAGTTTTTGTGAAACGTGTATTGTATTAAATTCTATGAACACTTCTTTCTCACAGAAAAGTTATGAACATGAATTTACATTTGATTTATGTGGTGACAACTTGGAAAATTGCAATTCTGGAAATAAAACAAAACACGATGAAGACTGAATTTTTTGTTGATGTTTGTTATGTTTTCTTAAAACAGCTTGCTCAGCAGCCAATTACAACATAACAAAGGAACATGTGTGTGTGGGGGGGGGGGGCTTTCCAATAGCAATGTTGCATCATAAGTTCAATGGTAATTTATGATCAAAATTTTACCCAAAACAAAGCCCACAGCTGCAGCAATGTTGATTGTGTTTAATTTGCTGATTGTGTTGCTCGGCAGTGTGCAGTGTTCTCATTGCCCAAAGGAAAAAAAACGGCTAATGTCAGTCCTATCCAGTAGGGTGTTTGAATAGAAAACAAAGGGGGGGGGGGGGGAATTATAGAACTTGCATACAAGACAATAGACGACAAGTTTATTCATACACATCCATTTTGCAATTGAATCAGGGCTCTGTATTCAATTTAAAATATACACTAAAAAGAAAATGCAAACCACAATCACGAAGATATCCCAAAATTGAATCATGTGTAATTGTAACTGAAGACATGGAATTTATATATGACCACATCTGTGTGCGCTTTCACACAGTGACATAGCATCTAACAATCAGATAATTAGATGTCATCAGCAAAAGCGTCTGAAATACTGGTCTGATAACGACAACTGCTTTCAACACACCAGGGTTGGAGAAGTGAGTGTCAGGTGTTCAACCGTCACTCCCTGGTGCTGGTTTCTCACTATCCACTTACACAGGGGCGGAGCTACGTGGTGGCCATTCTCCGGACAACCCAACATCCAAGAGAAGATTTTGAGGAATTTAATTAGTTCCTCCTTTCCGCAGTTTTCACACAATCGCATTCAACGTGGTGTCGTAGATACCATACACCTCCGTACATTCAACTTGACCATCCATCTAAAACGTGTTAAGACCACTGCTCTGAACGCAGATGATCAAACAATCCTCACAATATTTACAACACATATAATGAGTATCAACCCTGTATGTGCCCGCACACATTACGCATATAGCCACACAACTCCGATCATCAGGTCAGCCTTGGCTACACAGTGAACATGGCCGAGAAGTCATTGTTTACCATACCATCCACAGTTAGGACTTCATGAAATAAAATACCCGTATTGGCCCGAATATAAGACGGTGTTTTTTGCATTGCAATAAGACTGAAAACGTGGGGGTCGTCTTATATTCGGGGTCTAGACATTATACCCATTCACGACGCTAGATGGCGCCAGATATCATTGAAGCGAATGCTGAACTTGACTCCAAAGTGGCCAAAGTGAACCCCTGTCACGAAGAATAAAAATAAAAATAGCGGTAGCACTCAGAAGAAAAATAAAAAATAGCAGTAAGAAAGAAAAGAGAAGAAAATAATTGAAGAGATAACAGAAAATGGAGAAAAGTAGCGACAATCTGGAGAAAAGTGGGTCGAAGATCGGCAGCTGAGGAGAAGTTATGATGTACCGTATTTTCACGACTATAAGGCGCCATTAAAAGTCTCAAATTTTCTCCAAAATGGACAGGACGCCTTATGATGCGGAGCGTCTTGTGTATGCGCTGAGTTCCAAAACCTGACTGACAGCCGACACGCTGCTTATATAGAGAAAAGGCGGAAGTGACTGTGGACAGGCATGCGGCAAAGAAGTCGGCCAATCAGTGAAGGGTGGGTGTGTATATATACATATATGGAGAGAGAGAGAGAGAGAGAGAGAGAGAGAGAGAGAGAGAGAGAGAGAGAGAGAGAGAGAGAGAGAGAAAGCAGACGTGAGTGAGGACAGGCATGCGGCGAAGAAGCCATTGAGTGAAGGGTGGGCGTGTAAGTGGACGCTAAAGGGACGCACCAAGCAGGTACCAACACCTGTATAGAGTGTGGCTATGTGCATTGTTGCAAAACAACTTCGGTTTTGGTTTCTAAGAACCCCCGAAAATAAATTCTACAAAGAGACACGCCTACGAAGCTCAGTTCAAACTTCAAGCCATTGGTTATGCTTTTGGCATGCGTGCCCATCTCACAGCAGCGATGAAAAACCAAGTCAAGCAAATGAACTCTGAGCTTGCCGTTATTCCCGGAGGCTTGACTAAAGAACTCCAACCGCTGGACATCGGCATCAATCGGGCGTTCAAAGCAAAGTTGCGACCGGGCGTTCAAAGTAAAGTTGCGAGCGGCATGGGACCAATGGATGATCGATGGCAAACACAACTTTACAAAGAGTGAGAGGCAGCGCTGGGCGAGTTACGCCACAATTTGCGAATGGATTGTGGCTGCTTGGACGAACGTGTCTGCTTGCACTGTTGTTCGAGTTTTTGGCAAAGCCGGCATCATTTCTGTGGAGCCACATGGCAATGAGAGTGACTCTGACAACGAGAGGGAACACGGCGTTTTTGATGGATTACCGGTACTTGCACAATTGTTCAATTCTGATACAGAGGATGAGGACTTTGATGGATTTCTGGGTGATGATTGATCGAAAAACGTGAGTACATTGTACGATGGCTAAATAAAATACAACGGAATTCAGTTTTGCTTCCGTTGCCTTTTTAAAAACGTGTTTTTAGCTTGTATCTGTATGTCTTGGCATGCTACCGTATGCTACAAGCTAACGTGTTTTTAGCGTGCGCGCATGCATGCCGTATGTTTAAGCTGGCGTATGTTTTACCACTGTAAAACTGCGCCCAATAATACAGTGCGTTTTGTCTATGTGTCAAATACAGAAATAGGACCCATTAATGAGACTGCGCCCAACCATACGGTGCGCCGAATGGTCGTGAAAATACATATAGACATAAGTTACATTTCAAAAACCAGAAGCCATTCATTTACGAATGTGATTGCACTTTAGTTTACATATTTAAATGTTCAGATATTAAGATTTGAATGAGGCAAAATAACATGTTTTTTCTCTCAAATATATTGTTTTTTCAAATTTCTTGAAAAAGAGGGGGTCATCTTATAATCAGGGCCGTCTTATATTCGGGCCAATACGGTACACACCTTGACCAACACACTCATATCATAAGCAGGAATCTAAGTAAAAAGCAGAATTTAAGAGACTTAAAAGGTCTGTTTCATTGTGCTTCTTAGGTCGGGTACACACAAAGACAATCAGGCTGTTTTTGTCCCAGATTTTGACATCAAATGCCGGACAATTTCATAAGATTGTCCTATAAGGTTATTCTTATGTGTGAGGTGTGTTAAGAGTGGATTTGTCCTGATATTCGGGTCCATAAACGAGACGGGCCGAGAATCTTAAATCATGAACTTGTTCAATATTTACGAGCGAAAATCTTCATGTGTGCGGAGGAAGCCAATGTCATTCAAGTCATTTTGACTGCACCATAAACAAAACATAGCCAAGCAAAGAGGGGCCTTCACAGACGGACGAGGAAGCAGCTGTAACTAAAACAAAATATCTCCAACCCGATGTTGTTTCTTGTATAAAAGCAGATGGGGGTGATATTGGGCAAAAATGGCAAATGCGTGCATTTTATTTCATGAAACTCATACTGTGGATAGTATGGTAAACAATGACTTCTCTAACATGTTCACTGTGTAGCTAAGTCTGACCTGTTGATTTGACTTGTGGGGCTACGTACATGTGCATGCGTGCACGCACAAAATCTTATCACCACCTCTTAATGAGTTATTGTGTCACTCTGGACACCGCACTGAAAACTTTCTGGCCCCAGCCCTGAGAAACAGCACCATGGCAAGAAAGTCAGTTTTGACAAACGCCGTTAAAGGGACGGACGACTGACACAAAGTGACATGAAACAGAAATGCCAGCAGAAGACAACGGGAGATGGCAAAAAGAGGAAGAGGGGTGAAACGCTAAAAGGGTGTGAGAGCGAACATGGAGGCTGTGGAGGGGAGGAAAGGCGGGGAGTGAGGGGAAGGGGGGAGGTGCAGTGTGAGGCCGGGAACACAGAGCAGCGGCCGGGGGGATGTTTAGATAGGTGCAGGCTGCCACTAGGAAGTCCACGCTCCAGTATAAACAGGCCGCCACACAAGCCAGCACTCCCAACTGTGGGAGAAATCTGCCCTGAGACGCTCACAGTGGAGCGGAGGAGAGGAGGATGGTGGGAGGCGAGGGAGGACGGGTACACGGCCACTTTCAGATCCCCACTGAATATATACACAGCTGACTCTCTGAGGCCTCTCTGGAAACATTTCCTCCCGCCTGCCTGCAAGACGTCCGTGACGGAGGACTCCCGAGGCCGTTTTGGCCGCTGCTTATCTCGATCTGTACCACTCATACCAAAATACACGCATAGATGGACAACAACACTAGGTTTGAATACAGTGGAACATTTTTGGGGGGGAAAAGATGAGTCAAAGTGAAACACAAAGTGATAAAAAAACAATGTTAATAGTTTGTGAAGGTGGCGTCATAGTGGCATTTCTTTTGCAACAAACACAATAAGGTCGGTTGTGCTTAATTTAAATGAACAAAGAAACTTTCCCAAGAAATGATAATACTTTAGAATTCATGCCCTCAACATTTTTTTTGGTTTCTGTATTAACTCTACTAGTCAAAATATTGCCCAAATGTGCTCATAATATCACCCTACAATGCTGCTCTACGAAAACAAGACCGATTAGTGGCAACATGGCATTTTAATGCTAATGGTTAGATAAGCTAAGCTGACAATATTTAGTCTTAACTTTTTCCCAGTCGTTTTTCTGATATTCAAATCTTTTTTGAATCTCGAAATAATATTACCATTTGGAATGTTCTTAAAAGTAACGCAAATTTAACAATCGCAATCACCCCAATTTGAACCAACTGAAGTTATCTTTTTGTCAATTCTGCTCATGTGGGATAAATTTTATTTTGCTTACGGGGATCCTCCATATTAGCTTTTCATAGCTTGTTGTTAATTCCAGTGCAAAGCGAATAATTTATACCTACTAACGGTAGACGTTTTAAGAGATTGTGCTTTTAATTTCACCAAAAGAAGAACTCTATTTATTTTAAACTAATATTATTACATTCTTGACTATGCCTCTCAATCAAAACAATAGGAGCTTTGTCTTGTGGTTTTAAAGCTAACGCAAAGCTAACATTTATTCCATCCATTTTCCGAACCGCTTGATCCTCACTAGGGTCGCGGGGGGTGCTGGAGCCTATCCCAGCCGTCTTCGGGCAGTGGGCGGGGGACACCCTGAATCAGTTGCCAGCCAATCGCAGGGCACACAGAGACGAACAACCATCCACGCCCACACTCACACCTATGGACAATTTAGAGCGTCCAATCAACCTGCCATGCATGTTTTTGGAATGTGGGAGGAAACCGGAGCACCCGGAGAAAACCCACGCAGGCCCGGGGAGAACATGCAAACTCCACACAGGGAGGCCGGAGCTGGAATCGAACCCGGTACCTCTGCACTGTGAAGCCGACGTGCTAACCACTGGACTACCGGGCCGCAGCTAACATTTACAGGTACCCTAATTAGCACAGACTACTGTAACAGTATCAGGGAACTGTTTATTTGCTTTAACAAAGCCAGGACTTTATTTTTTTTAAATTGTAACTATGATATTCATACTACATGCCCAAACTAATATTAGCATTCCATAACCTGTTCTTGATGCTAATGCTAAGATAACAATAGCCGTTAACCTAATTTGCACTTGCCCAGCACACCAGTTTCAAGGGGCTGTTGAGTCTCTTTACCACAGCAAGAACTCTATCCCTTTTGGATTATGATTTTGCTTACCATTCTTCAAACGTTTTGTGATTTCATGCCAATGCCAAAACAAGCTCTCGATTTATTTTAAAGCACATCTGACACAAGATGCTCAAATGTCATTTTTGGCATTGCATTGGCTCTCTCCTGATTGGGACATTTGGTTCCCTTTTGTGTCGACACACAATTCCTCAATTTCCAGGCAATCATACCAACACACACACACACACACACACACACACACACTACACTTCACGCTGGTTTTCTGCGGAATTTCCTTTGAACATGAAACCCCTCACAGTGAGCAAAGAGAAACATTCCATGAGGACCAACACACTGGCACGCCTCTCCTCAGACACACGTGGCCTCCCACTGACACATGGGGGCGCGTTGTTCCCACTAGAGTCACCTGAAAGGGGCCCACAAATATACATCACATCCTTGCATTGTGGTCAGCGCTGCACAACTCGGTCACTTTAAGGAGTACTCGGCATTTGCGTGCAAGTCACTGCTTCACAAAACATAAAAGTATCAATTAGTACTTAGTTATTTTATTACATTTTTGAGTCTGTGATAGGCAATCACCTTTTTTTAATTGTTTTTATTCATACATCACAAAGTATTCTTTATCCTCAGTTGAGCACTTACTGTATCTTCCGTTGAGCAGCTTGCCACTACTAGAAGATTAGCTAGTAACACACCACCACTGCCAATAACAATCTGGACCTTTCTTTGAGAAGATTATAACCCATAATGAGCCTTGCCTGCCTGTGGCACCCCCACTGGAATCTTTAGCCTGTGGCTAGCGCTAACTACTAGCTACTATTCACCTTCGAAGGAACAGGGCGTTTGTGCGGCGCCTTACAGAAGGAGCCCAAAAATACAAGGATAGGCACGAATAGGTGCGTTTTTAAGGAAATGCTTTAAGTTTCTGTATGTGCTCCAGAAAATTTGGCAAAGTGGCAAAGGTTTTCTGTATTTGTAGTACGGAATCTAATGTGGCCTGTGAGGCCAATTAAGCTACACTGACTTCTGAGAGCCGATCGCTACCCAAATGGAATCCAAATGCTGTGATAGAATCAGGCCACGGACTTCATCACATTTTCAAAGGAATCCAGCTGCAAACGACGAGGGGCAGCTAAGAGGAGGAGAGCGTAAGTGGACCAGCGCCGCTGTGCTTACTGCGGGTAAAAACTCTTTCAGGAACACCAGCGTGGAGCAGCTGTGAGCACCAGCAGAGCCTGACACTCCCAATAACTGGTACATTCGAGAATGGTCGTCTGTCAATCACATGGAACATAGAGAGAAACCATTCACACTCACAGTCACAACAATAGACAAGTTTGCCCGCTTAAACACTTAAATATGAAATGCATGGTGTACAATAACGACACAGGGTTTAAACTATCTAAAATATCAGTTGAATGTCTTTTTGTCTTATATGTTTATTATTGATGTATTGGGGTGTTTTTTTCTTCAACAAAGCTGTGAAATAGGCTTATTTATTATTATTAAGATTTTTTTAAACCAGCCAGCCCTCATAGCAAGCTTTTCATGACTTCATCGTTTGGATTTAAGGTGAAACACCTCATCCGCTTGTCGGTACCTCTCACTCTATCTGTATTTGAGTTTTGCATATGGGTTGGCAGACCCTGTGAGTGCTTTCGACACAACATGAACTATGAAACTCTTGAGAGTTTACTCAACTTCATTTCGCACGCACGCGGGCAAAAACATATATTTCGACGCAGCTTTATAGGGTGTGCCACACAAGCCCAAACAAATAACTCCTAAAACTTTTGTGCACATCTGAATGAAACTGCAAATGGAAGAAAGAATGTGTCACTTTTGTGAGTTAACAGTTCCAATCGGGTTGCTGGCAAGTGACAAATTCCAGCAGGTAGCGCTGTGGTGAACAAAACCAGCTTGATTGGTACCCACTTTGTAATTCACAATTACCCCATCTAAAGGACTGGAATGGAACAGCATCGAGAGATACAACTGAATGCCACGTTGGCTGTCTTTATATTTGATCAGGGTAAAAAAAAAATAATAATAATAAATAAATAAAAACCCAACAACAACGCCCCCCTCAAAACCCTACAATTAATATGACAAATGAATAAAAGCAAAATATCACAAAATTAAAAAAACAACAACATAGGATTATTTTATCAATAAATACAAGAAAACATACAATTATTGGTTGTCAAATTAAAGGGCTTTATAAATTAACAAATAATTTTTTTTTCCCAATAAAAGTTTTCTGAAAGAACAATAAAAAATAAATAAAATAGTTCATTTGCCCAATAAAGAGCTACAGTATAAATAAATAAATGAATACATACCATATAATATATAATAGTGACTTTTTTTAGTTTATAAACTCATTGCCCAGTAAAGGGCAACGGTATGATGAAATAAACCAATTAATATATACAAAGACGTCATCACTTGCCCAATTAAGGGCTACAGTATGAATTGATCAATTAAGAAATACATTCAACATTTGATTGGTCTTTACCCAGTAAAAGCAATCCAATTAACTATTAAATAAGCAAATGACTGAATAATAGTTCCTCGTAAAGTGTTATAAGCAAATAAATCCCAGTATGCTTCATGCAGGGTTTGTCATTGTGACTCACGCAAATGTTGCATAATGCAGCACCTCGAGGTGAAAGTTATGTCCCACACATCCATAGCGATACTCCCTTGGAATAACCTCAGCATGACTGCAAGGCCTCCACACATCTCCCATCACCTGAACAAAAATTCTTTTTGTAACCACTCCTTTTGAAAAAGGCAAGCGGAATGGAATGAGTGCACCCAACAAACTGTACAAACAAGAACTTGACAAGCACAACAACGGCACTTAAGTGACCAGATTTTACAACTGTTACGATCCTGTGGTCATCTGGCAGTCAAGTCTGAATTGATTGCTTCCTTCCCTGGGCTGCTTGGTGGTGGTGCAACCCTCCATTACACATCATACATGCCTGAGCTGCCCACTGCAGTTTGCCAGTCCGTCGTGGATGAAGTGTCACAGAAACCCCCATTCAGGCTCAAGCTGAATTCACTAAACTGTGTCTTACTATGAACATAGCAGCCGTGGCTAACGTCAGCTTGTTCACAGTGCTAATGCTATCTGACTTTTGCTCGTTTCGCTATTTTGTTCAATCTGGGCAGTGTTATCTGTGACTATTTATTTGTTTTTTTTGTTTTTTTTGTTCAGGGGAAGTGTTGGTGCCGTCGGAGTCCAGTCTGCGGCTGGATGGATGGATGGCTTGTGGAGCCAACGATGAGAAGAAAGGAGCGTCAGCGCGTAGCGCAGATGCATATGTGGAACTGGGAGTCGTGGCTTGGAATTGAAGTGGATTTACAAGGGACAGGAGATGTGAGCCAATCTCTTTTTTTCACCAATGGACGCGAAAGTTTCTCGTTTGCTTTCAAACTTAAATGTCACGGTTAAGGGTAAAGCATGAGCCTTAATGGAGACTTCTTTCTTCTTACTTTCTTTCTTTTCTGATTGATATAAAAATGATCTATTTATATATAAACACATAACACAGGGTAGGACTAGATAAGTTTTTCCTTCTTCCTACTCCCTTGAACATAATAATTGTGTTGAATGATGACTGATTTTCCTTTCCTTTTTACTATTTTACTTACCTTACTTTCTGTCAAATTATTACTGTATATGTTTTATGTTCAATAAACAAATCATAAACAAACGAAACTTAGCTTGTAGCAGACGTGTGCACATTTTCAGCATGACGTCTCTGATCCACTGGTGAAAGCACATTTCGATTCTCTCCTCTTTCATCTATAACTGCTTCAAATGACAATGCGTATGCAGGAAAAGTGTTTGAGATTGAATGACTGTCTCTTATGTGTTGTGTTGTATTATTTTGTTATTTTAGGTAAAGTGCTCTGTAAAGCGCTTTGTTCCAGCTGAAGCTGTTGTGAAAGCATTATCGAAATAAATATGTATTGTAGTATTTGTCACAACTACGCACGTCATTTGCATGTCAGGGTGTGGCGGAGCTGTTAATTACTGAGGTGAGGCTACATTCAAACCTTGCTAGCGGATTTAAAATCACAACAGCCAAATAAAATGTACGAAATGCACTATAAAGCACAGGTCATCAAATGATGTGGCCAGCGAAAGCAAATTAAATATGTTGACTTCTCTGATGCTTGCTAAAATTTTAACCAAAATTTCAAATTCTCATATGTAATATGCAAGAGAGCTATTGTAAGTTTTCTTGTTACCAAAACCCTCATTACAGTAACTTAAACTACAGTTGAATAGACCATTATTCTTGACTTCCTTATATGGTTTCACAGTCATAACGGCCCTCCAAGGGAACCGGGAACTATAATGTGGCCCGCGACAAAAAATGAGTTTGACACCCCTGCTATAAAGGATCAGCCTCTAGTTTCCATACAGAAGTCTTCATGATGAAAAATATCAAAGGGTCTAAAACCATCATGTTAAAAACATGCAAATTTATCGCCCACTGTGTATAAGAGAGAAAAAAAGAAATAGAGCGACAATATCAAAAGCAGAAAATCCAGCCATGGATCAAGTAATTTAAAATGGCTTATGCATTAAAAAGAGCTGTGACAATTTCACTTAAATGTCTTCAGGTCTCATAACAGACATGAGGAGGAAGTGGACTCGGCTGCACTCTTGGTGACACACTTTTTTTTCCCAGGCATCTCGCCGGCGTGCGTCTTGCGTCACGGCTGCTGGTCTCATGTGGTTTTGGCTGCGGTCGCCAAACGCAAAACTGCTCCAGTTCACAGAGCGAGCAGGGGGGGGGGGGGGGGGTAGTTTCTATAACAGCTTAAAACACAATCACTGATCCATCCTTAAAACATGGCGCTACACACACACACACACACACGCACACGCACACACAAGAAGAATTCCAAAATGGAGAGCAAAAGTGATGATTCCCAGGATTATCCATGAATGAATGAAACCTTGGGCCACACACACCTCGGTTTCATGGGAAGGATGGTCTGCGGTAGACAAATTTTTGGACCATGCATTTTCATAGACAGTTGAAGGAAACGAATGATAAAAAAGTTTACATAAGTGAAAAAAGTCATGCAGGATCCGCAACAAAGAGTAGAAATCAGACAGGTGTCTTTGGTGAAATTACTGTTTATTTTGGGGGGTGGGGGGGGGGGGGTAATCCTGGCACAAATATACTGTACCAGGAAATCTACAGTACAATGAACACCAGTTTACTGAGGGAGGTAAATTCCTGTCGATAGATGCTGTAAACTTCTGGGACGGTCACCCCTGCTGAGATCGCCGCCCCCATCGACTCAATTTTTAGTCTGCTCGAGTCTACTCTCAGTCTGTTTATCGGTGACAAGAGAGCCGTGCAACCCATCGACATGTGACAAGCCTCTGTTTGTTGATGCCATGGATTGCTGCAAACTGAAGCCTATTCTGGATGGAACAAGACTTTGAAAGTCTGAAAGTCACTGCATAAAGGGACATCTTGAGTGGAATGGACACTAGTTTTTGTCTTTTGAATCCAGGGTCAGGTAAATCGAGGTTTTTGACTCATGCCAGGGGGCACAAGTGCATCACTGCGTCTAGTTTTATTCCAAAATTTACTCCAAAAAAAACAGGAAAACTGAAAGGGTGAAAAATGATTTCACACTATAGCTCTACAATTAATTTAATGTAGTGGGCATGGATAGTGGTGAAAAGGACCGGGTGAGGGGTTCGCACAGAACTTTACAATTGGTGCCATGACCCGGATCACAGCGACTTGGCCTGGCTCAAGTCGCCTATCAAGTCATATTCGCCAAACAGGCCAAATCTAACATGCATAAATGAATAATTTCCTGCATTAAAGGCCCCGGTAGCAACACTGATGCTGGGAGGTACGCTCTTGTGAAAAATACAGTCAGACAGTCTGGCACAGAGTCAAGCACCATCTGCTCAGATGACACAAACACCTCTTGGAGGCTTTGTAAACTCCTCCGCTTGATGACTGCGCTGCCATACCTGCGTTCGCATGACACACACTTGACACGAACCAAGAGGGACTAAATGAACGCTATGTAAACACGTCCTGGAGTCAGCCAGGATGAGCTACAACGGGCTCATCCACTAAAGCCTGCTGTCTGTCCCCAGTAGTTAAAGACAGCGCTGAGACTGGCCAGTGACTACTTGGTTTATAATCAGTCAAACAGCGCAGCGTCAACCCGCTACTAAGACAAAAGGCCGACCGAAGGAAGGCTTCGTCTTCTAACTCCCGTCGGCCGAGCCTCTTTTGCCGCATCAGGTAGCAGACGCAGGCCCTGATGACAGACGACGAGGTTGAATTTAAACATGTCAAAGCGTGGAGCGCGGCGAGCGTTCGTCTCACCAGCACAAGCTCACTGTGCACATTCATCACTGGGGGTGCGGGGGGGGGGGGCCTCATGCCGCGACACTTCGGGATGACAACATGTTGGAATACGTCTGACTGGAGAGCAAAACTAATGTCAATAATTTGACATGGAACATGATGTGCAGGAATAGAGAGTCACACCGTCACGTTACTTAGAACTCGGAATAGAAGTTGACTAGTCGACGCATCGACTTCTGTGCTGCAATAATTAGTCTACAATTATAGCTTGAGGTCTGTTATTTATCAGGCGTATGTTTTGGCAAGAACAGGGATGCCTTGCTGAAATCAACATTTGGTGGGAAATCGCGCAAGACCAAGTTTTGGTATTTTGAACACAGTCGACTTCATAAGTGGCCAATCAAAGTGGCTCTTCTCATTCTCGCACAAGAGGCGCAGTCCTTGACATGGTTGATGGACAAACCAATGAGACAAATTAATGTTTATAGGGAAGCACAAGAAGATCTCCATGGTCGGATGATGTCAAGATGGCCGCCATGATCACAAACCAGTGAAGTGGGCAATAAGCAGGCCTTGTTCAATGAACTCTCGGTACTCTTGTCAGACAACCAGGACAGTTCAGTTGGGATCGATTCACTGCCTTGACACTCCATTTTCCCTCACACAGCATGAATAAAGAAACTCTCAATGGAATCTATCTCTGTCTCACCGCTACTCCATCATGCGGCCCCCTCATCATTGTCGATGGGGAAAAAAAAAATGTTTCCAAACAAATCAAAAAGACTTGTATTCATCAGCCGTTATTTTAAAAGTCAAAAAACAAACTTGGATTTCCCTTTTGTTTTGACTGTGGTGCAGTCACAACTTGAATTTGGGGAATTATTTAAGAGGGAAAAGTACCAGACAGTACCATATAAAAAAAATACACTCCTTGGAAGGTAGTTCTAAGAATATTGCATGTGAGAATGTCCACAAGTGCGTGCACGCACATGCACACGCACACACAAACGCACACACACACATGTTGCAACGTCCGTCTGTCTGATTGATAGCAAGCGTTGCATTGTGCATCCATGTGTGCACGATGAAGAGATGGTGGGAGGGAAGTGGGGTAGGCTTTGGTTTTTGCAGGTGGCTTGCCGGACTGTTCTGCCAAGAAAAGAGAATACCCCGGAGTGGGCCGGAATAAATGAGGAGAGCGGAGCCGAGGGGAAGCGGGGGGAGGGGGGAAGTGAGGGGGGTTGATTTAAAACGGTGCTTATCATAATCGATAAAAAAGTGTTTGCTCTGCTCGCTCAGCCGCCCGCATCTCTGGCCCCCGGACCCGGGTGGGGCTTCCAGAGAAGGGCCAGGCCAGATGACTTCATTGCCATATGGTATCTAACCTCTCAGTCACACTCATTTACAACAATACTGCGCATTAGCCGCTCTCCAAACACTCCCTTTGTTATGCGGGCCCTGAGTCACCCAGAGACGCCGGCGATGCGCAGTGACGGTCGGACGGAACCGCAGCCAGAACTGAGCTGCGAGCGCACACTTCATTTCACTCGCATTTTGCTCAAAAGCAGGCCATAATTTTGGTATCCTAAGTGGCTGACAGACAATGAGCGCTCTATAAAAACACCCTATTTAGCATTTAGGTCAAGCCCGTAGTTGTTGAACATTTTCGGGGCAATGCTGAGCCGCATAGTATACTTGCACTCTGGAGGAGACGTTGCCAGCAGTGATGACTGTGATCACCGTGCAACGCCTCCGGGTGGGGAACATACCCCTGAAGTGGATAAATATAGCAGACACGAGCTGTGCGCGAAGGCTAGCGGTTAGCATGTCTGCCTCACGGTTTTGAGGTTGGAGGTTCAAATTCTTTCCTGCGTGTGGCTTTTCCGTGTTCTCCCCGAGTTTGCTTGGGCTTTCTCCAGATACTTTGTCTTACTCCCAGCGGTGGTGGAACGTACAAGCAGTAATCCGCCCTCCTTCGCAGATGTTACCTTCCAGGCAACCCCCGCAATTAATTGAAAATCCGCGATATCGAATGCCCTCTGTAAAAGAGTCGTTATTAACGACATTTGCGATCTTTAAGCACGCTTTTAAAATGACACAAAAAAGTATTTAAAGACATAATAAATTGAGAGAGAGCGCAAGAGCAATGGATGACAAAAATATTGCATCGTACTGTACCGAGCTCTCTGAGTTTGCAGTCAACAAAACTCGTTTTTGACAAACGAGCAAAAATGTTGTCTTACCTCACAATTTACATCAATAATCATGTCCAAAGATGTGTATTATAAAATCAGCCTTCGATTTAATGTCGGGTTTAAAAGGATGTTGAATCATTTTCAACCAAAACTAGGCTGTTTCGAAATCCTCCCCACTTTCATTCGGCGTCTTTCAGGCGAACAACGGCTCAAACTAAATTAGTGTGCCACCATCTATTGGTTGACAGTGAAATTACACCCAATATAAACGAGAGTTACACCAAACTAAGAGTGAATTGTACAGAAAATAATCCTTGAAGTAGCACCATTGTTACCCCTCGATGGATTTTATCATTCTGATTTTATTTACTGCGACCTTTTTTTTTTGTTATATCATACTCAAAAAATACTGTGTGTAAAACAACTAAAGCTTAAACTAGGACAAAATATTTTTATTTTTAATTGAAAACTAAAAAAAATGCGCTCTAAATACAAATCAAAAGGAGATGCATTTGAAAAACGAAAGTCAGACTGAAATAAAAACTATCAGGAAAATCCCAAAACTATGATTATGACCCTGATTTACATGAGGGGTCAGTAATTTTGGAACGATATGAAACATTTGAGACAAACTAAACAACTAAGGCAGACAGAGGGCCTTTTTCCAAACAAGGCAATCGAAGTTTGAAGCTGGGTTCACTATCTTGAGTGATTTCTCATTTTTAATATTCTTTCCAGCATCCTTACTAGCGACAGACCTCCAATCTCAGCAGAGTGTCATTACTCATTTGAAGAAAAAGGCCAAAATAAATCCAGGACCTTTATTGCACCACTCCTGAGTGCACCTGAACGATTACATACTTAATTTCCTCCAAATCCAAATCCTAACAAAAAGCTCAACATTCAATAAAATGTTGCATTTGAGGTCCCAGCGGGTCACAAGAGCAAAGAGGAGGCAAAAACAAAAACAAACAACCCCCCCCCCCCCAAAAACAAAACAAAACGAGAGCCCCATTGCAGCAGGGAGCTGCTGAACTCTCGCTGATAGCGGCACCGCGGATGGTACGCATTACGGAGGTGACACGAATGGAAAAACCCATGCAGACAATCGTCTCTTCTGCCAGCGCTCTCTCTGACTCGTCCTCGTCTTCACCGCCTCGCAACCTTCACCCTCGCTTCCGTGGCACCCTTTGAGCCCACGAGCATCCATCAAGCTGTTCCGCGGCTTCTCCCAGTGCCCGAGCGTGACGGGGGCCCCGCTTTGCCTCGTCTATCGTCATGTTCTTGTTTTGCAACTATTCGTTTTCTCTTTTCTGGCAGCGCTATAAAGGTTAGCGAGAGTGTGCTGTTGATGCTCGGGGGTGAGTTATGGGCACTGGAGCCAGGGGGACCCAGAAAGAACATAACGAGCGTACTTTTGGGAGAAGGATGAAAGTGAGCCAGTGAAGGGGGGGTTGGAGGAGAGTGCAATGATCAGGGTTCACGATGCCAAACGCTGATGTGTTTGTTTTCCATCACAACCCTTTTGGGCAGTGACAAAGAGCCAAAGTAAAAAAAAAAAAAAACCTTAATGCTGATAAATCACATGCAGACTTTCAACTCTTAAATGATGGTTCCACAAAGGAATGGTCCTTATCTCCTCTTCGGGGACCGCTCAGATTTTACTGCTTTTCCTTCTTACAACCAGAGATGGGGGGACTCAAGTGACACGACCTGATTCAAGTTGACAATTTTAGAACTTGGGACTTGAATGGCAAAAACGTATGAAAGACTTGAGCCAGGTCTTGTCTGTTAAAAAAGGGATAATCAAAGAAAAGCTATCTTTATGCGGTGCTCTTAAACCTGCTACCCCGTCAGAATGCTGTGGTGTGGAGTGCAGAAGCCACTTTTTGCCACGTTTGTTTTGAAGGACAATGCTTTTGACAAAATTGGGGAAAAAGCTAACAGCATCATACAACGTTAGCAGCTCAAAGTGACCACAACTATGGCATCTCACGTCATGTGTCACGATCAAACTCACGCAAGCGGGCACGCTATGCTAAATTCACAGCTAAGCTAACCGTTAGCTGCTCAAACATTACGCTGTTAAGAAGAGGATGTGAGATAAGATCCAAAGGCAAAGACAGATCCAAAAACACACTGTTAAACAAACAGCTTGGCTTTGGTATACAGTTCAGCGAAGGTATCCAAAAATGCAGGCCGTAAAGACAAAGTGAGAACAGGGAATGCTGAACGTGAGAAGGTACAAACTGACTGGTGATGAGACAGAATGAGACACGAGGTTAAGTACGTGAGACGATTAGGGATCACGAAAGGTAGGTGAGGCAGGCACAATCAGGAGCAGGTGAGCACACGACAAACAGGAAGTGCAGAACACACACACACACACACACGATGTTCAGTATGTTCGTTAGTTATGCGTTTCATTGAGAAGACAACAAAGTCGAGAAATTGGGTTGGGACCGCTCAGAATGAGAATTATGAAGTGAGCTACTGCGTGCAAAGCGGCTAACGTGCGTAAAATACTTTTTGTGACTCGGCAAAATTGTCTGACTAGACGGGTGACTTGCTGAATCGAACTTGCTTGATTTTTGCCACAGTAACTTGGAACTAGCTTGAAACTTCCGACCTGAACGCCTTTGCTTACCACTATGCATTTTGGAGTTCATACAGAACAGAGTTCATTCAATTAGAGTGACATTTTGCAAACAATCATCAAATCATTACGCCATTTATTTCGGTTTGTTTTCTCGGTAGGCAGGACCGTGGCCTCATTGTTAGCATGTGAGCTTTAATGGTTTTAACAAATATGGTGAGTGTAGCTTTTAATTTGTATAGAAACACCACTACAACACTAATGGAGCTAATATATGGGGGGGGGGGGGGGGGGGGATCCCGAATAATGGATGTCACATACATTTCTTTTCCTTTGTAAAAATAATGATATGTAAAAAAAAAAAAAAAAAAAAAGCATGACGTGAAACGTTTCCCTTTCATGGTGCGTCTTCAAATCTGCGACTTTTCACTGCATCATTTCAGCGGCGTCCTGTCTACTTTTTAACACTGTGCAGCACGTTGTGTGAAGTGTGAATACCTGTCTTTATAAGGCAGCGTGTTGCGGCGGCGGCGTACAATGACAGCTCCAGGCACGCCGAATGTGGAAGCCCGTCATCCCGAGGTTACATGCGGGACACGTCGGAGGGCGGTGGAGCGGCATGGCGGAGGATGGAGGCTTGCCTCCATCACAGGCTGACACGCACCATGCAGCTGGAAATTGGAAAGGTAGAAGGAAAACAGCCTTATTACAAATATTTGTGCAACATCACTTGTTATTAACTTGACGTAAGACATCATTAGCTCCATTGTTATTTCTATGTGGAAAAAAGCAAACACTTAGGTAGACTAGGTTGCCGGAAAATGTGTCTTATGTACACCCTCCATCTCGACAGACCACCCCCATAATAAGTGAAATCCGCAATGTAGAAATACCCGATTCAAATATTCTCAAAGACTTTTTTTAGAGCATTTACAGCACTTATTTTATTGTTTAAAACACACTTATAAAATAATACAAACATATTTAAGAGAGAAGGAGAGTAAGAGTAATGGATAGATAACACACAAATATTGTACAGTCACGGTGTACCGATCACTGCATTAACAGTAACTAACAAACTAATAAACTTAATTTGTCTCACCATATAAGCGTCAAAAATCATGCCCAAAGATGTACATTACAAAATGAAGTATAACCATTGTTTTCTGTAGGCGTAAAAAGCAATATTACATCTGATGCCATTCAATGACTAGGATACATACTTGCGCTTTCATTCTACTTCTTTCAAATTTATATTGTCTCAAACTATACAGGAAAATCATATAGCCATCTAGTGGTCGATAATTTTACTGCAGTCCAATATACACTAGAGTTGCACCAAAATGGAGTAATTAAGAGCACACACAAAAAAAATCGATGAAACAAAGGGACTGCAAACCTTGATGGAGGAGTGGGGGTAGCTGCTTTATTTGTTTTTTAATTATTATTTCTGTTCTAAAGACAATGCTATTAATCACACAGCCACCCAACAATAATCCTGATTAAGTGCATAACTTCACAATTGCCAACAACCGAATTAATTGTGTGGAGTCTTTATTTTTCTTGTTTTGCTTATGTAAACACATGTTGCTTGGCACAAATTCATCAGGCTCAATCATCAACGCCCCAATTGCAATATGCCAGAGCACTGATACAGATAACATGATGGAGTTTTTTTCATGTAAATTTTTTTTAAGCATCTGGTGAAATTATTCTATTTCCTCAAATCGAGGCCCCTACTGTAATAGTCCCCGTGTGTAGCCCACTTGAAAAAAAATAAACACCTCCCAACTCGGAAAAAAAAGGCACAAACCAGAATTATCCGAGTTTATAGACTACATTAACTCCTGAGCTATTTGAACTTGGTCCCAAACCAAAAACAGCAGCATTTACTAAGGCACACAAACGCTCTCTTAAATGAAGTCTGAACTCCTACTGTGCATAACATGGCCGACCAAACGCGATGGGGTCGCTCCACCATGTGAGAGTCCTTGCAACTATTTATTCAGCCATTCTGAATTTTCCCAAAATCGGTGACGTGTCTGTTGCATGCACCACATAACATGGAACCCCGCACTCATCGACAAGTGTCATTTGTCGGTTTGGTGATGAATGAACATTCACTCACATGGAATGCCAAGTAAGCAGCGCATGTGAACAAGACAAGTATTAAAAGATTGATAATGGGATGTATATTGGTGGTGCGGGGGGGGGGGGGGGATAAAGAATAAAGAAACAGAGGAAGGGGAAGACCCCCAGCAGACCACAGACCCAACCTATGTGGTCGTCTGACCCAGCCGGCTTCTTATGAATGGAAGGAAATTGTCTCCATTTAAAAAAAAAAAAGGCCCAGTTAGAAAGCTGGAGTCTTAATAATAGAATCAACTTGCGAATGGCGCAGAAAATAGCGAGAGGTGAAGGGTAGAAGGTAGAAGGACATGCAAGTTTGTTTTATTAGCCTTCAATAAATATCTGACAGATTTCCTGAGGAAATATCTTGGGATCACATGTAGAATAGTTTAGGACTGATGTCAACTGCAGCAACATATGAAATCTATTAGCGAGGAGCCACAGCAGACATGGGCCTGAGAGGGAGCGAGGCAGGAATCAGCAGAGAGAGAGAGAGAGAGAGAGAGACAAAAGCAATGCTCAAAGTCAAGGAGGGTGGGAAGAAAATCTCACAGGCTTTCCAAATTCTTCGAGAGGTAAAAAAGTCAGCCAAGACACAAAATCAGAATAAAGAAGGAGAAGGAGTGGGGGGGGGGGGCAGGAGACGGATGCGTACGCACCCGCACACATCATCGAAGTACACACTGGAGCAGTGATCTCCACATCCTGTCAGGTTCAAGGCCAACGTGAAGCGGTGAGACGAGTGCCCAGACGGTGCTGCCAGGCCCGGGGAGGGATGGGGACAAACTCCCTTCTAGAAAAACATAGCAAAAGACAACGTTGGCCCACTGCCATCTATACGACAACATGACAAAGAAAATGACAGTGGGTGTGCATCTGTATTAGATATAAAGCCAGAATTATACAAAAAAGTCCATCTCGGAACCTGTGAACGGTGAAGCAGATCTGCCAGCCTCTCGCTTACTGCGCTGCCCCGGTCAAGTTCGAGTGAAGTTTAAAGCGCATGAACCACCAACATTTCTACCTACAGATCAACAAGTGAGTCCACGTTCTTTCCCCAGAACGTACAAACTCCACACAGACTGAGCGACAATTTCAAGAAACGTACAACCTCAAAACCGCGAGGCCACCTACGTATGCTGCCTACGTATGGACAATTTAGGCTCAGAAATTGTTTGGTGACGAAAATGCATGACTGGTGCTCTTTTGCTGGAGATACATGATTTCATTGGAGAGTGACCAACAGTTAATCGTCATGTGAAGTGCAATGATTTTTTTTTTTAGGACGCCTCCAAAAGTGCGAGATACCTCACTTTGAGGTGGCTGTGCTAACCATTGACCATGCTGCTGAATGACAAAAAGTTTTCCAGAATTTTTTTTGGGGGGGGGCATAACTAATGAGGCCCAGTGATGCACTTGGGCCCAGGCATGAGTCACCCCAGTCCCCATATAAGAACCTAAGCGTTGTTTGCATCAGCAGTTATCCGGCTCGATTGTGATGTGCGTACAGTTCGCTGGTGTGGCTGCTTTCGAGCACCTCGTTGTAAGCCGCAGACAAAGATGATTGAAAAAAAAAAATGTCGGACTTGACAGTGAGTGAACAGGGGCTTCTGGTTGGCGTGGCCGCTTGAGAGTGCCATGTTGTCAGTTGACAGAAGGTGGAAGAGTGAAGAGGGGGAAAAAAAGTGTAGTGACAGGCAATGTGTGGACTTGGGCTTCGGGCTGGTGTGGCCAATTTAGAACGCCTCGTTGCGCCACTGTGGAAAATCCCTACCAAGTCCAACATTTTGTTTTGGGTAAGCGGAAGAAAGATGCTGTGAAAAAGTAGCATCCTTTTCTGGTTGTAGTATTTGAGTGACAGTTGAGTGGGGCATGGTTACAGTGCACCGAGGGGACAGAGAATAGAGAACGGCTGGTTTTTCACGATTTTAAGCCTCATTATATACACTCTGCATTTTTTTTAATTATATCACATTTGGCAGGTGGTGTGTCAAATGTAAAAGATTTATTTTCACTTTGCAGCACAGATGTCAAACTCAAGGCCCGGGGCCAGATCTGGCCCGCCACATCATTTTATGTGGCCCGTGAAAGCAGCTCAAACATGTCAACTTCCATGATCCTTTCTAAAATATCAACCAAAATTTTAAATTCTCGCATGTAATGAATAAGAGATATATTCTAAGCATATACTTTTTACCAAACCCGCCATTATAGCAACTTAAACAGTAGTTGAATCACCAGTTATTCTTGACTTCTTTATATGGTTTCAGTCATAACGGCCCTCCAAGTGAAACGCTAACTAAAATGTGGCCCGTGACAAAAATGAGTTTGACACCCCTGCTCTACAGGGACTGAAACCATTCATTCGTCATGAAACTAGACGACACTTGACTACCCTTTCTAATCTGAGCCTGAACTGATGAAGCCTGCACAGATGAGGGGCAAAATCAGTCCCGTGAATACAGTGACCTCCATCAATGAGAAGTGTTCGAAAATGTGTGCGAGAAAGCTTTTTAAACACTCTCACACGTACACACACACACACACGAGAAGTGGTGGTTCCGTATCTTTGAAAAGGGGGAACTCAAACGAGGTCGGTGGTGCCAGTATGTCTGTGGCAGTGTGGCAGGAACAGTGTTCCGCCACCCTCACCATTGCTCTTCACCAAGAGACCCAAACCACAAGCCAGAGAGGCCGAGCTGACGATACCCAACACACACACACGCACGCACAGTGTGAGCCAACCACAAATACCAAGTAAAGAGGTGCAATTCTGGAAAATGCAAACGAGTAAGCTTTCTGTCTTCTCTCTGTCTCGGAACCATCGGGGGCCCGAGAGGGTACGCAGAGTTCAGCAGCACCACAGATGAGCGATGCGCAACATGTCAGTGCCTGTGTAAGCGACACAGGCGATGATGGCAGTGAAATATGGGGGCGCTGTGAGTTCCGAACCGGGGGAGGGGAAACAGAGACGCACGTGATGCAATTTTTTTTTCTCAGATTTTTCGTAATAGTTTATGCAAATAGCCAATCACCGTCAACTGTCTAAAAGAAAAATTTCTGCTCAAATGGACTATTCTAAAATGATTATGCACGGCGGTGTTTCGGCAACTTTTCTAGGTTGCAAAGAACTGAAAAAGAGTCCTTTGTCGAATTTGCGCAGCATGAAGGGCTTGCATTTGCGGAAATCGAAAGCGATTTCAATCAAAAACATCGGAACGGGTCAAGTTACATTTTAACGTTGGGCCTCTTATTTGATAGCAGCTTTGCAATTCTTTCGCCCCTTGAACTTGAGTGTCTGCTGAAATGTCTTTCCAGGATGCTAGAATAGGCTCCCGGAGCTAATGTTTGGATGTCAACTGTCCCCCACCCTTCTCGATCTTTTGCTCCTACCTGCTCCCCTCACAGACTTTTAACTTAAGGATGCTTCGAAGGTTATCAATGGAAGAAAATTTGGATGCGCAGCAAAAATTCAGTAATTGATACACAATACACCAGAAAGGCATTTCAACAAGTTCATGTTTCTGTTCGCAGTTTGTTGTCTTAAGAAGAAACTGCAATGATATTACAACCCAAGTCAGACTTTGTTTTTCTTGTAAAACCTGAAAAAATTAAATCCTGCCAAACCTTGACTTTTTTTTTTTGTTGTGAAAACTTTGACAAGAATACTCTTTTTTTTTTCTTGTAATACGACTTTTTCATTTCGTACCATTGCAACTTTTGCTTTGGGGTTGGGGGAAATACTTATTTGTCATACTTCTACTAGTCTTTCTCATCACATTACATTTGTTTTTGTCTTGAACAAAAATGCGACTTTTTCCTCTAATATAAAAATGGGACGTTTTCTTTTTATACTCCGTTTTTCGAGCAACATTTGGATTGATTTCTTGAAAAAAATGTGACTTTTTTTTTCATATTATGACTCAACACAACCTTTGCTGGTGATACATTTTTCCTGTAACATTATCTTGCATTTTTTGAGTCACAAAATTCACTTTTTCTTCTTTCTTTAAAAAAAAATATATATATATAAAAAACTCCCAGCTAAGTAGTTTGACCTTTATCACCTGACATTATTCCACGTGGACTTGTTTTGGTTGTAACATAAATTTTGTTCTCTTAAAACAATCAAACTTTTTTCTTAAATGACTACACCCGCACAACACCCGAAGAAATTGGATCGTGTGTACCATTGCGCTCTACGTTTTATTAGTGGTTGTGGAATTCGTGTTCATCTTGATGCTGTTGCTCAGTGACTCTGTGCATCGATTCTCACACCGGTTTATTTTTTGTTTACAAATGTATGATTGGGCTCCTCCCGTCTGAGCTATGTACATACTGTACAAAATCAACAGTTGCTGGTTTTTGTGCTCTCCAAAATGCTTCAGCTGACCGTGCCGGGGGTCAAGGACAGAGCGAGTTTAACTGCGTTTAAATATGCTGCTCCCCATTTTCATACATTAACTTACAAAAGGATCCGACCTTTGCAGAACTTCTAATCTATTGTCAAGGAATGTGAAAGAAATACAATTGGACAATGTGACTGCTTGTAAAATTGGCAAATTTATTGTTGAATTATTTTGTATTGATAAATGATGAGGATTTTTTTTATTTATCATGTATTATGTAGTATGTATTAATTTTGTTTTATTGTTGTGTTTTTGCTGCCTATGTGGCCAGGTCACTCTTGGAAAAGAGATTTTTTTTTGACCTAGTTAAAAAAGGAAGGAAAAATAAAAAGATGACTTGAATCCGCATCCTCGTAACACTATCACTCCCCCCACCCTCCCTTGCAAGTTCGCTTTTATTCTTTATTAGTGTGACAAAATTTGACGTTCAAAGTGAATCAATCGAAATACCGCTACCGCAATAAAAGTGTTTTAAAACCCAACCCGGCGTAAAACCACCGAGTCGAACTCTGCATCTCCGTGACTTGTCCGACCGTGTTTACAAAGTTGCGCCACAGTAAATATTCATCATTTCACTGGAGTGTGGAACACAGTGTACATTGGCCTGTGTGTGCCTGTGTGCGCGTGTGTGCGTGTGCGTGTGTGTGTGTGTGTGTGTGTGTGTGTGTGTGTGTGTGTGTGCGTGCGTGTGTGTGTGTGTGTGTTCCTGTCCGAGAGTTGAAGCTGAGGTTTCCTGCATGCGTTCCCCTGCCGGAGTAATGGCCCAGCGGAGTCGAAAGTGATGAGAAGCTGGTGCCGGAGCCCAAACCCGGCCCTTATATGGCGCTCTGTAGCTGTTTTGCTCTCCTGGCCGCCGTCGGGCCTGCTCTCCAAAAGTGCTACAAGGTCGAAAAAGAGGAGAGGACATCTCCGAGAGTCAACATATTTACATATTTTTAGGAAAGTGGGGATATGCGGCAGAGTGCTGGCAGTCGAGGCGCTGGTCAGCGGGGACGGCCGAGAGTGGACATCTGGGCTGGGGATTTTGGCAAAAGGCCGCCGGCTCCCTCGTCACCTTATCGTTCCACGCAAACGAAATATTATCCGGCTGACGGCGCCGCGCCGCTCGTTATTGAACAAAGGAGATGTTGGGAAAGTGTCCCGGTGTGGAAGCAGACATGAGCAGGCGGCGGTGGGGAGTGACCGAGTGCAAATCCTTTGTTACTGTACTTCGTCGATTTTTTAGTACTTCACTTGAGAGATTTTTTTTTCTCCCCCCTTTCCTGACTTTGAGTTTGAGAACATTTCTTGGTCTCAGAGGGGAAGTAAAAGTAAACAACTGAGAAAATGTGGTTGCACAAGTATAGCATAGTATGAAACTTTTCATGAGCAAATTCAGTTAGTTCGAATTACTTTTTAGAATCGGGTTGTTTCTATTTTCCCCCCACCCCCAAAACTGCTTCATTTTGGTTTGGTGTTTATTAGCTTTAGAATTTTTTTTTAATACAAATGGAGTATTTCTGGAGTGCAAGATAATTAAAATAAATCGCAAAGTACTGTGTCATAAAGTAAAAGTAAATTCTGATTCCCAAATGACTGACCTTCTTTCTCATCTTGTATGGACATATAGAACCGTATTGGCCCGAATATAAGACGGTGTTTTTTGCATTGAAATAAGACTGAAAAAGTGGGGGTCGTCTTATATTCGGGGTCTAGACATTATACCCGTTCACGATGCTAGATGGCGCCAGATATCATTGAAGCGAATGCTGAACTTGACTCCCCAAGCCAAAGTGAACCCCTGCCACGAAGAATAAAAATGAAAAGAGCGGTAGCACGAAGAAGAAAAATAAAAAATAGCGGTAAGAAGGAAAAGAGAAGAAAATAATAGAAGAGATAACAGAAAATGGTGAAACGTAGTGACAATCTGGAGAAAAGTGGGTCGAAGATCGGCCAGGTTAACCGGCAGCTGAGGAGAAGTTATGATGTCATTTACATTTCAAAAACCAGAAGCCATTCATTTACGAATGTGATTGCACTTTAGATTTAAATGAGGCAAAATAACATGCTTTTTCTCTCAAATATATTGTTATAATCATTTGTTTCAGATGTACTGTAAATTATTTTCTGTATAAAAATTAATTTGGTGTTCGAAAAGTCTTAAAAACTTGAGTCTTAAAAAGAGGTGGTCGTCTTATAATCAGGGCCATCTTATATTCGGGCCAATCCGGTAATAGAGTACAGGAATAAATACATGTAAACTAAATTCCGAAAGCTCAACTGTGAAGTTAATCGACAGAGACAATAAACCTCGGACATTTTTGCTCCAGTTCTAGTTAGTTTTAACCTCTTTCGCAAAAATGAAATGTAGTTTCAATTATCTTTTTTTCCCAATCACATTCATGTTCAAAAGGAGTCAGTACACATTTAAAGTGCTTCTGATTAGTCTTCGATCAACTCCATTTGCTCTAGTAGGCTTTTCTTGACACTATTTTTTTGCTTTCTAGCAGAAGCCCGAAGCCTTTTAGCTGATTACTTCATCATTCGTTCCACCTTGTCCAAGGCCCCCAGTTCCACCTGGGGAAAGGAAAAAAAAAAAAAAAAAAAAAAAAAAGGAGGCCCGGGCTCCCAATGCTGCTGCCACCGCCGTGCTTGACTTCTAGCATGGTCTTCTTTTGGTGTTGAGTGGCGTTGCGTTTGCGCCAACCCTTTTGGAATCACGCCCCAAGAGTTCAACCTTGGTTTCATCGGCCCGTGACAGAATCCCCTAAACACATGTGGGAAAATGTGTTATTTCAATAGCGTTTGCAGGTTATAGTTCACAATGGTGGAAAAAAAAAGTTGCAAATGATTTATCTTCATCTCTTTTTTTTTTTTTTAATATCACAAAGCTTGGCATTTGAATAGGGCTGCGTAGACTTTTTTTTTTATATCCACTGCAAGTCATAATTAAGATCCGTTTCATCAGTCTCATCTCATCGTGCTCATCTTTTGGCCAGCCGAGTGCCCAAGGGAACCCCCGCGGCTTGTTAAAACACGCACACATCCACTCTTTCTCTCACCCCTTCCCCTCCTCTCATCCCTCATTGCTCCTGCATGTGCGCTACAGCTCCATGTTTCTCTTGGCAGAACTCTGCAGGCTGTCCCTGCGTGCCTGAAAACCAACGTTCTCCCTCTGGTCCGCGTCCGCCAACATTCACATTTCTCACATTTTCTTCCTGACTCTCTTTTTGCGCTCTCTCCCTCTCTTTCACTTTCAGCTGCAGCCTCCTCCTCCTCCTCACTCCTCTGCCAGCCCCGTCACGACAGGGTGGGACAAAGGCATCCTCTCGCTAACATTACATCCACATCGACACCCACCCCCCACCCCCTCCCCATGACCTGTCTCCCTTCCTCCGATGTCTGGCTATAATTCACTTTCCCCTCCATCCAGATCTTCTCTCTCTGGTGGATACTTACCCTTTTCGCTCTGACTGAGCGAGCCAGCAGAGTGCAGGTGTGTTGGACTGCGCGATTAGGTTTTCTTGGCACCCAGCAGCTTTACAACGCGTAGTTGCATCTGCAATTCTTCCCCTAAGTAAAGAAAGAAAGAAAGAAAATAGGTTTGAAGCGGTTCAATGACTTGATTCGATTTTTCCGATTCCGATTCCATTATCGATTGTTGAACAATTCCATTTTTTTAAATCGATTCTCTTTTTGATACTTTTTGAGTTTAAAAAAAAGAAAGGAGACTAATCAAGTAGACCCATTTTGTTTTATGTCTTAATTGTATGAAGATACATTTTTACCCTTGTGTTACAATTTCTACACTTTTTGTAGATTTTTTGCGTATTGTCATCTTTAAATCAAAGACAAAGCATAAAAATTGTGTGATATGAAATATTCCAATTCATGTTTTATATATATATATATATATATGTTTTGGTCATAGCACAGTACCACTTTTATTGTCCATAGAGGACAAAAATACAAAGAAAAAATAAGAACTATATGTGTATGTATAGCGCTGATGCCACTGAACATTTTGAGTGGTTGAAAGTAAAATAAATATTCAGGAATAATACTTTTACAATTTCTGTAAAACTTGTATGTTGCGTTATTTAAACTTATTTACATTGACTGCAGCACAAGGGATTTATTAAAAGTAACATGACCTGACAAACCCAACAGTGTGGTCTGAAGAGATCCACGTCCAAGGACGCCTTGATACTCTGTGGCAAGAACACAATGTCCAGTCATATTTCAACACTCATATATGATATAAGTGGTACAATGTCAGTAGTGCCAAAGTCGTGCCAAAAACAATCAACTTGAGTCCAATTGTGATCTGGAAAAGCTCATGGTAGACTGAAGCGAGTACTGCCGCCTTTGTCACCTCGAAATGTCGGATGACAGAAACGAGCTGGGACTCCCCGACGCGAATGTGTCTGTTCCGTTGCAAACCGAGGACCCGCTGTACCAATGAGTATGTTGCTGGCAGCCGACAAGTGTCAGTTTGGATGTCGCCGTGAGATAAGAAAAGGGCTCAGACTTGGCGCCGCTGCGCAGGTGCAACAACTGAGCGGGGGAAGTGGTGTTTGGAGAGTGGAACCTTTTTCCAGTGTGTGTGTGTGTGTGTGTGTGTGTGTGTGTGTGTGTGTGCTGACTGACTCACAACAGCTGTACGTGAATCCACCGCTGAGGTTTTCACCTCCATCCCACACCGCCTTCTGTATTTATAATTTCATTTATTTCTTCTAAACTTTAATACAGGAGTAGGGGGGGCTGGGGGGTGGGGAGGCTTGATTTCCTTGGAGAGGCCCAGCGGGGTCCGGGCAGTGCTGCGTGAACGAACGTTCTCAGAGAAGATGGAATGAGGAGGGAGGAGGAGAGAGAGAGAGAGAGAAAAAAAGTGGAGGCTGTCTCTTGGGTGCCCTTTTTTGCCATCCCATTTCCTATGCATCTGGTCTGTGTTTGTGCGAGGGGGGAGGAGGAGGGGGAGGGACGGGGAGGCCGTCTGGGGCCGATTAATATCCAATGATTTATAGGAACTTTTATGGAATCAAACAATAAAAAATGTGCATGTATGTGCACTCGTCCTCGGAGAGAGCGATGCTTTCCTAATTCGTCGGGAAGCAAAAACAAATTAGCGGCGGGTAAATTGGACACAGATGGAGGCACGAAATCAAAACGGGGAGGACGCTTCGGTTGGGGCTGAACAGTTAATTGAATTTAAATCGACATTGCAATGGAGTAGAATGCAATTTTCTAATCGCAAAAAAGCTGCAATTTGAAAAGAAAAAGAGCGAGCCAACACATATTGGAGCTTTAGCAGCATTTTTGAAGATTTTTCTGTGAATACAAAAAGAAAGAAATCCGACAGTGTATTTCCATAGACATCAATTATCCGCAGTTATTTACAGGCTGAGCGCGATTCCTCGTGAATAGTTAACTGCTTATGTATATTAGATTCATTTATTTATACTTTTTTTTTAACAGTGCATTGTGTTCTGCATCCTGATTGGCTAAAAGACTGTAGACCAATGTCAGCAGTCTTTGCGACTCATCGCTGTACAGCTTGCAAATATTCTCCACGACAAAACCCAAAATATCTTGTACAGTATTTCTCAAAGTTGTCAGAAAATGTTAATATTGATTTATTTAGATTTTTTTTTTTAAATGCTTGGGGATGAAAAAAGGTTTCATCTTCGGTTTGGTTACTGTATGGTGTCGAGATGATTTCAGTGCTGAAGAAGTTCATGTCCACATATTTACATTTCAATAGGGCTGCCACTAACTATTATCGAATTAATATGTCAATTATTTGGTCGATTAATCGAAGAATCTGATTTTGTTTTTTTTCAGATTCTGAATTTGATTTTTTTTAAAGAAAGTTCAAATTTCCAAGTTGGCCGTGCATAAAAATGCACAAACCACTTATTAATTCTGATTCAATTACTGGTTTGGTCCACAACATGTCTGAAAAAAAAATGTTGATCATTGTTTTCCAAAGTAAAAGCATATGTTTGAATTTGATTCAACAGAAAAGTAATCGGTTTGCTTTCACGGAGGACTGCACAAATCGGGTCATGTTTAATGTAGAGCAAGTGAAATTCCAAGCATTTGGACAAATTTAAATCCCAAAAAGGTATCGAAATGATTCATGGATTGTCAAAAATCATTCTTGACTAATTTGACAGTGGAGCTATCGTCGCACTTCTACATTTCAACGTTTCATGAAACATGAAAAGTAGAATTGGTTTGCGTTATTGTTATCTGATTTATTGTCATTCATCGCTTGTGTTTGAATACCTTGAAAAAATGATCGCATACTAAATCACGGTCGCAATATTGGGCGGGATCAGGGGGAATCGTAATTAGATCATTTTTCAAAATCGTTCAGCCCTACTCCTCGGTTACTGGTGGAGGGCGACGTTTGGGTGAAAGAGGGAAGAGGGTGAGCGAAAGGACAGGGATGATGTGGAGAAGACCAGCGAGTGGGCGGAGGACGGAGTGAGGAAGGGGAGAAGGGGGGCTAATGTGGAATCAGGGGAGTTCCCATGCCCTGTGCGCAGGAAGTGGCTTTAAGAGTGAGCATGTGTCCGCACTGTACGAGTGTTTGAGAGGGCAATGAGATGAGCAGACCTCTCTCTGGCACACAGCTGCGTTTCCTTGCCAACGAGACCCCCACCTCCCACCTTCCCAAACTTTTCCTCCCCATCCATTCTCATTACTCATGTGAGTGACACACACACACACACACACACACACATAGCTGACTTCCATCAAGCCCGCAAGCCTCCTGGCTAAGTGGCTGCTTGGTGAGCTGATGCGCTCGTCTCGTCTTTGCGCGGCTTTAACGCGAAACTGATTGGAGCGGTTGTCGCACCGCTAATAGCAGGGGTGGGCCACGTCGCCCCCCATTTGACTGTTGCGCACGCGGAGAGATCCTGACAAGTAAAGTGCATCCTCATTTGTAGTGGAGGTTTGCAGTATATCTGCGGCTTGGACGACATGAATTGAATAGCAATTGATAGGAGAAGTTGTTACAGTGCGCCCCCCCCCCCCCGCCCCCACTATTCGTGGGTAATAGGGAGCGTGCCGGCCCGCTAACAGGAAAAAAAAATCTAATAATTGACGGCTATTCAAGAGCACTGAGAAAAAAAAACCCTAAACATTTGGATAAGCATACATTTTATTTGATTTGATTTTTTTGGAAATGCTTTCTTCATATCTATCTCATTTGTTTTAATATTAGTTTTCTTTTTTTTAATGCGGGGTATTTCACAAGTTCTTCATCCATCCATTTTCTAATCCGCTTATCTTCAGGAGGGTCGCGGGGGGTGCTGGAGCATATCCCAGCCGTCTTTGGGCAGTAGGCAGGGGACACCCTGAACCGGTTGCCAGCCAATCGCAGGGCACACAGAGACGAACAACCATTCGCGCTCACACTCACACGGAGGGACAATTTAGAGTGTTCAATCAGCCTGCCATGCATGTATTTGGAATGTGGGAGGAAACCGGAGTACCCGGAGAAAACCCACACAGGCACGGGGAAAACATGCATACTCCACACGGGAAGCCCAGGCCCGGATTAAAACCCACGATCTTTGGACAGTGAGGCAGATGTGCTAACCAGTGCCGCCCATTTCATGAGTGCAAGATTTAAAAAAAGATACTGCATACGTAGACAGGCGTATACAAAAAGAGACCCGCAGATGAAAATCCCAAAAGCTCATGAACAAAATGAATTGAGAAGGACAAAAAAAAGGGCATTTTCGCTGTTATCATTGTTAGTTTCGTGAAGTAATTTCAATTGTGTGTTTTTTAAACAGGTTTTATTTTATGTCATTTATGTGAACATTTTTGTTTTCGACTTTAGTTTCAGTTATTTCATTGTTTTTTGTCAATTCTAATAACCTTGCTGTAACTCGAGGTGCCACTGCACCACTTATCGGGTTAAACGGAAATAAATGCAGACAAGATGACCTGGACTGACTACACTGGGGAACACAAATTTTGTTGGGTTCGGTCTGACAGCTGTTTTAGACTATTTTTTGGGGTGTGGAATCCCAAACGGGTCTCAGTTTTTCTCGAGCATGTTGCCACAGTGTTATCTGTCAATCACATGACGATTGCAAAAGTCAGCTACACATTTCAAATTCCTCTTCCAACATTCCCCTTAAAATTAATGTTCTGCAGATGATTTGTTTTAAAAATAAATAAATAAACGCTCATGTCCATGCACATGTGGCAAAGTAACCCTGTAACTGCCGTGAACAATCTCGGCGAAGTGGCTCTCTTCCACCACTTGCGACGATATTCAACAACACCAAATATTACTTTCCTAGCTTTGACACCATCATGTGGTATCTTTGGCAGTGCAGAAAGAACAAAACGCAAATAGGTGGATTCCTGAATAGTGAACCACGAATAGACAGGTTCAGTGTATTTTGATGAAACACAGACATCTAACCTTTTCAATGCTAGCCAGACATTTAAAAAAAGAGAACCGCTTGAGTGCCAGCTAATTGAGAGCACTCTGACTGATCTTTCAAGGCTCACAGAATATTGTCCCATCCATTATCTGAACCATTTATCCTCATTCCCCATCTCTTTCATCACAAAATAAATAAATACATACATTCGTAAGCCGCATTAAACCATGGGTTGGTTTTTACCCTAATCGCCTATTTTAGACCCAAACCACACACGTCCTCCACTGTAGAAAACAAGCTACACAGCAGAGACTTTGATGCTAATATTTGTTGCTTGAGTGACGCCTCAAAGATCTGAGCACTTTTTTTCTCCTATAAAATACCATCAGCAACAAAAATCTGCTTTGATGGCAATGTACAGTCCATACAAATATCACCAGTGTAACAATTTTACATTTGACACACTTGACAAACTATTTCCATGCTATTTAGTAGTAGTATTTAGTCGTGTGTGTGTGTTTCTGCATGTACTTTGTTATCGTTATATATACATATTGTATCAATCATCTTCATCTTTTCTCTCTTTTGTGTTACACTTTGTAATAGATTTACCACGATAAACACTTTGATCAGTCACAAGCTGCTTGGAGCGATAGTAGTTCTCAAAGTCGGCCAAGATTTAGGAGCTTTGCACGTTGTTGTGACACGTGAGCTTGTCGAAAAGAGATCCAATGCTGCTATCTGCTGGCCATAATTAATTAATGTTTGTTTGTTTGTTTTTTGTTTGTTTGTTTACCAGCTTAAAGATCAAACCACAGTTGGCCAAGTTTTTTCTCCGCCCACCCCTATATTAAAAAACAACAACAAAATAAATGTAGTTGACAGCAATTGAAGTCGACCGTGCGTCTCGTTAAATTCCCATTGACGGCATTTCGCGTTGAAATACCAATTCAACTGGTTTTAAGTTTGATTAAATTACTATGAAAACTCATGTGTCTCGTTTTAGATACCAAAAAACAAAACAACATTTTTCTGCCGTCCTGACTTGAGAGCTGGCGTGTCACAGCCAGTGGCTGTAGGCAGCTGCGAACAACCACTTTTCAGTATGAATGACTTCCTGCTCTATGGGTCTGGACTTTGTCAACCCACCAGCACAAATTGCTCCCCATTCTCAGCCCCTAAAGTAAAAATCTGTTTTTTTGTTTTAATACATTTTATTGCTTGTTTTTGATGATGGGAGGATGATCTTGAAAAAAAATCACATATTAAATCGAAGTTGCATAATTGAGGAGGAAAAAAAATCGTTAAACCCAACCCTCTTCCCACTCTCAATCCCACAAGTGTTTTTTGCTGGTAAACTCTCCCCAACGCCCGCCCACCTTCCTCATCCCATCTCTCCGCACTCCCTTGGCACTGCCACCCACACATCACTTCCAGTTGAAACCCCCCACCCCCACCCAAACCTCCTTACCTCCCCTGCTGGGTTTGATTTGGTTGATGAACCCCCCCCGACCGCCCTCCCAACCCCCTTCCAGGTCACGGTCAGCGCCAGGAAAGAGACAGGGGCTTCTGTTGCACGTTGGCAAGCCGGCGGAAAGCCGAGAAGAGATCCGCTGGAAACTCCATCAGTGGCTTGGATGGCCCTCAGCTGTGCTGCACCGACAAGCGGAGAGTGCACTTTGAGCCCCCGCTGTGTTTGTCTTTCTGTCACATTTGAATAGCTTCTCAGCCCTTCAACAGAACAAATGGTGCAGAGAGAAAATATGGTGAGTCCCGGCGGTAACGGAAATGATCACATTAATGTACAAAAATACAAACGGCACTAAAGTGGAGCTGTGTCACATCTGCAAAATGTAACTTCTCTCACTTTTGCATGATTATAAAATATGCGAAAATGCGCGTCTATAAAATACCACCAACAACGAAAATGTAAGTTTCATGGAAAAAGAACATATTTACAATGAATCACCAGTGAAATCATTTGATATTTGAAAAACGTAAACTACTTGCGTGCAAATTAGTAGTGGTAGCATTTAGTAGTGTGTGTGCGTGAGTGTGCGCGAGAGCATCATGCTATGCATATGTACATTACATCATCACTTCTAAATTGAAATAATCTGCTTCATATTTTCTCTCTTTTGTGACACTCTTTGGAGTCGTTCTAACATAAGACTTTGATCAATATAAGCTGCTGGTAACGGTCACGTTTCCAGAGACCCGGCATGTTCGCAAGCGTGAAGCAGTGTTTTGATACACCGTGATCTCATCCGAAAGAGACCTAATGCTGCCATCTGCTGGTCATAATAAATATTTTTGTTGTTGTTGTTGTTGTTTGTGTTTACTTTCCAATCTTAATGATCAAACCAAAGTTGGCCAAGGCTGTTTTCCGCCCATTTCCATAAAAAACTAAACAAAATTGAGTTGATGGCAACTGACATCAACAGCGCACAAAGAGTTAAGCAACAATGTCAAAACACAAACATAGACCGACCATTTAACTCTACTCGCAGACATGGATTTTTTGACCTCTGCAAACAACAACTAATGTTACTGCCCCACGTGGACAAGCTGCTCACATTACAACGAACAGCACAATTAAATAAAGTGTGACCATTATTTTTAATTGTATTTAATTGAATTGAAATAATGCTGTGATATCGTGATATTTTTAAATGTTTATGCTTTGGTATAAATAATAGCCCGAGATTCCTAATAATTCTGCCGTTATTATTTGTGTGCCGTCGAATTAGCCTAAAAAGTGACATTGTGACATGAGACAACGGAGTATTTAGGAAATGAGTGTCAAAACCGTCTTCTTCTTTGCTTTCCTCCTACCCATCGAGAGTGTACTGAAGGTTAAGTCGCTATCGTGGTTTCACAATGAGACCGTTCACTCCTTTGGGCGTGTGAAAGTGCATTCTGCCTTTGCCGCCACTTGCCGGAAAGGCCTCCATGTCTGCATCACAACCACAAGTTCAGAAAGATAACTTGCGCTCGCTTCATTGCAGCAAGGGACAGTCGGGAGTGACAACAAGTCTTCATGTTGAACCTGCGCGTGCACATGCGTGCACGTGCGTGCACGTGTGTGTGTGAGAACATGAGACACTTCCACCCTTGTGGTACTGCTAAAATGCGTATTTGTGACCACACTGAACGAAGAAAACGTGAAAGATGAGCGTCAGAGATGCAGTGGAGATATGTCTGTGGGTACATGCACACCCAGATAAATTTATGCATAGACACACACACACACAAACCGACACACACACACAAACATACATGCAAGCACACAACAATGTCAGGCAGTCAGTCAGGAACCCACAAGTTTCACTTCTGCCTGGTGTGGCAGCACTCTTGAAACACCACAGGCACACCGGGGTTAAGGTTCACGTGCAGGTCAGGCGCGAACACACACACACACACACACACACACACACACACACACACACACACACACACACACACACACACACACACACACACACACACAGTGCTTTAGGGGTAAGATGTTCCCAAAAAAAGAAGCCTGAGGGACATTCAGGGAGAGGAAAAGGCATAAGAAAAGTGGTGTAGGAATGCGTCAGCGCGGTGCCAGCGTGTTCACGTCGCTCACGCGAGACAGAGCTGGTGAGACTGCTCAGACTTGCCCGCATCACCACAGGGCAGGGAAAAAGGGAGAATGTGTGTGTGTATATGATTTGAAGATGACATACACACACACACACACGAACACGCGCACACACGCACGCTTAAAATAACATGGGGAACTTGACCCTGGGAACCAAGCGAAAGCTCATTGACACCATCACACTGGTGAACAGGCGAGCGCAAAAGCGAAAGGCCTCTGGCGTGTGAGGGGCAGTGCACACCTCTTCGTTTGTGACAGACTGACAGACAGACAGTGTGTGTCTGCGTGTGCTCGTGTGTGCTTGAGTGAGTGGCTGTGGTTAACTTGGACACGTCTGAGGGGTGACCAAATGTTTCCCATGGCCTTCTCATTATGTCTCGTGATTGGTGCGCGTGCGCGCACACACACATTTGATGTAACTACACAAATACCAGTGAAATTGAGAAGACGCAGCACAACCGTGCGTCATTCACACACTCCTTGAGGGTGTCAGTATGTCAGTCAGCTCCAGGCAGCAATTTCAGTGTCGCAAACATCCTCAGCAGCCTGCCTGTTACAGGAGGAGCCTGCCCCTTAGTGGCATAAGCCTGTAACTGCATGTAGCAAGTGCAAAAGTCAACAGGGACGAACGTTGCCTTTTTTTGTTTTGTTTTGTTTTTAAGTTATCGCAGACACGGACACACAACTACAAATTTGACAGACTTTTTATTCCCAAATAATTATCATGTGAGGTTCTGATGAGGACAAACTAACACTTAGGGAAGACTGCAGACGTGAAATGAAGTCAACAAATGTATTTATGTACATTTCAAACTAATGCCAATACACACGTCCTCAGATCCTGTAGTTATACGATTATGTGATTGTTGGTTTGTTTTTTCGCTTCTAGCGTTGTTGGATCTCATTTTATTGCAATATATTTCATAAATTCACTATATTGTACACAAATAAAATAATCATGACGAAATACATAAAATATAGTAATAATTTTTGATACAATGTTTTAATGATTGTGCTATCCTGAAACACGTCTTACAGATTCCTTATTTTAGTAGCACTATTTAGTGTTATTTAATGTTATCCTTACTGAGAAAATCCATACATCCCTCCATTTTCTGAACCGCTTTATCCTCACAGGGGTTGCAGGGGGTGCTGGAGCCCATCCCAGCTGTCTTCGGACAGTAGGCGGGGCACACCCTGAACCGGTTGCCAGCCAATCACAGGGCACACAAAGACGGACAATCATCTGCGCTCACAGTCACACCTAGGGATAATTTAGAGTGTTCCATTAGCCTGCCATGCATGTTTTTGGAATGTGGGAGGAAACCGGAGTACCCGGAGAAAATCCACGCCTGCATCGGGAGAACATGCAACCTCCACACAGGAAGGCCAGAGCCGGAATCGAACCCTGCACCTAAGCACTGTGAGTCTGACGTGCTAACCTGTTGCCCACCGTCCCACCCTATGGAGAAAATCTAACGTTTCTTTTCCTCTTTTTAAAAAAAAAAAAGAAAAGAGAAAAAAAAGTGATGCAAAAACAAAAAACACTGGGTTTCAAAAAACATAATTTTCACATCTTGGCGAATGTGGACATTGTGAATATTCGGTTCCAAATTGTTTTTACTCAAAATGGTGAACGTCTTTTTATACTGGTGTGACAATTGAGAAGACCCCCCACCCACCCCCCAAAAAGGGACTCTGACTTGTTTTTTTGTTGTTATCCTATCCTTATAACAGATGTTAACTTGTTTTACATATGCTTGAGAATTTAGAAATGCCGAACGACCAGCCTGTTTTATTGTTATGTTTAACTAATAACAGTGGCTAACATGTTCAAAGTTGAGCGTAACAAACTTCAGATGAAACGTGTTTTGATGTGGCAAGGAGAGATGTTCACTTCTCTTTATACTTGCATGACAATTAGGAATGGGAAGAAATGAAAACATGATGAGCTGTTATATGGCCTTTGCCGACCTTGCTCGATCCACACTGTTGCGAGCATACATATTTGCAATACGGCAATCAATCATTTTGAAATACCGGTAATTGTTTTTTTATATTGTGGTTTGAAAGCAAAAACAAACAAACCAAAAAGTCTCAAACATCTCATGACCGTGACAAAAGTATTGGGACGGGTAAAAAAAAACATGCAATTGCTACTGTATGCTAAATAGATGAATGGATATTTAAAATAAAAAACCCATCATTTTTATTTTTAGACATAACTATAATAATAATCATCATCATAATATTTTTAAAAAGATATTTACATAAAATCTACAACAATTTAAACAGTAAATGCACACAGAAACAATCTAAAACAAAATACAAATGCTGGACATAACCCGTTTCTTTTTATTCCGTTTTGGTCAACCGTGATGCATCATTCATTACCTGGTACGCAAACATGGCATTAGGCCTTCATGTGCGAGTTGAGACAGCGCAGACCAAGCAGAGCTTGTTTAAAGACGTCGGGCATCTGAACAGTGGCCATTAGTCAACGGCTTTAATACGCCGACGCGCATCAACAGCAGCGGGGAGAATTAAAACACATTTAGACGGTAGCCCGAGAAGGCACACCAATCACCTGCAGTATCAACACAATGTTGAGAGTGTTTCCATAGATTATACACACTCACTTGGAGGTGTGTATACAGTGGACGGGCTCTGCCACTTTGCCGAGTGGTGATGTCATTTATCTTGCTGATAAAAAGTCTACACACCCCTATTCACATGAGTTTCCCCCCCCCCCCCCACGGCCATTGAATTTGAAAAAACATTGAATGTTTTTTACAAGTTAAAAATAAAAACAACGAATGAAATCATGCGGTTGCAGAAGTATGCACACCCTCTTGTAATTTGGATGTGGCTGTGTTGAGAATGAATCAATCACATTCAAAAGTATGGTCATTAGAAGCCAGCACGCACTTTGCCGCCATTTCAAATGACCCCCGATTAACTAAAAATAGATGTTCGAGTAGGTTTTCCTGAGCTTTTGCTTTGCTTTCTACCAGAGACGCGAAGGTCTTGTGCTTGACTGCGATTTCGAACCGTTCGTAAGTCCCTCCAATTTGTTGAGGAGTTACAGCTGAAGAAAAACAGACACTGTTCATGATGCTGCCACCGTCATGCTTCACTAAACTGTTAACTTACCTCCCTTATACTTTTACACCTTTTGGGATTTTAGTCAAAAAGCTCAACTTTGCTCTCATTGTACACATCCCAAACATATTTCTCATATATTTCATATGCAAGATTCAGCTAATTTACACCTTCGAGGATGAGCAACCACTCGTAAACAAACTACACTTGAACACAAAAATAAATATTCAGAGTTTCATTCATCCATCCATCCAACACTTATCCGTTGTTGGGTCGCGGGGGCAACGGCTTTAGCAGGGAAGCCCAGGCTACTCTGAGTTACAACTAAGAAATTAGCACTAATCGACACCCTTGATAATATTCCAGCTGCAAGTCTTCTTTACGATGATGGCTCACCTATCTTTGGGCAGTTTGTCTTCGCAGCGCCTTTCAAGCTTCATTAGGTTGGATGGGGACAAAGTCATTTTCGGATCTCTCCAGGGATGTTCAATCGATTCAGGTTTGGATTCTGGCCGAGCCAAGTTTATTCCCAGAATTGTACTGAAGCAACTCCTTGGATAACTTAGCAGTGCGCCTAGTGTCATTGTCCTCACATGATTTTCTGGGTATTATTTTGAAAGGGCGGGAATCAATGTATTACATTTTAAAATACGGCTCTAACATAAAAAGAAGTAGAAAAAGTGACGTGCTCTGAATATTTTCCAGATTCATTATACCCCATTTATACTTGAACGACAGTTATTGTTAAAAACATGACATTTTCACAGGCTAACAATCCTCTCTCATTGCTACGCTAACAAACTTGCTAACAATGCAACTTCTCCATTTCACCTCGACTGAAAATTGTCAACAAATCAGAAGTGATGAGATGGATTTTTTATTTTTTATTTTTTTTTGGCCAGACATTCATCAGCCTGAGGTGACACCCTAATCACTTTGGCAATTGGGGATTTTCTTTCCTCCCGCCATGAGGTTCACATTTGTGGCTTTCGATAGACAAGATCGTTGGATCGATCAGCGACATAAACATTCAACGAGGAAATTTTATTACTTTGGTGACAGCTGAACTTTTAACTTTGGTCCTTCGTCATAGTTGAAATATAAACTTAAACTGTAGGTCTGAACAAATAAAATAAGCTTGTTAATACACACAATGAATAGCTGACATATTACAAAATAATGTTTCTCACTGGTCAGCAAAACCTGGAAAACTGTCTTAACATACTCATTAAAAAGCTACCTGATAAGGTTATAACATAACCAAACTTTGCCCGTGTCAGTAAAATGTAGCTAGCTAGATCGTATGCTAGCAATCTCATTTGGAACTGCTATCCAAACTTTTGCAAGATTGTTTTTACGCTTACTTGTGACGCAACAATGCCTAACCTAAGACGGTAGTAATGAACACACTGTAGCAAGCTCTGCTGCTTTACAAGTGAAACAGTTCCTTTTTGTAATACCCAAGACATGGTACTTGGCACTTCTCGTACGACTTTGGCAAGCTAATTGGCACCTCTAGTTTAGTGCATGACCAAATAATTTGTCTTAAGCATGAAAGCAAAACGAATCGCAAGTCAGCAAAAGTTAGAGAGCTAGTTATAAATGCTTAGCGCTACTGAGCAAAGGTTAGCAAGCTAGACAATGTGCCAAGTTGCGAGCTGATTTCCTTCAATTTCCCAATAGTTTGCTTTTTGCACTTGTAAACACAATTTTAATGAACCATTTTTTAGGCTAACTCCTTATATATCATGATATTTTATTGAAAGGAGTTGAAAATAATTGAAAAAAAAACAGTGAATAGATTCCCCATAATCATGAAACAGGGATTTTTATCTCCGGTGGCTTCAACCTTGAATCCCTACTGTCTTTGATATTAAATATCAATGATAAATAAACGCAAACGTGATCCCTCAACAGCAAGGAAAAGGTACACAAGTCATTTACAACATTCATAATGCACAAATAGTGCAGTGACGCGCAATTTAATGTGCTATAGCAGCTACGCTTTGACAGTAAAAAGGGGTGTTCTACTATGAAGTGGCCTTGCCTGCGTAAGAGTCTTGCTCGTTGTGTGTGTATGTGTGTGACGTGTGTGTTAATGACGACAGGCAGTAACCATAGCAACAGCTGCCATGCCATTGCTGTGGCTTCTCGCTACCCACTGGTAGCCAGAGCAGTTAAGGCACTACTGGAGTGAGTCATGATAAGCAAAATTGATTACCCTCAATTCCCCGAGAGTGAGCTGCACGGATTTAATGAAAGCTATTTCCTTGATAAGGCGACACAAACATTGGACTCATGTCTTTGTTTCACTGTGATTTGAATCCTCAAAGTGAACCATGCGTGCCGTAGTAGATGCGAGTAACAAAGCATATAGCATTTAGTTGCGGCATGGCAAAATTATTGTCGTCCTGACGACAGCGCTGCTTGCTTTGGTCATGATGAACAGGAACTCATAAATGGGGGGGGGGGATTCATATTAAAGGGGGCCTGACGCAATTAATTATTATTATGATTATTTTGTTTTTTTTGGAGGGGTGGCTAATGGAAATTAGAATTGAATAAATGATTAAAGCAATTTGAAATATTAATAAATCAAAAAGCCTAAAAATATCTACACGACCATGACAACAGTATTTGGACAGGTCACCGGTGAAAAATAAAATAACATGAGCAGTTGCATGCACCTTTGCAGTTTTATTGGACAGCGGGTTAGATATGTAAAAAAAGATATATTCAGGTAAAATACAAATAATTGAAGTTAAAAAATGATAACATAAAAAAAAACCAAAGCAAAAATAATAATACTACACCAGATTTATGGATATTAATCCAAGCCTTTCCCGCAACTTTAGAAGCATAACTTGTCCAACTTGGCTTAAAATGCTGAATCATTTAATCATACCAAAGAATTATTTTGAAAAATAATCAAATTGTGTCAATCACCCAATATTGCGACTGTGATTTGATATGGGATCATTTTTTGAAGGTTCTCCTCTCATGTATTTTGTAATAACCACAAGCAATAAATTAACTTGCATGACAACAAATGACACCAGATTTATCATTCATAAATGTTTTACTTAGACCTACGATAAAATAGAGGCAAATTAACTATCAATTGATATGAAAGAGAATTGATTTTTTTGTGTCTATATATTACAACAAGAATCCAAACAGGTCAGGAAAAGCCACTCAATAAATTAATACATTATATCGATCTATGAAATGAAGCAATTTTTTTTTTTGCATTCTCTTGCATTGTGATGTTGATTTGAATTCAATTAACAGTTCATGATAATAAATAATGATTGATGACTGCATTGCCTGCTGTTCCTTTTGTGTCAGACATGTGATTTGAGAGACTGCCTCTCGTCCGTGAGTTGAAAAGGCCCTTGAGACATATTTGTAATTGTTCTCCTCAAGTGCACGAACCTGATTTGACAACGGAAAACCTCAGCGGTCTCCACCTTGTAGCGAAACCTTGCTCGTACATGCAGTAAATTGCTAGGCCGGCCTTATCGCCACATGGAAGCAATACCCAAACATGCACAAACCCGCATCTTGAATCCATTTTCTTGAGAATCTTCCACATTATTCCAAATCTTACCTTGCCCATGCCGTGTGCAGCTGTGCGCGAGCATACAGGTGCTATCCAGGCATGCAATCCCCTGGCCTCCCGGTCGTCCGACGTGCCGAAGTCTGTTTGAAAGGCAACGAGAGACAGCGTTGGTCAGCCAAGTCAAAGTCAAGGCCAACAACAGCTGCTCGTGTGTTTGATCTGGAACCAGAACGCGACAGCACATCATAACCACGTCCAATCAGGCTCTCTGGAACGGTGTAAAAGTCAAAGGAGGAAAAATATAAAAACAGAGAAATGCATCTTGGCCGATTGTGTTGCGGGAGATTGCTGAATGAGGGACTTCACAAGTGTACGTACGTTTTATTGGCGCACAAAAGCCAATGGAAGTCGTGACTGAATGTGCGAGAGCGCTTGAGTAAAAAAAAATGAAAGCCTAAGAACTAGGCGCAAAAATGATGCCCAAATCGTGGCCCCTCATCCCGGACACCTTGAGATTTTTATCAGTCATGGAATCCAATTTGGTCACGCACCACAAGAGACCTGTTATTTCTTCTAAGCCAATCAGCAAAGAAAGCTTAAAAAAAAAAGTTATATTCTTCTGAAAAAAGTATTAGAATCATAATGTTTTTGTAAAGGGTTACATGGATATCTTTCCTCTTTTTACTGCAAATAAATATAAAATAAATCATGCTCCTGCTTTTGCATGTTATAAACAGGAAAACAAAATGTTATTATTTAGTTATTATTTTAGTATTTCCTTTGCATACTGTATGTATATATATATATATATATATATATATATATATATACACACACACACACACACGCACGCACGCACACACACACAAAATAAATACATTTAGATTTAAAATATAATTTTGTCACCAGCAAGTTAAAAAAAGAGAGACAAACTTTTTTGAAAATGATGAAATATAGATTCAATTGCGTCTAATAAAATCAGCTCAAAAGTAATAAGAAAAGTAAAAATATTACAGTTTAAAGTATAAAGTATAAAATACAGTTCAAGATTTGTTGAATGTCTTCTTGCGGTTTACAATGATAAGTAGCCCGAACTGTTTCAAACAGGCATTCTAATTGTATGCGTCTCATGGGAGGAAATTACAGGGAAAAATAATAATTACAACAATAAACTAACAAATACATGTAGTTTTAAAGTTGAGGAAGAATATAAAAAAAAAATTCAAAACTTTTCTCCTGTCTCTTCTTTTCTTTGTGGCCCACATTTAAATGTAGAATAGGTGGAAGAAAAAAAATGCAGGAATAATTTTAATTTTTAAAAAACAAAAACTAAACAACCATTCATACATATAAAAAGTGTGCGAAGGTAGCTTTATCTCAAAGTCAGAGTTGTTTGTCATATTTAAAAAAATAAATCACAATGTGACCAAGCAGTGAAAAACTTATACACTCACACACACACACACACAAACAAATTGGCTGCGGCGTTGCGCGTCCAATACAGTATAACGCTGATCTTTGTGAAGTCTCGATTTAGCATCTTCACTTCCTCCAAAATGAAGCGCTGTCAGTGATAAGTTACACTTGTGGCCCGCTGCTCCACGGAATGTAATGAGGCATAAATCATCCGGCGGCTGCTCATTTACTTTTGGCTTTTAATTAGCCCTCTAAATGTGTGTGTGTGTGTGTGTGTGTGTGTGTGGAGAAGGGGGGTTTGGGGGGGAGCCCACAGAGTGCACCCACAGGGCAAAGTCACTTGCACACTGCAACACTTTCGCAAAGAAGCAAAAAGTCAGTTTTGGAGCAAAAAGTCATCTATGTCATCTTTTAAATTTGAACATTGAATTTATTTGCCATTTCGCTCCACAGCTCTGTGTCGTGCCATCTTTGTAAATTATTTTATTGTAATTTTTTTGAGGGGCGCCATTGTTTGTTTGTTGGCAGGACTATGCAGAAATGACTTTCCATGACATTTTGCGGAAGGGTGGGGCAAGGGCCAAGGCAGAAATATTATTTTTCCAAGAAACATTTTTTTTCCTGCCGCTGTGTGAGATTATTTTTTTCTTGTTTTTTGTCATTTAAATTTCTCAAGTAATTTTGGTGGTGGTGGGTGAGGGTTGACACTTATAGGATTTACATTCAGGACATTCTTCGACAGATCCTTGAAAAAACCTCGGAGGCTACTTCACCATCCTAAAGAAAAAACACATTGGTGGGCCGGTGGACAGACAGACAGACAAAGAAATACATGCAGCATTCTACTGGTAAATTCCCATTCCAGATGGGAGATTAAAAAAAAATGGAAGCAGAAATCCATTGTTGGATATTTCCATTGCACAGTACATATGATTGGATGAAATCATGATTAAAATATTATTGTAACTTCATTAGTAGCTAGAGAGCCGTAACAATATCATGACATTTGTTGATAGAAGTCTATTTATATACGTCCAACAAACCACACAGGTACATTTTAGCGATTTGATCACATGCAGCAATCTGTCAAGTTTGCCACACAAATCTGCAATAACAGTATTTGATGTCATGTTGTATTTACGACGACACTTCGCTCACATATTTGCAATTCACCACGCCACAAGACAATATTTCCCCTGAAGCGATGTTTGCGACTCAGATGAAGTGAAACTAGTCACAAAGACGGCACACCGCAACGGGCGACGGCCAAAAGGTCGTGACCCCAGGTCAAACGAGTGCGAAACAACCTAAAAGTCAACCAAAAGTGTCATTTCTAGAGAAGAACCCGATATGCTGGGTCCCGTGTGTCTTCCCCATTGCTCGCCACTTCCTCGTCTGTGAGGGAAGTGGGCCAGTGCCAAGGTCAAGTGTTTGACAGCCAAACTCGCCACATTCCCACAAGCTCAGCGACGGCCGACGTGACTCTCGCCATGGCGGCTGACCACAGGGCGCGCGGCGTGCGTCACGACAAATACTGTACATTTGGACAGATTTGGTGTGTGACTCGGACCGTTTCGCTGAAAATAACACCAGTGACCAAAAGGCATAAAATAAATCAATCAATCAATCATACTCAATACAGTACAACCACCGCTCCGGTCTTGTTACTGCAATTTATCATTCATTTTAAGTGACTATGTAGTAAAAGAAAAAAAAAGAAAGATAAATGCATTCTTTTATTTAATTAGTTGTTTTGTCCGAAAAAAAACCCCTCAATAAATGTATTTTCTTGCTCGAATGATAAGTGTTTTGTTGTGAAGCGTCAGGTTGGCAGTGTTGCAGACTACGGACTCAAATACGCAACAGTGAAGTCGCATTCCCTTTTGAGGGTGACTCCTAGGCGGCATCTGATTCACTTCCTTTTACAGGTATATATAATTGTACACTATTGTTTTTTTCATGGTGGCATCGGATCAAAATGTTAGTTCAACTTCTACAACCGCTTTATCCTCACTAGGGTTGCTGGAGCCTATCCCAGCTGTCTTCAGGCAGTAGGCGGGGTACACCCTGAATCGGTTGCCAGCCAATTGCAGGGCACACAGAAACGAACAAGCATTCGCGCTCACACTCACACCTAGGGACAATTGTGTTGAGTGTTCAATCAGCCTGCCATTCATGTTTTTGGAATATGGGAGGAAACCGGAGGACCCAGAGAAAACTCACGCAGGCCAGAGGAGAACACGCAAACTCCACACAGGGAGGCCGGAGCGGGGATTGAACCCGGTACCTCTGCACTGTGAAGTCGACGTGCTAACAATGTGTGCCTGACTTGTGTGTGGGCAGCGTGGGATCGGTTCCCACGAAGCGACGGTGTGCATGTGGGTGTGAATGGTGGCTTGTCTCTATATGTGACCTGTGATTGGCTGGCGACCGATTCAGGGTAGTCTGCCTTTTGTCTGAAGTCAGCTGGGATAGGCTCCAGCAACTCCCCACGCCACCCTCTTCATGATAAGCTGTGTTGAAAAAAAGGGGGGGGGGGACAGGGGGATGAATAGATAGATAGATAGATAGATAGATTTTTTTTTAAATAATCACCTGATTAATCGGTTGGCAGAATTTCACTCTGCCAAAAATCTGAATCAGCCTCGGCCTTAAAATAATGCAGATCAGCTGGGCCCTACAAACTGCACACAAGAGGCCCTGGGATTCGGACCAAGAACCATTTGACTGCGAGGCAGAAATGATAACCATTAGGGAACCGCGCAACACCATGCGGCAGCCACGCTGCGTTTAGAACGCTATATTTTGCCACAAAAGTGCAATATTGACCACAGACGCACTGTATTTTGCCATATTTTCAAAGCAATTATGGTTTTGCGGTGAAATTATTTTCATAACAAAGCTTTTTTCTCCTCCATAAAAATATGGCCATTTTCGACAAAACCAATCATCTTTCGTTGAAAATCCCACTAGACTGTTCTAATGACAGGCTGCACGCAGGGCAAGTGCCACCAGCTTGGAGCAGAATGACCGTTTCCAAAAAGCACAACCCGCAAATGCACCAAGTGCCCCCTCCCCCCGTGGCCCCCCTCTGCGCGCGTCTCCTTGTGGAGCACACCGCCGCCAAATTGAAAAGGACACCAATGGGCGGCTTTTGAGTGTGTGTTGGCACATCGTGGGGAGAGGTTGACCAGAGCGAGATTACACAGGCGCGTGTGCGGCGCGGCGGTCGACGTGCTGCCTCTAAATCACTCCGGATGAGGCACTGGCGTCGTGACCCGGGCGCACTCACTCACTCACTCACTGCAGGAATGTTTTGTGGAAACGTTCACAAGATAGAGTCATGCTGCTGGCAGCACACCTGCAATGTGAAGGGATATCAAATATACATGCTGGCCCTTCTCTTATTTGTTGTTGTAGTTGTCATTTTTGCATTATGCATTATGCATTCAGCCGGTGTGAATGAGAAATGCTTGACAGTGGCTGTGAGGCCAATAGGGGAATGATGCTACTCACACTTTTCCTGGCAAAGGCATTTGACACCCACGCTTTTCAGAGATTAAAAAAAGGTTTAACACCCACATTTTCTTGGCAAAAGGGTTCAACTCCCATGCTTTTCAGAGAAAAATAAGGTTTAACACTCACATTTTCCTGGCACAACAGTTCAATACCCATACTTTTCCCACCAAAAGTGGACAATACCCACACTTTTCTTGGAAAAGGCATTCCACACCCATGCTTTTCAGAGATAAAAAAAGGTTGAGCACCCACATGTTGGTTCAAAATAAGGTTTAACACCCACATTTTCCTGGCACAACAGTTCAATACCCATACTTTTCCCACCAAAAGGGTTCAATACCCACACTGTTCCCATAAAGTCAAGTCAAGTCAAGTCAACAGTATTTATAGAGCACTTTCAAACAGCCATCGCTGCATACAAAGTGCTGTACATGGAGCAATTTTGCATTAAAATGGCTCAACACCCGTACTTCCTCATTTTCCCAAGAAAATGGTTCAATACCCTCAGTCCAGCAAAAGTGTTCAACACCCATGCTTTTCCGAGAAAAAATTGGTTCAACTCTAACTCACAGTGCGCGCACACACACACGCACACACACGCACACACACGCACACGCTTTTGTTTGGACTGGAAGACGCTGACCCACTTGTACTTCCTGTGAATTATTCCAGTGACGGCATCGCGTGGAGGCACGACGACGTAACGCACAGCACAATTGGAAAGAGCGACACTGACATCTAACGGTGAATGAGTCACATTACATGCTGAAGAACAAAACAATTTTCATGCCTCTCTAACGGTTAATCAATACCCTATTTGGTGTAGTATAAACCAATACATTTTCTAACTAAAATTGACTACTTTGTCACACATGTATTTTTAAAAGCAGCTACTGTTTTACAAGAACAACAACAAAAAGACTATAATGTATTATATATATATATATATATATCTCACATAATTTTATGATCCGGTTTCCTCCCACATTCCAAAAACGTGCATGTCAGGCTGATTGGACGCTCTAAATTGTCCCTAGGTGTGAGTGTGGGCGTGGATGGTTGTTCGTCTCTGTGTGCCCTGCGATTGGCTGGCAACTGATTCAGGGTGTCCCCGGCCCACTGCCCGAAGACGGCTGGGATAGGCTCCAGCACCCCCCGCGACCCTAGTGAGGATCAAGCGGTTCGGAAAATGGATGGATGGATGGATAATTTTATGATAGCTTCCATAATATGCCTTTTTATTGTTTTTAGCAAACACAGGCAATAATCGAATGTATACTACAACAATATCCGACTTATTATTGATCTATTTTTGTCTTATGGATGAGGATACTATTAATAGCCACAAATTCATCTGAAAGACAGTTGATTTATGCACTTCGATTAGAGTTGTTAACACACTAACCACTTTTGACTTTTGCAGTCTTTTCAGCGTTCACTACGACAACTTGCCAAAAGTGGGTGACCCCGAACAATTTTAAATGACAAAAATGTTTTTACTTTGAAAATCAAATACTTCATGCTTATTTTAAATGCTCCCTTATTTGTGATTCATCAAATTATATTACAGTAGTTAACCGTGACAGTTAGCTGATGAACAAAAAAAAGTAAATGTTGAATTGACATTGACAATAACGCCTTTGTGGCAAATGTTGATATGATATTTGAGGACAATTATAATCCTGTTGGCCGAATTCCTTCTTTAGGTGAAAACATAGAAGATAAGGAAGTAGGAGGCGTGAAGCAGATCCTCGACTTGGCCTTTTCACACACACACACACACGCACACACACGCACGCACGCACGCACGCACGCACGCATGCCTTTCTGCATGTGTTCCTCTGTCAAGGTTATCCAGCTGGAGATGACACAAAGATGTGTGCGTGCGTGGGGGAGAGGAGAGGAGAGGAGGGGAGGGAGTGGGGGTTTGGGGTGACTCATCTGGATGACTCATGTGCATTTGTGTGTGGACAGCTCAGGGATGGATGTAAGGATGGAGGGTGGGAGGGATGAGTGGGTGGATAAGGGGGTGGGTAGATTTTACCTTTGGACCCCCCCCCCCCCCCCCCCCCCTCTCTTGACCACATGCAGTATGCAGATGTGTTACATTTGTTGCTCGGCTCCATCTCATGCCTTTTCTATGGGACTCCATTTCACTTGGTTATTATTACCGCAGTCTTCGTTCGTAACCAGCAGGGGGTGCTCATCCACATTCAAGACATGCTTCCACAGGAGGGCTCACGAGAGTGTGAGGCGCGTCTCTGATTAAAAACGAAGAAAAAAAATATCATACAGAACATCTGGAGACTTTGGAATTATGGCTATTAATATGATGAAGATGTACCTCAAAAGTTGCTTGAAAAGCGAGTCATCGGCGTGGAAAGGATTTGCTCATTCTGGACATCCGTGTGGTCCAGTGGTGGGCGATGGGTTTGAGACCTGGGCCTTCAGTGGGTATTTAGTTTTACCTAATCCACCTCTTAATATCACCATCATGTCCCTAATTGATGCAAAAAAACAGTCACATACACTTTAAACTTTACACATACACTGGTTCCAAAAAAGAGATCTGGGTGGGTGCCCAGTGCACTGGGTTGAGAATGTTGATCCAACAGGGTTTAAAAAAGGGACTGACCCAGTGTTTTGGGTTATCAAATATAACATTAAATTTTTTTTTGAGTCAAATGAATAACCCACACAAAACATGCTAGGGGGAATTATTTGACCCCATTTACAGGGGAAAATTATTTTTGGGTAATTTATTGAACCCAATGGTCTGGGCGCTCCTGGCAAGGGTGGGGTGCTGTGATGGCCAAGGGGGTGCATGTCAATCCAGGGAACATGGACTGTTTTTTGTTTTTTTTGAGGGGGGGGGGGTCTCACTCGAACAGTGTAATTGCAAACCTACTACAGTGGGTAGTGGCGATCTCATGGTCAAAGTGGGAGCACTCACTCAAGGTGAAAGTTTGTTTTTTTTTGGCAACAAACAAGCACACACACAGAGCGGTGAACACATCCTTAAGACACAATGAAAAATAGTTAATAGGGATAAAAAGAGATGTGGAGAGACATTTAAAACCATGGTTTGTAAGGTGATCTATATTTCTTCCTCGAGATCCTTTTTGTTTTCTTTAACATAAATAAGGATACAATGTTTTGCACATCACAATTTTATAGACAAATCGTTGTGGTGGAGAGTTTAGGGGGGCATTATATGTTTGCTTCTTCCTGTGGGGGGAGCGAAAAAGAAAATAATTGAGAAGCAGTGGGTGAAATCATTTGGCAAAGAGTTGGTTCAAATGAATGAATCACCAAACGACCCAATTTGTTGGGTTTTTGTGCAAAACAACACAATTTTTGGGGGGAAGGGGGCTCATTCTCACCTTGCAAAACACACACTTCCTCTTCGCTGACAAGTTACTTAGTTCAACACCTCCCATCACACGCACGCACACACACACACACACACACACACACACACACACACACACACACACACACACACACACACACACACGCACATCATTGACAGCCAACGATGGCCAGCACAGTGGCCATTTAGTTTGGGTCGTGATGAGAGTGACGACATTGTCCAAATGCATCTGATGTATCTTCCTCCTCATGAGTCAGACTTGAGTATTCTACCTCCATCCAACCTGTGCTCAACACGCCGTCTCGATACCGCTTCACAAGCATCCGGCTCTGTGGAGAGACGAGAAAAGGTGGTGTGACTCAAGCACTCAAACCGGATGAAACTGTTTGCTGGTTGGATCCAAAGTGATGTTGAGTTCACTCTGACATACTGTTGATTGTCCGAGCACATTTTGTATGTTGCATGTCAATTTCAGGTTTTTCTCTTCCTGACTTGAATAAGTGGATGATTAATCTTTAATCTGAAAAGGGGAAAGTATGTTCTCGTGTTTTTACACGACGCGTTGTTGGATCAACAACAACATGTTGTGGCTGTTGAGGGTCAGCTCCAATGCTGAGCGGGTACACTATGAGGTGACATGGCCGCAGACGAAGGAATCCTGCTCCGTGTCGTTTGTGTGACGGTGACGCGGAGAGACATGAGCCGTGAGGAAGGACGAGTGATGAAGCGGAATACTGATAAGTGGAGCGATGTGTGCCAATGCTGACTCCCTCTGAAAATGGGAGAGTAATGTGAGTCCTCAAGCGAATAAAACAAACATTCCAGAAGATGGCAGATGTCTGTACCGCTGCGTCTTTTCTTCACTGCACAAGATGTCTATGGGAGGGTGCGTGTGTTTGGTGGTGATACTCAGAAATCACGCCTGAGGGTGAAAAAAAGACATATGATATTTATTCATGAAAACCTTGTGAGGAGAGGGATGGTGGAATGCAACATATGTTTTTAATGCCATTTCCAAGAACTTGTTACTCTCGACACATGGTATTTTATAATTATTTCACTTTCTAAAATACAGATAGAAGAACTGACCAGCACGACATTTCATTCATCACATGGTTCAACTTCTCATGTTGGCCTCATTATCCTCTGTGTACCTGCTTATCACATTTTTTTTTTTCCTGAAGGGGAGGGTCCACGAGAGGAATTATGCCAGACGATTTCATGAGTAGTTGAAGCTCATAGAAATATTTGACAGCAGTGTGGCGTCGCAGTGTCCCATGTGAGCTGCCGGAAGCGCTCATTAAAATATTGATTAAAACCTATCAAAGTGATGCGTCTCAAAGGGAATATGTTAAAAAGATCGAAAGCCAAAAACCGGATCGTAAGCAGGGGCAGACTGATTCATTGGCTGGCTGATTTGATTGGCCAACATTAGCGACTGATTTGTTTCTTAAACACATCACAAAACAAGACATTCACTGACATTCATCCCCCCCCCCAAAAAAAAAATCGGATGAGGAAAAACAGGGTAATGTGTAATATTCTGCCTGTAATTCATATCTTTATTGTTGGTAGTGTTAAGGAAACAAAATAAGAAGTGATTTCATTCATTGTATAATTTCTTTCATTATCCATCCATTTTCTGAACCGCTTTCTCCTCACAGGGGTCGCGGGGGGTGCTGGAGCCTATCCCAGCCGTGGGATAGGCTCCAGGGCAGTAGAGTGGGGGGACACCCTGAACCAGTTGCCAGCCAATCGCAGTTCTTTCATTATTCGGCAGGTCATTCGATTATCGGAATTTTATTCTGCCAAATATCAGAATTGGCGCAGGCCAAGAACAATCCAGAGCAGATGGTCGCGAACCACAAGCATAGCGTTTCGCATCCTTTCCTGAGCCAAGGCACGTATTTTACATGAGAAAAATGTCTTGGCCCACCAAGCTGCCTCAAGTTGTTGATCGCCACACCACACCCACTTGATGTTTACAGTCAAGCTAAACATCGAACTAAGAAAACGACTCATTTGGCCAAACCAAATAACTTTTTCTGCATGAAGGTCTGCTAGATTTTCCTGACACATACCAGGGAATGACACGGACACGCTGGCGAAACTAGCATAGCTATTGCAGTCACTGGAAATCTTTGAAAAACGTTTGGGGGGGGGGCTGCTTTTAAACTTTTTTTTTTGTAATCGGTAAACCAACTGAAGATTGAAATTTTATCCAAATAACATTTTAATTGAGTCTTTAACTGCCCCCCCTACCCCCATTTTTTCCTGTATTTAATTAAGTGCAGTGTTAATGTTCAGACTGTATGTTCCAAAGACATTAAACATAGTTCTGGCTTTTTTTTTAAATGAACACTTAGGCCTACGTTCGTTATGCAACAGCACACATTGGCTGCCAAGTGTTATCAAATGCGCAAGTGTACCTATACACCCCCCCCCACACACACACACCCATCACCCCCTCCCCATCCTTGACATTCACCATGTGATGAACTGAGACGTTTAGCCACTCTTGTTCAGTCCAACTCCTCCACACTGTGAATCTTACCTTGTCGCTCGCCTTGCTGCTGCTCCAGGTGAATCATCAGTGACGCGTCCCTTTTTTTTTTTAATACTCCTGCGACTTGCCTTTATGTTCCCTGACACAGAACCGGCCATCAAAGGAACACCAACTCTGAGGAGACGACATGAATGACATGTAAGAAACCTTTTTTTTTAACACCAATTCTTGTTTTCCTGTGTGCGTGCATGTGTATGTCATTGTTCATTACATTTCCAAGAATGTTTTCCTCTAAACATGGAAAATGATAATTTTTCAATTTTGGGAAGTATAGATAGAAGCGTGCCTCATGGGTCACATCATGTTGTTTTTTTTAATCTGGGCCGTCACAAGTCTTGCAATATTTGTTGAAGTAATGGAGCCAATTTCCCCCCTTAGCATTGGTTAATTAAAAATGTATTTCTTCCTCTTGTATTTATTTATCTCATTCAAGAAATGATTCATTGATTTATGAAACATAACAAGGATAAAATTAACTATTACTGTATTCCTTTTGTGATACAACAAATTGTGAAAAATATATTCTAAAATCAGAATACAGTACGAAAATAATCTCATTTAATACTCATACCAGTGAACCGATTTTAATCCTGCATACAACCAATGTCACACATTTTATACATAGGTTAAGATTAATCTTTGTGCATGTAAGTAGTTGTATTGCGCATGTGGTACAGTGCAACAGTCTCTTGTTGCCACCGCAGTCCTGTTCTATGGTTCTCGCTCCATCTTTTTTCTTTGCCATTTGTGGTGCACTTGAAATAATGAAAAAGAAATCCCAAAAGTACCACCGTGATGACCAACATCAACATTTTTATCTAATCTGCATCTTAAAAAATTTGAACAGGATGTCATTAGATTGTGCAGGTGTATCTAATGGAGGGTGGTGGGGGGGGGGGGGGGGGTGCTGGAATGAATTGTGGGGAAACTGAAAGTGTGGCGAGAGAAGGAAGAGAAAAGTGTGTGTGTGAGGCATTAATGATGTTTGAGTGCGTCAAAGACAAAAATGGAAGTTAAAACAGAAAATAAATTTGAAAGGTTGCCTTTTGAGGGTGTTAAGATGTGCTTCTATTTCCCCCAAAGGACAAATTTCTGACGGCGTGCTGCCGAAATGTCATGGATTGCACAACCAATTGAAATGGAGGTTTAATTATCATCTCCCATATATGATCGTGATGTGGTTGTGAAGGGGTGTGTATTTCCTGCTTGGCTTCGACTGAAGTCGCGTATAAAAATGCGGGTGTCACCCCTGCTTATATATTATTTCCTGTCCAGACACGCCAAAGCATCCGTCCATGCGATCATAAACAAATGAAATCTGCTCAAGCACATTTCAATGCATGACTCACAGCTCAATGACAACGATGTATTCATTGAAAAAAAAAAAAGAAGCACGTTTTACTGACCCATGTGTGATAACCTAATGATGATATGAAGTATATTAGATTTTAAACACCACCAAATATGAAACTCTCAACACAAATGAATCCAAAGTGTCTTGTTTTGTTTGTAGAATTATTTCACGTTCTTTGGAAATTCACTGCAATTTGTGTGACAACGTTTGCAAATGAAAATGTGTGCTGATGCCAAATTAATAATGCCAAATTAATAATCTTCACTTTTGATTGACACCGTCAAAGAGTTAGAATAATGTCTATTACAGCAGCTGCAGTTTAGAGTAAGAAGCATCCTTTCACAACAGCTGCAGTTGTAACAAACTATTTTCATATCTGCATGAAGATGAATAATACACAAACATACATGCTGTACGGTGACATATATAAAGTATAAGATAGATGTATAATACATAAACAGTACAAGGATATGTAAAGCTACTGATATAAAAAATGATTTAGCAAATTATTGAATTACACCATTTATCTAAATAATAAATTAAAACTGTGTAAGACAAATACATGCAACATATATATATATATGCAGCATATACACACATATATATATATATATATATATATATATACACACAGGCATTATACACACACACAATACACACACACAATAAACCGGAACATAACATTTATAATATATCAATGAAAATAATGATGCATCACAATAAAAATAAAACTACCACAATCTACTTTACTAATTGGGCAATGTTGTTTGCAACTAATTATTATATTAAAAACGTTTCATGACATGAAAGCTATTAAAACAAAGAAAAACAATTGATGAAAGCTAACTGGCTCCCAGAAGCAGGTGCACCCAATGCTGAGAACCGGCGAGGCGATTGGATAAAAATAGTTTTAGTTAGAATTGTGTGCGTGAGCACAGTTGCCTCTCGGGATAAAATACACCCTCCCCACCACCCCCTTCAAATGCCCCCATTCACCCTCCCTCCTCCCTCTACCAGTTTCCTCGATGACGTAGGAGTCCACGTAGGTCGTTCGCGGAGGTGATGCTTCTGAATGAATGAACGCCCCCCCCCCCCTTCCCCCAAGCAGCCAACCCACCCCACACCCCTCCCCTCCCCTCTCCCATCACTATTACTACAAGAGCTCAGCCGCGGGACAGCCGGATGACACACGCAGGCAGCGAAAGAACGGAAGCGCGACGGTGAACAGTCAACACCTCTTCTGTATTCTCATTTTGGAAGCAAGCGCCGCTCCATCACACGTGGACATCAAAAGGTAAGTCTCTGCATGGTACCCCGGATTCAACCACATTTTCATTTAAAATGGGGGGGGGGGGGGCGAAGTGAGTGGTGAAAAATGCCAGCAATAAAATTACGTCGATATATTTTGGAATGACACAAAACGCCCCCCACCCCCCGTACTATTTGATTTTGGCGTGCGCATCATAAAGGAGCTTTACGGTAGCGTAGGGGGGCTGAAAGTTACTGCAGTGTGAGTCACTTTGGCGCACATGGGCCGTCACAACTGTGTGCGTGTGAACGCGCGTGCATGCGTACAAGGTAGTATGATCACGATTTATAGTTCATTATTCTCAAACTCAGCAGTGGCATAGCAATAAGGTGTGTGTATATATATATATACGTATATATCCTTTTTTTTCGCGTGACTCTGGTCAATTTTATATCCATCATCTATATGTGTGTGCATGTATTTATGTGTGTGTGTGTATATATATACAGTATATATATATATGTAGAGAGAGAGAGAGAGAGATCGATCTTCCTTCCGTTTTTGTATCCTCTCACCTGCTTTTCTTTTTTTTCCATCTTTGGAAAAGTGTGTGCGTGGTTGGGCGGTGTGAAATGACATCGTGACGCGTTTGCGACGAAGTCAAGCTTGCGTCACTCCTGCGCACACGCACGCGCCAGCCAATCAGGCGGCGGCAGCGGCCCTTAAAGAGACAGTGCACCGCACGTCGCACGGCTGACGTCCACGCTGACGGGCTCCCTGCGGCGGGAGCACCAAGGGGAGGAAGGGGTTGGGGCGGGGTTGGTTGGTGATGCAAAATCCCCAAGGTAACTCCTGGGGAAGAGTGCAACTGAGCAGAATGCGAATGAACACGGCGGGGGAGACCCACAGAGCGCAGAGCGTGCACAGCGAGAATGGAGGGAAGACGTGAGGATGACCGAGAAGCACTATCCGTGGTGCTGAAAAAGAATCGCTTGACAAAATTTAACTCACCCCGCCTCCACCATCTCTCTCACTCGGTTACAGTACCGACTGTCGGAATACAGTCATCCGTCCTCCACGTTTAAAAATAAGTCACTGGTCAGCCATCAAACTGTCCGCCCATTCAGCCTTCAAAAAAACAAATCCTTCAACTCAACAAGTACATAGACGACAAACTGGACAACATACAGCTCAACATAAAGCTTTACATCATATTGCATTGCTCAATACAAGGTTCCTCATCAGATTAAAAAACAAAACAGTGCAACAATCACAGTACCCCTCACTTTGTAAATTTCCCCAGTGTGGGACAAATAAAGGATATCTTAACTTTTCAAACGATATTGGAATGAATTGGGGGGATTTTGTTTTTTTGCAAAAGTAGTGCAGACTTTGGGAGGTGAAGAAAATGGCTGGGACTGTAATTCAGATTGTGGTATGCGTGGTGAGCAGATGGCAAAGAAATAGGAAGGGATCATGCCAACCAGTGTTTTTTAAACATGGACCACTATCTTCCTATCTATACCTACATCTACATATATCTTTTGTTGCATTATTGTATGTTAAATGTTCTGTAAAGTGTTTTGTTACAGCTGCAGCTGTTATGAAAGCGCTTATTATATATATATATATATATACATCCATATATTCATTCACTCTCTCTCTCACACACACATTTATCAATCCATTCAGTCAATCATCATCTGTCTAAAAACACATGACTATTGCAGCCTGCCATCCATCAAACAAAACACACTCATCCATCTGTCCGTCCACCAACCATCTAGTCACCAAAATACGCTCACCAATCTATCAATGTCGAAACACCCACATATGATTAATTATTCATCTGTCAAAATCTAAAGACCTAAACAAGTACTCTATAATCCATTAGGTGTAACTTTTGGTCGGATGAAGCTAGGATCGCATCCACCCAGAGTCTCAGGCGCAACCCATCCCAAATCGGAAGTCATTTACACTTACTTTAAATCGAGCAAATAGACTTTTTTCGGGACCATGGACAGCGACCCAACCTCTGTTATTTCTATCAATTTGCCCATTCTGACAAACAACAACAACAAGGCTTGACAACTATATTACGACCCGCGGTTGTTGCTCCCTCCACACGTCCTAGAGAGGAGGAAGATAAGGAAGAGGAGTAAGGGCCTGTCGACAAAAACACATCAGTCGAGAGCACTGACGTCAGTTGAGCTTGCATAAGCCGCCAAAGCCATGCCGCTCCCGGACGTCCACATCCTGTGTGTGACTCATGGGTTATTGGCATCCAAATCAATCATATGTAAAAACAAAATGAAACTAAAAATACACACTGTGTCGTGCTTGTTGTTGTTGTCAGGCTGGCTACTTGGCGGTTGCTTACAAGTCAAGTTAGCCGCGAGTCAAGTTCTCATCACGGTCCTCTCTCTCTGTCTCTCTCACACACCCTGCAGTCAAATGTCATCCCTTCTTGCATTGTGGTCAGTGCATCAACACCTTGGCTCTAGACTGCTTACTGCTAAAAGCCCTCTCCAGTACAGTAACAGTCTACAGTCATGGCTACTGATGCCTGGCAAGGGCTCAGCGGGGAGGAGGAGGACGCCTGACAAGTTTTTTTTTTCCTCGTCACCACCGGCGCCACGTCAGCCGCCAGAGCGACCAATGGCGCGCTCTCGCACCTCGCATCTTTCCTCTGTCTCCATGGCGACCGTGGCATTAGATTGTTACTGTAGCAACGACACCAGCGGTAACAGTCTACAGCCATGGTCGCTAGGGGGCAAAAAAAAACAAGGTGGCACGGAAAAGTGAGGTGCAGTTATACTTCCTCTTCTAAAATAATTTGTGGTGTAGTTGTGTGAATGTTTGTTGAAGGGGAACAGCAGCGTATGTTCACACAAAAAACATGTTTTGTTATTGTAAATAACAGGGCCCAGCTGAAATGGGATTAAAAAAAAAATTTTTTTTAGGCTGATGCCAACTCCCAATTTTTGGCAGTCAAAGATGCCAATTGATGGGCCAATTACACTGGTCAAAAAATGTGACTACACTTTTTTTTTTAAATCATGGATGTCAGTAAACGTTTCTAAATGATTTTTCTGTGCTGCAGTGTGATTTTAAAAAATATAAGAAAGAATATAGATGGGGAAAAAAATCGTTTTTTTTGTCAACAACAATGATATGAATTACAGCCAGAAAATGCATTTTCAAGACTTTTTGTCCTTGAGTGTTTGTTGAACTTTCCAACACAAAGGAACACAAACAAAAATACATCAACTGATGAATTTAGCTTTAGGCCACAAATGTATGCAATACATCAGCAACGTAATGAGTGAAACGACTGGCAAATCACGATTTATGCATGATGCCCTTTAACGTTAAATCACATTTCTTCAACTTTATTATTTTTTTTGTCACGCAGTGATGACTGGAAAATCCAAAGCCGACACCTTTCTCATGAAGAGAGAGGTCAATTAAAGCAACGCGTGACTATCAACACTTATTTGCGTCTTAATGGGCATCTGAGAGGGTGGAGCACGACGCAATTCAAATAGAATAAGATTCTCTCAGCTCTGAATGTCCTCTCGACTCCCTGCTCATACCAATTCAACAGCAGGTTTTGTTTCATGACCAAGTCATATTATATCGGCATTTAAAATCAGCTCATTAATCGGGCAAGCCCAAAAAAAAAAAGCTCTCGTTTGACTACCTGAGTGGTTCTACTGGATATCTGTGATATTGTCTTCTTTCAAAAATTAAATAAAAAGATTTATGCACATTGTTTCCTTTATTGTTGGCCTTTCAGCAGTAAATTCCATGCCGCTTAATTATGGACTGATGATGATGGCAGCTAGGCTGGCAATCAAATTGAGCACCAGCAACAAGAACACATGTTTATTGATTATTTATATGTTCCTCTTGAAGCCCATCACGATCGTTAAGGCCTTGTACGAAAAGTACGACAGCAATATGTGTTGAAAAAAATGGTTCCATATGTAGCTATTTTGTTTTGGAATTTTTTTTCAATTATGTAAGAAAATGGGACTTGTAGCAGCATTTTAACCATGTCAGTGATACGGCATAACATAATAATAATACTCAATATGTTAAAAGGTCAGTACAGTTGCAACGCCCTCCAAAAATGTTGTTCACAGTTGTCCACTTGTGAACATTTGTAGGATGTGTCGGGACAGTATGGCACAGAAAACAATAGCTCATTTGGGCATATAGTCCAATTATAAACAAAATGCGGTGGTTAAGTATTAGGTACACGTTTGTTTTAATATTCTTATGATTTGTTTAATTATTCACAAATGGGCACTGTACCCTATTTGGCCGGTCCATCCTCCGTCCGCGACCTAGCTACCGCTCCGTCAGCGCCTCCTCAAAATAAATAAATGATGCATCCGTGCATGACGCTGTGAGAGAGCGGCTAACTGCAGAATCGGACCCGTCACCAGAGCCCAGCCTTAAGGGGGCCACATGAAATGCATGGCGCCTTGTGCGACAACCGCAAGCATTATCATAGACATTTATATGAGATATGCGAAGACGATGCAGCCACATAGATGTGGCAAAGTGAAGCAAAATTGTGAATCTGCTTCCTGCTTGGAGATGTATCAGGAAGCAAACACTCACTGGATTAATACAAAAGGATTGCTTTTGATTGTATGATGTTACCCTAGCTAAGTTTTACAATATTTTCATCTATCATACTGCAGGAATTTCCAGAGCTTTTGCGCCTCATGTTCAATATGTTTACAGCATGTCTCCAATGTGTTTTGGACATTTACACTCGAAGTCTACTTTTACTGTGCTAGGACATGTTATGAAACCAGTATCCAAACGATAATGGAGGAGCCATACTGAAAGAGTGATTCAGCGTCATTCACTGTGCTTGCCTTGCAAAGTAACCTGTAATTTAGCAATTACCTTATTAAGCCGGTCCAGATTCAATGTATTTCATTGTGTGAGGAACTTCTTGGCTGGGCAATAAACTTGTTGCCCTCGTGAATCATAATTTACACAAACTGACCTTAATTGGTTGCGGCTGAATCATCTGAAGAAGGTTGCTGTGTGACGCGCATCCATCCGCCCATCATCTACAAGGCCTCGGGGTGGAGCCGAACCCTCTGACATGACCGTAAGCATGGCCAGCCATCACGCTCAAGTCTCTGATCTGTGAAAAGAAGCACCTGCAGCATTGCAGAAACTCACCAGACACTCCATTAGCTCCAAATGAAACTTTCGGCTTTCATTGGACATCTGGAAAGGAATTGACAGCATAGTCAACAACAAAAACAAACAAAAAAAATTAACGTGTAATTTAATGAGGATAGCACACAATAGTCTTGTATTATATATTTAAAAAAACATACAGTAATGATACAGTCTATTTAAATAGTTGAAAAGAATTCAAGTTTAGTCAAACCGCATCAATTGAACGACCATTGTTTTGTTCTTTCTAGTATGACTAAACTGGTCACCTGTGGGCAGTAGAAGACAGACAAATGAAACATAACTCCTTTCAGCTCATCAGTACGGCACTAATATTAATCATTCTTTGCAGACGATAAAGAGTGCACGACTGAGTACTGTTGTAGAGTACAGTATGTCTTGCTGCGCCATTCATGTTCACACCATGACTTAAAGGGTATTTTTGTTAGCGTTGCTATTTAGTGTTGGCGTGAAGCTGGAAGAATGAAAGGCTAAACCACGTGGTTGATTTAAATACCAACATTGTAATTCTTTTATGTTTATATTTAATTTGATAATAAACAATCAACTGGGAGAGTTAAATTCAATTCACAGCCTTATACTGTACTCTGTTTGCCAAAGTGCTACCTATTGTGAATCAAGTTGAGTTCGCTGTGAAGAAACATTGAAAGACAGTCCGAAAGCTTCTCTTTGTGGTTCTCAGCACAGAGAGACGAAAATGACAGTTATGTCCTGGTTAAACTGGACAAAGTTCTCTGCCATCCAGTATTCTATACAGTTCAAAAGAGCATTCATTAGATCGGTGTCAACAGAAACAAGGAGATGTACAGTTGTGAATCACCTGCGTAACTGCGGAAGTTCATTTCACGCCTTCAGATAATACCGCAAAGCAAGACCATATAGGTTAAACAGTACGGGATTTAAAATTAATCCCTGCAGCACACCACATTATTTTATAGTCTTACGAGTCTCTGTGCTGTAGTTCACCTTCGAAATCAGACCGATAACTTCCAAGAATATTACAATTATCTTTTACTTCCTGAAATGTTGCTTAGAAGTTAGAAACATGTTGCAAATTGATAAAAATCACTAAATTGTTCCTCTTCAGAATAGTCTTCACTGAACCAAATAAGGGGTCTTGCCTTGATGTTGGAAAACATTGTCAGAGAGTACAGACAAAAAACGGATCTGACGCAAAAGGTTTTCTAAAGCCAGTCACACAGCAAGCCAAGACATCCTCAAGCATGGGACGGCACCCCAGCGATACTTGCAGTGGGCAGCAGCAGCAACAGCGTACATTACTCACCAATGAGTCACATTTCCTCCTCGCTCTCTTTGTGTTGTCGGTTAACCCCCCCCCCCCCCCCCACCCCGCTCTTCAGCCTTTTTAACAATGACTCAGTGGACGAAATTAACGCTCGTTCTAAATCAGCAATATTTTTTTCAGAATAACACCACTTGTTCCTGGAAGATCACAAGGGACGCAGGGGGGCTCTCGGTCCGACAAGCATCAAGGACAAGCTGAGCCCCTACTCAGAAGTAGTCGTTTCTTTCCACTTGAGACTCGCTTTAAGACTCTAATTCAAGTCCCATGTAATCGCATCAAAACAATGGACACTAGACTTGCAATAGAGGAGACGTGTGTGGGTTACCGATTTCTTTGGTCTAGAATATTGATGACCCAACCAGCACACCACTTCTTTTTTTGGGGGGGGGGGGGGGGGGGGGTTAGCATCCGCATCTGTATCAATTACCATCGAGTGTTTTGGGAGGTCCGAAAATGTTTATTTCAAGACATGACACTATTTATGTGCTGACTTTTGTTAGCATTTAGCATATCGTAAGTGCTTTAGTGTATTAATCTTTTGACCATAACTATACGTCGTTGAGAGGCATTTTTCATTCATGGGTTGTACTTAACACATCAGTTTACAGCTTTCAAACACATCTTTTTCACCGGTTTAAATGCCTTTTTATTATGAAATATAACAATTCAGTTTAAGTTGTTGTCGTTGTAAAACAAATGTATTAATTCCAGTGATAATTAAATCATGATCATTTTAGCTGTTAACCTATCCGGATTTAAAATAACTGGATTAGCTACATATTTTCATTATATTGCCACACTGTTAAACTGTATTCCCCATTCAAAAATAAAAAATAGAATAGGGCAAATCTCACAGTAACAACATTGCCAAAGACGCTCATACATGTCTGAAAAATACCTGTATTGTATTCACACCAGACACTGATTGTCATTATTATTGTCACAACAACATCCGTGGGCATCGCGGCATCGATTCTTCTCCCCCAAACACAACATCCCCGACGAAAACAGCAGAAACCAAACCAATGTCCTCCTCGTCAATTATGTTGATACAGCGTACCCCTACACAAATTATATGGCACAGCAATGTATGGAAATATTTGATCTTGTACATGACAACAAAAGTTTCTCCAGCTCTAAAAATGTTTACCTCTCTGTGGACAACAAGAGATAAAAAGGGAGAGTCAAAGGCGTGAGTTCAATTTAAAAGAGGCGGTGCCACATTTAATTACTGAAGTAGAGGGAACACTTAAACATTTTGTTCCACCCATTGATAATGGAGGATATAGTAAAAGAACACGTCAGGTATTTATTATTTCACAGCTTTTGTATAATTATAATGCAGTACATTAAGTACTTCCAAGTTGTTTACTGGCCCTGTTACGTATGTTTTCTCACTGCAGTTTGTCACCCACCTACGAAATGTCTTGACAGTTCACACGCAATACAGTGAGTGTCTTTCAATGTATTCAAGTGGATCAATGAAAAGAGGCTGAAGCGTGTGATCAACGCACTTCCTCAGTCACGTGCAACTCCTGCGAAGTGGAACCAAAACATGTACTCAACTAAGTATTCCAACGACGAACAATAACAGCGAACAAGTAACAAAAACAGGTAGGATGACTGTGCCTGACAAGGCCACTCCTCAGAGAGAGATGACTCACGCCGTTTAAGAACAAACTAAGCTAACAGTGATATCTAGTGGTCACTGTTAGAAATGCAGTTTAATAAAACTGCGGTAAACACGCCGTTTTTTTAATCAGGATTTTCATAACACAAGGTGACGCAGTGTGTGGTTGTTGGATGTTTGACCTTGTTAATAGTGAACTTTGATCTAAAAGCACCCCTTTCGTGATGGTCAGTTGCCATCAAAAACCAATCAGCTGACCCACTGTCTACAGAGCGGGTGAAAGGTCACTGGGCACTAAAAGTTGGTATTAAAGATGAGTACATAGGCCTTCTACAAATGTAGTTCAAGCAAATGATGATGATTTTTCACACGGGAAAATGAAAGTAATGACATGAGGATGTGACATGATAAGAAAGTAGGCTGATATTTTAGCTCGCTCCAGGACAGTCAAGCAAAACATAAGACAGGAAGAAATAAAAGATGAGATATCACGTTAAGTCGATTTCAGAAAAAAATGTCAGTGAGACCACAAATTCGATATGCAATTTCAAATACCTGGTTATTTCTCAACCTGTAAAACTATGAGTCCACTGACTTTACAAATTTTTTTCTCGCTTTGTTCGCCTTTGTTGTGACCTTGAATTTTGACCTGTACAGACCTCTGAAAACAAAGAGGGGCCTTGAGATGCGAGTACCTTGACTAGAGCAAGACCATTTTTTCCTATACACCGCCGACGATTACTACCAAGATTTTTGTTTGTAAATTGGCAGTTTTAATGCACAATTTTCTCATTAGTTATTCAGAAATTCTACATTTTTGTGAGTAGTGTATATATCAAGAAACCAAACAAAACTCGTGTGACAGTGCATAAAATCCGTAAATCTTTTCATCTTAGGAAAGTGCAACAGTTATTTTAAAGAAACGATACAGCTGTAACAGTAACTAAGAGTGGAATAGAAAAAGAAAAAAAAACAGTTTGGAGCGTGTTCTTCATTTGATATAATAAATTATAATATGATGAAAATAAATTCCTGATTTAAAGTACACAAATTGTTCCGCTCGCCACCCACCGGCTTACATGTTAAGTAAAGTCAGACTTGCCATTGGCCCATTACCAAATGGGGCAGGAAGATCGGGTAATTTCAGCAAGACGAGGAAGAGGGTGAGAGAAGTGTACTATAATTCTTGTTTACTGAAGATGTTTTGGCAGAATGATGTCACTGTCACAAACATGTTTCTACAGTAAAAGACTTGGGAAGTGTTTGAAATTAGGCCCTGAACAATTAGTCAAGTGGACGATTTATTCAGGAGATATTACCCAATTTAAAAGAGTCAAAGATCATCATTTTAATTCGTTTTCATTGTAATAGTTTTTTTAAAATACACATTACATGTGACAATTTAAGACTAAGACTAAGACTAACTAAGACATTCATCAAATCCTCTTTTTGATCCCTTCAGAGATGATGAGATGATCCCTTCAGAGAAATTAAAAATGAAAAAATTTAAAGGGCCGCACTTCAGTTTTGTTGCTAGATGCAAAAAAAAAAAAAAAGCAAAATCCCAAGAAATAAATAAATAAACCCCCCCCCCCCCCCCAACATAGAGGTCTTGGTGAGGCTGATTATTTCTTTTTTGCTGCTGTGCATCTGCCCATAGGCTGGCTCATCGTGAAACACATGACAAGAAGGATGGATGTGTTGCCAGGGAGACGTCATGATAGAAAGAATGTTGGAATTTTTTGGTGAATAACACCGAAACCCCACCCATTAGGTAGGTGGGGGGGGGGAGCTTTTCTGCAGCAACATTTGTGTTCTCACATATTTATTTATTTATTTATCGACAGAAGACTCCATCAATAAATAATGAGAACGGAGAGCAGTCATGACTGGTGGATATTCTTGCTCCAGTCTTTTATCTGGTCAAAAAAACAACAACAAAAAACCTGCTGCCAATCACTCAAAATAGAAATCTTTTTTTTTTTTCATTTATTGTGTTGTAAATTGTCATCAAAGCAAAAATGACAGTATTGTCAAGACGGATTTATTTGGCAGAGAGCTCTTGCAGTGTTAATTAAATAAATAAAGTGCTCCAAACCGTCGTGTGGATCCCACAAGGGAGCTGCGTGTCAAGCACGCTGCGTACGACGGCGTTGAAATCAAGGTCAAATGGTTTGCATCCAACCAAAGTCGCAATAACACTCTAGGTCATTGTTTCACTTTCTTTTTCTCCCTGACATTCGCAACGTATAGCGGTCAAAAAAAACAAACCCCGGTCAGCTTCACCAAGGGAATGTGACTCATGAATACGCATGAGTACTTATAAGCCTTTATCACAAGCGCGTGCTCGAAATGTTGCAATGTGTGGAGGAGTACAATGTGATTTGCTGTAAGAAGTGAGGGATTCATTCTGGCAGGTTGGCTGGCTTAAGTGGAAATATACCCACTTTCTCCCATTCTAGTCTTCATAAGTATCGCTTTGTCATTCCCCTTGGCAGCTGCAGGGGGCGCACTGCGCCTGGATACACTGCTTGTTGGCTGTCTGGAGAAAAGCAGCTGCAGGGCGGACCTGAAATAATAAATCACATGAAATCAAGATGGAATCTCAGCTATTTACACAAATGAGGAGATTTGTGCGGCCTATGGAAATGGAGGTCGTGCAGCAAGCGCCGCTAGGTGTCAGTATGGCCACACGCATATGAAGATATCCCGCGTGCGCTCTTCCTCACCTGGGCTTGTGCTCGAGGGGGCCGAGCAGGCTGGTTGACCGGGTGGTTGGGGGTCCACGGCCCCAGGCTCTGATTGGAGTAGAAATCCATGGGGTAGACCTCCTTCCAGGTCGTCTCCTGGAGGGCCACTGCTGCCTGAGGGAAGGATGGGGAGAGGAAATCAAATCAATGAGGGATGAAGAGGTTTGGGATTTTTACTGTTTCTCGCTCGCATAGAGTGAATTTTGAAGTGTTTGTATGTGCGGGTAAGCAGAGAGATTGACACTACAAATGAGACAGGTGTCAAAATAGTGAGTTTGGAACAGGTGAGAGTCATCGTGTTTGCTGTCTGCGACTGCATGGCATACACAACACAGCAGCTGTTGGAGGAGCTGTGTTGCCCTTTTTCTTGTTTTATGTTGTTTACATTTTATTGACTGGGAAAGAAAAGAGGAAAATTTATTCGAATTTCATTTGTGATTAACATTTGTAATTCACCGTTTACCTTTCCGGATTTGGCAAATGACTCACTTTGATTGACAGCAAGCAGCAGTTCCGCAGATAACATTTGAAACTAGCATTAAAAAATAAAAAGGCACCAAGCTGTTTTTTGCCACTATCGAGTTAAGATTACTGTCAAACTAAGCACGCAACAAACAGTATTACACTTTGTGTGTTCTTAAAACAACTATCGGTCGATGGATAGCCTGAGCAAAATCAGCTAAACATCAAGCTAGCACACAATCCAAAACACTGTTGACATGCTAATGGTTAGCATTGAGAATCAAGGTTTTAGAAGCAACGGATGTTTGAAGAAACAGTGGAGCAACATATCTAAGCACTAGAGGCTGTACTTGTATCTGAAATCCATGACTGCTGTTCGTTTACCCCCGAATCCCGTATCACTTCAGGTGAGTGACTTTTGCCGAAAAACACATCATGGTCTGAAAAAAATGAAACATCCCAATTTCATTATTATGGGAAATGAAGTACACTTTAATAGTTCTTTATCCACACCATATATTTTCCAAACCACTTTACCAAGACCGATATTCACTTTTTCTGAGGCGATAACAGCAATGCAATTTAAGATCCGCTTGTTTTAAACTAGCTGCTAGCTAACGCGAAGATAACTTTGTATTTTCGGCTTTATTTTTCTTGGTGTATGTCTGAATGATTGTATTATACTGCCCATTGGTGGCCAAGGCATGCGCACCAGAAGGTGCAGCACAATGAATTTTGGCTGCAGCATTAATCCGGTCATTCACCATGTAACCTGATAACCTGTCCACTGTAGTAACCGCTGTCCTTGAAAGGCTTAAACCATGTTCCAAAAAATCTCTTTTTAATGAATTAATTATTCAATAATTTATTGCAATATTATAGAACTGCTGTCTGTACAGTGAGCCCAACATATTTTGAAAATAAAGATTTGAATTTCGGATGCTGATGAATTTGTGCTGTGTTTTTCCACAATATTCCCCTGCCAACATTTTCTTAAAGCTCCTGAAATATGAGTTACACGATTGTCATCGGACAGCGACAACATGAAGGTGAATAATCCAGTGCTGAGCTAAATGAGGTTTGTTTGGCCTCGGGCGGAGGTCTTCTCTCTATCAGGTGCCATTTTCATGTCAAAGCAGGAGCTTGAATTATTAGAACAATAGCAAGGTCACTCCACTAAACAGACTCAAATTGGTAAAAATTCAAGTGATGGGAGCAAACTCAAAGGATGAGTTTTTCACCATCTACTGTTTTTGCTCTACTGCCTTCTTCTGTGTACTTATTTTGGCACACTGCCTCTCCAACCTCTCCTCCGCTCTGCGCATGCTAGCTTGTGCCGCTAATCCCCACTCCGACAAGAGAGCCGAGTGCGTCTTATTGACTATAAATATAACATGAGAGGCCCTGAAAATAAGTATCCCCCGCCCCAGCAGCCCCCCCTTCCCGGGGCACACTCCGCCCTCTCGGCTCCTTTCCCTCCCGCCGCTGTCATCTTCTTTCTAAATGCCACAGCACACCTAAAAGCACTCAGTGGCGAGAGACCGTGTGGGGATACGTTCCTAACGCAAATGCAGCTCAATCGATTTGAATGCAGATGTTAAGGAAAAAAAAGTGGCTGCAAAGGAGAGCAAAGTAGGCTCCCACACAAAAAGAGGCTTTTCCTATTGAAGGCCGCGAGTCCCGTTAGAGACATTTCACAAGGATATCTGAATGAATTCATAGCTCACATTCCCAAACCGCAGCCACAGAAGCCAAAGGCATCACAACCCACCGCATTCTAATTATTTATTTATATTGGGGGACGGGGGTGGGGTGGGATTGTTTGTCTGCTACATCAGCAGCAGCTGGTTTTGAAATGGATCTTGTTGAGGACTTGCTCTGTTTGACAGCAAGGAGGGGCGGCGGCTGTGCCATCCAGCAGCCTGCAGGTGGGGCTGCTCGCCTGCCCGCCATCATGTTGCCGCTAGGCTTCCACTGAACAAATTCAGCGCCATTTAAAAAAACACTTTAGCCAACCTCGGCGCCAAAATGGCACAACTTGGCATCCAACAGCGTTGCCGCGCGACCTGTGTGTGCGTTTAAAGACGGACAAGTGGACGGCAAGAGTGAGTGGGTCATTTTTACCTCATAGGGAGACAGCAGCGGTTTGGAGAAGGCTGAACCCCAATCTATAGACAGTCGCGGACACGCAATTTGTACCCACCTGCAGGAGAGAAGGCACATGAATTCCCACAAATCAAGCCGAGAGAATCTCACTGTCAAAGTGTTTGGATGATGACAATGGATTTGAAATGAAACAATGAGGCCATTCAAGTCTTGTCTTTCAGCTCCAATTAGGGCCAGAACAACAAGCTGTTCTCCTCCAAAGAATCGCATTTTTGCCAGAATTTCTTTTCTGTTTTTTGTTTAATTCATATTTATAGTTGAGTTTTTGTAGGCGAATAAATGCTTTGAAATCAATGAATAATCGTTTTTACTCATGCTGATTCCAATTAGACTTCAGACTTCAGATCAGCAGGTATTTTGCATTTTTGCCTGTGATTGGCTGAAATGTAATAATTTCAGTAATAATTTAATCGATCAAGAATGTCATTGATCGGATCCGCAAAATAAAAGATTACAGTAAATAATCTCGTTTACTCCAGGCACATTCTGCGCTGCCATTGTTAATAATCCAAGGTTTCTTATCATAGGAGCGTTTTGACCACCATTATGATGGAGGCAACATTGTCATTACCCACATACTTCTGAATCTGAGCATAAAACAACCAGAGTCACTAGTCCCCAAGATCCTATGGTGAGGCAGGGAGGGGGGGCACATGTGCGTCCACTCTCGCACGTAGGAACCGTGCAGCTTCCTGCTTCCACCTGATCTCAAGCATCTGTTGAAGAGATGTGTCCTGATTCGCAAACAGCCGCGCTACACCGTGTGACTGCAGAAGCAGTCAAGGGATGACTGATGCTGCCAAAGGGGTAGGTGAGAGGTTAGGGGCATTCGAGGACCGCCCCCCCCCAAAAAAAAAGCAATGATAGGAAACAGAAGGAAAGGGTAGGTGTGTGTGAATTTAAAAAAAAGAAAGAAAGAAGCACCATTCAAGTCTCCATGGAGGTAGCCTACATAGCTGGCAGACAGAGTGGTGGGAGGGAGTAAAGGAGGACTGCTGGGTGGGGTCTGTGTATGAAAGAGATGAGAAAGACACAGATAGCGGAGGGAGGAAGAGCAATAAAGATGGAGCAGATGGAGACGAGGGCGGTGGGGCACAAGGCAAGGCGAAGCCGGAGCAGCAAGATTGTCTGTGAGAAAAGTGTTTACTCTTGAAAATGCATGAGGGGAGCATGAAGGGGGAAAGGGGGGGGGGGGGGGGGTTAAACAGCTGGAGGGAAGAAAAATGAATAATACAGGGGTGGAGGGTGGGGGGATAATGGAAGCCGGAGCAAAGGGATGGTGCGGGTTAGCTTTGGCAGATCAATCCTATCCAAGGCTCCGTTGTCACTGCCTAATTCCAATGATGGCGCTCCAGTTATTGACGAGCAACGATGAAGAGACACGTGTCAAGGCCAAGGAGAGAAGGCTAGCTGTACGGCGACGTTAAAAGAGGCAACGACGGAGCAAGAGGAAGGAAGGGCGGTGGGGAATAAAAGCCTAATCGCCCGAATGTCACTATTGCCCATCTGTCTGTTCCCCTCCTATGCCAACTTTGGCAAAGTTTCTGAGCGGCTGAATTGATTGCACGGTTGACTCCCACTCGCACAGAAATATTCCGCCCGCCCTCTGGGCAAACGCGTGGCGGTTTCTAATTTTCAAATCCTGCGACCCCCCTCGCTCTAAACGTCTCTCTCACCCGCAGAGTGAATTCTTTTCCATCCCTCGTAATTTGAGAGCTAGCTGAGTCAGACACACTTGAAGCAATCTCCTCACGGCTGCCGTGTGTGTGCACAACCGAGTGAGATGGCGAATTGGAAATGAGACCTTGAAGTCCATCGGTTGAGGCTAATCACTTGCAAGCATTTATGCGTTTATGTAACATGCTCACACCCATCGTCTTAAAGGCAGTTTCAGCGTGGTTGAAAGCAGAACAGTAGTTCAACAGCAACGCAATACTCACAGTCCATTGGGTCAGCAAGAAGAAGATGTAAGATGAAATTGAGATGAAGCAACAAACTCGAGGTTATTTAAAAAGGAAAAAAATAAAAAAGACTGCAGGGCACCTTAATGTCTCAAATGTATCTATTCATGGAACTGCGGTGGGCACTTCAAATGAGAATTGCCCTGCAATTGGCGGATGACTGGTCCTGTACTTGCCAGTGACCCTCAAGGCAATATGGATGAATGGATGCCATTTCATGCCTGGCAAATGACTCAGAATATCACAAAATGTTTCCAATTGAACAAAAACTAAAAACAAAAACGGGACAAAAAAAAAAAGCAAACGGGCATCTTCTGATCTCAAAGTATTCATTTAATAAACAGAGACTTTCGGGCATGTGTTATCGGTAAGATTAGCTGGTGATCGACTTTCACAATGACTTCTTGTATTTCGCCATAATTTCAAGTGTTACGATTGTGACTATTTGATCTCGCAAGCAGATTCATTGCATTGTTTTTACATGGAGGAAATGTATGAAAACGATTTAATTCCGGCGGAAATTTTGAATTGGACTGCTGAAGTTTTCAACTCGCATTTGCCGTACAGTTCAAAGTTGGAATGGTTTGAATCATTCAACAATTGTGGAAGTTAGAAATAATGAAAAATGTTTTAACGTTGGGCTTTTATTTTGAAATTTTCAAAAACTTTGGGACATCTCCTGTTCATTTTGGGACACGCTGGCCGTTTCTCAGTTTGGAGAACGCAGAGTATGGTCTTGTGAACTCGCCAAGTACGCTCTTCCAAAAACGGTCCGCAAAAACGTTCTTCCTCAGAACGAGAGTCTCATAAATTGGAACGATTGGGTATTTCTTAATCGCCCCCCCCCCCCGCGACTCTGACATATTTCTGTGATATCAGCATGACATTTTGTCCAAGCAAAGCATCTTTGTTTTAAGCTAGCTGACAAGAACAAAATAGGGGTATTCCATGAGTTTTTGGTTGATTTGCGCTTTCAATTGGAGCAGTACTTGGGCAGCGACTGACGATGAGCTCACAAAGACGTAAGAACAGACAAAAAATGAAATAAAATAAAAATAAACGGAAATTTGGGACAATTCTGGGCCATTTCGGATTGATTTTGGAGCACTTTCTGGTCATTTTGGGACAATGCTTTGTCATGTCCTGTTCATTTTGTAGATTCTAAATTACAGATGGTATTCTGCTGCCTCAAAAAATGGCAACACCTGCCGCAAACACCTTAAAAAAAAGCGTGGTGAGTTTTGAGGCTAAGTTATGTTTTAAGAAATCTTGCTTGAGTGTTTTTTTGTTGTTGTTGTTTTGTTGATGTTTTTTTGGGGGGTGGGGGTGCAGACAGAGAGTACAGAAATGCGGTTAAATGGCGACCCTAATTCACTCAGGCCTGAATGTGAATGTTTTGTGCCCTGCGATTAACTGGGGACTCATCGAATCAATCCCACTTCTCGTCCAGTGTCAGGAAAAGTTCAAGACAGACAGATGGATAGAAGCTTTTTCAAGAGACCCCAAAATAACTCACTTTCTCCTAATTACAGTCGTGAAAGGGGACAGGAGAAAAGTGAGCTTTGGGCTCATCTCGAAAGCAATTTATATGGACACGTTTGAAAAGAAATTCGAAAACAAATGTTATACTGTGAGACAATCTGTCACATGAGCGCTAAACCTAACCGGAGACGTCACATTTCGTGCTGCTGAAGCCATGAGCGGTACTCAGCGCCTTGCTTCATTCCTGACGCGCCGCTGAAGCAATTAGGCCTTAGACACTCAAAAGTGGTAAAAACATGTTCACAGAAACAGCCAATTAATTGGGCTGTTGTTAAAAAAAACTCAAATAGGAAAGATTCAATGCCGCAATGCACTGTGGGTGGTATGGCGACAGTCTAGTCTAGATAAGCGTGTGTGGCGAGGAGATCCGTGTACAATAGTACAAAGGCTGCTTGAGGAGAGTCTCATTACACACTTAAGGGAATAAGATAATGGGGGGGGGGGGGCTTTTTAGATGACGACGTGGGTGTCTAAAGGCAGAGAAAGCCTGAAACAGGGCTCTGCGTTCCATCGAAAATTCTCTCTCGTGCTTGCATCCCTCCCGCAATACGACACAGTGGATTCGGCACATTGCAAGACGCCTGGTTGGCTTGTTGCGTCTATTGTAGCTAGACATCACACAGAAGAATTCAGAGGTGGGCTTTTCAGGGGTGGCGGGAGCAGCTGAACAATTTGCAGTTGCGTGAATCAGATAAGCCCAAAATAAATGCGGGCGGCTCTTCTGATAAATCACGGATGCAATTATGAATTGCACGACTGTCTGTGTCCTATGTGTTGTGTTGTGTTATTTTTGTTATTTTGACTTCAAAATGGCGCCGCGAGAGTGGCTGCCTTTCCAGCAGCTCCTATATTTTGTTGTTCTACTTCCTTTCATAACTTTGCTGCTGTGAATTGGGAATTTCACGATACGAATAAAGGTTTTCTTATCTTATGAAACAGTGCTGTCGCTCGCTTTTGAAAAGACACTTTCATATTCAGGTCCTTCAAGTGGACTCGATGGAGGAATGAACGAGCACAGTTGAAACATCTGGACGTCTCTCAAACCTGAAACTTGTTGTGACAGGCGCTTGAAGGAAGTATTTCGGCTCATACTTTTTTTTTAAATTCAATTATCAAAGAGACCATTTCTGAGCATATAATCTTTGAAGGAAAAGTACACCATTAGTACTTGATTCTTTTTTTACTTGTGTGAACCTGTTGATGAGCCATTTCTGGCTAATAATACTGTTACTGTGCATACATAATGGTACACATTTGTGTAGAAAAAAGTTAATGAATGAATAAAACATGGATCAAGTTAGAACCCCAAGTCACTTTGGACAATTCTATGCTCCAGATAGTGGGAACAGTGTAGGGAAATCCTTTGCTGTTCCAAATGCACAAAACAAGGAACTTTGTATTACTGACCGCTGATTCTCACAAATGGACAGAAAAAAAATAATCTCCACCATTCATACATTGTCTTCCATTTTCAGAAAGTAATGGCCAGGTGTCCCGATGCTTTTGTCCCTATGCGCTGTCACCTTATGCGGGTCTGAAGAGAAGACGACGTTTGGATTTTCCCCAAAGGTCACACTTGACATGTTATTGAAAAAAAAGTCATTGTGTCGATAATGAGGTTTTGCGGACGGGCGAGCTGGCCCCGACTTGGATTACTTGAACATTGCTCTCAAATAAGATGGCCAAACAACAAAAAGAAAAAGCTCTTTCACCACGTTTCAAGCTCCGGCCCCCTTCAACTTCTTCCGCATTGCTCCATGTCTCAGTCTAGCTCAACCCGGCTGTCCTTCTCTCACCAACTCCTCTCTCGCTTATCACAACTCTCATTGCTGCGCCGGAGGGCTGAACAATTAATCAAATTTAAATCGGCACTGTAATGAAGATGAAAGCAATTTTCCAGATTTCCAAGGCTGCAATTTGGGGAAGGAAAAGTGCTTGATTTAAGGTCGGTCGGCATACATGTAGAAAAAATTATTGCATATTAAATCGCAATCATAATATCAAGGGGGGGGGGGACAAATATCATAATGATATAATTTCTCTAAATTGTTAAGACCTACTATGATAAATAGAGAGCGAGAGAAAGAGAGACCCGAGTTAAGTAAGTAAGCAAGCAAAGACCCGAGTTTAAGGATCATGGGAGCCCAAGCGAGAGTTGAACATTTGCACGCCTCGAGTGCCCACTGACTTCCGTCCTTCAAATCGGGAAATCACCGGCAACTTTTCAAAGGGTTTTTATGATTATAATGGCAAGACTGCAGCGTTCAGTGGCGTAGTTTATCACACTGGGCGGCGTGTTTTATCGACCGACTCTAGATCCCTACATGCATCAAACATTCCCAGTCTGCACTGCATCAAAAGGAATTCTTGTTTATTTAAGTAATCCTTTCCGACCAAACAAATACAGGACAGGTAACACACATATCGCCCTGATATGCTTTGCCCTGTCTTGCTGATGAAACTGAACATTTTTTTGCCCCCTCCCCAACCCCATCTTTTAATTCTCACTGCTTTTGTTTTGTTACATCACTCGCTGACAATATTCAATTGACTTGAGAGCCACTGGTTTGGTGGCAGGTAACTCAACTCACTTCACAATAAGCAGCAGTTCGGCAGATCACAATATTCTTGGGGGGAAAAAAGAGGCCTTGAAGCTGTTTATTGCCATTCTGATCTGAAGGATGCTGTCAAACTAAAAAAAAAAAAAATTACATGCTGTGCATTTAAAACAATTACATAGCCTCCATTAGCTGAATGCGAACATACAATGGGAAACACTAAATGGCGCACAAGCCAACAATTTGCATCTGTGTGGCGGTGTTATCCTTTTAGCAACAGATATCTGAACACAAACGGTGCAGCAACACATGTACACAGATAATAAATCAGTAATAAGAAGCATATATCCTTTCTCTTTTCACAATTTATAATGCTGCCATACTGAGAAGCCGAGAGAAGAGGTGATCCACCAGTACAGTACATCCGTATGACTGTCTTATAATAATATGTAACCGCTTCTGGTCAAATAGGGGAAGTCTCAAAGGCACGTGATGGTGATATTGATAAGAGCAGAGAACTAAGTTAGGCAATGAGAGCAACTGACCAGCATCTCCTTCAAGGCTGTGATCAAGCAGTGCCCTACTTTTGGTAGCATGTTAGTTTACGTGCGTGGGCATCTCATTACTCACGCGTCAACATCAGGCAGCAGATCCAACTTGCTGGGGAAAATCTCGGACAAGAGAACTCGAGTAAAGCTCCTGCCCAGCGACTGCAGCCTTGATTCCAGGTGCTACAGAGAGAACAGAGTTAGGAGTGTGCCGAATCTGTCATCCTCGTATCAAAACATGATTTTCTCATGTGGTTGCCACAACAAGCCAATTTATTTGCAGCCAACCAATACAAAGACACTTCAACCAAGCGCAGGTTTCTTCAACAGCCTTGCCAGTTGGACTCATTATCTGTCATGCACAATCCAGAGATGCAAGCTCCGCACAAAGGCTCAAGCTGGATTCCTCAAAAATTAAAAGGCACACCTTTGTCTTGTCCAAAGTAAGCAATGTACCGAATTCAGCAACAGTACCTAAGTGGGGTGGTCCTGAGCAAAAGGTGGAAAGGTTCCACAATCAATTGACCTTTTGATGCTAATATATAAGAAGAACAAGTGTTGGAAGTACATCGATGCCGAGAAGATATTTAAAAATCCCATACATGTTCGATTAGTGAGACTGTGTGCCTGTCCATTAGAATAACTTGAGTTCAAGAAGGAAAAAAAAAATAGATATATCAGCCCATACTTACAACATTATCTGGCACCTCACTTCTTAATCTCGCACCTCACCTCTTAATCTCGACAGATCAATATGGTAGAGCAGTTCAGTCTTTGTAAATCCCCCTTCAATCCTCCTCCTCGTTAATGCTACAGACTACCACCATATGTCTTTGAACGTATACTGATGACATTTATATGGGCCTCACGTAATAGATTAGCATATGCTCCTAAGCAAATCATACGGTGGGTGCCAAGCCTGGTCTTGGGAGTATCTCAACCATGAAGGTTCCAGATACCATCAAGTCATGCAAAGCTTGATCATGGGAGCGTCATTTAAAGGGGGGGGGGGGGGGGGGTATTAGAGCAGAGAGACAAGGAAAACACGCGGGCGAGAAATTCTGCAGATCAGTTGACAACGACTGACCTGGATGAAATCTTCGCATACATATTGAATCAGAATATGCCGACATAACATTCTGCACAAATGTTTTGAGGTTTTTTATGTCTAGTTCACACTCTTAATAATGAACTGAATAAGATCAAATATCTTTCATATGAATTCATGGTTCATTTGCCTTTATTTTAGCTTATGATCACAACTGATTAACTTATTGCTTGTGTATGTTAAAAATATATATTTTAAAAGAGGACTTTGAAAAAATTAATTCCAAATTAAATCTGGCATTATATATCCATCCATCCATCCATCCATCCATCCATTTTCCGATCCGCTTATGCTCACAAGGGTCGTGGCGCGTGCTGCAGCCTATCCCACTTGTCTTTGGGCAGTAGGTGGGGGACACCCTGAACTGGCCGCCAGCCAATCGCAGGACACACAGACGAAAACACATCCGCGCTCACACACACCTTGATGGACAAATTAAAGCATTCTATTAACCACCCACGCATGTTTTTGGAATGTGGGAGAAAACCGGAGCACCCAGAGAAAACCCACGCAGGCACGGGGAGGACATGCAAACTCCACACAGGAAGGCCGGAGCAGGAATCGAACCCTTCACCTCTACACTGTGAGGCCGACACGCTAACCATCTCGACCACCGGGTTGCCTCATCCAGTAATAATTATTTTTTCGTTTATGTGTTATCCAATGTTTAAATAATAACGGTGACTTTTCTAGTATGAAGATTTCCCATTGCTGGAAACTTGCCTGACTAAAAATATCAAATTGAAAAATATTGCAGACTGTTGCACGGCAGGCCTAGGGACAAAAACACTGCTGAAACGAAAACACATACAGACACCTACGCGCACACTCACCTCCAGAACTTTTGGGTTTCCCTGACGGCCCAGCGTGCCCAAAATGAGCCCCCATCTCTGGGCTGAGCGAGCCTTGTTGATGGCCTCTAGCCTCAGGGCACGCATGGCCTCGTGGTCGTAGTACTCCCTGGAGAAGACTTTACTGTAGGGGTCGTACCTGCACACAGAAAAATAGCACATACACTCTCCTAATTGTCATCGTCACATGCAATCTAAGGGACTATTGTTCGGGTATCTATCCCAAGGACCGAAATGCAAAACGAGATTAAAAAATCCAATCATGAAAACACATCAAGTGTGACAGCAGTTGGTGTCAACTCGAGCTACTTCAGAGTATCTAATCTGCTTTACTTGGATCCAGGGACGTCGAGATTAGAATCTTGTTTGTGGTTGAGACCGGTGAGCTGTGCAGCTGCGCATATATCGACAACATTATTTCACTTTGCGTATCAACAACAGGTCATCAAAACCATATTCGCGCCTCATCCTGCGTTATCAGGACACAGCACTAAAGCAAGCGATCAGTTTTGAGTGATAATGTCAGAGAAATCAATTTATCGATATGTTTATAACAGCTGTTTTGATATGGAATACGGCATAGTTTGATAATCTGATCATCTTAAAATGATGAAAAGGCACACAAATTGTGCATGACTTGTGCCTGGTTCACGTTCAAGTACCTGATTTGACTCCTTTTGACGACCATATTTCGGACTCTTGGGCACACCGCGTTATTAGGTGCGATATTAATGAATGGGTCAATTTTTTTCATCAGACATAAGACACACCGGGTTATAAGACGCATTGTATGTTAAAACATTTCTTTTAATTGTACCGTGTGTTGATTTGAGAGACGTAGCCGTATTACGCTAGGTTGAGACCGGACACCAAATTATGCCGTGCGTCTCACTTACTTGTTGTTTGCCGTGCAGCTGCACAAGGGCTGCTTTTGAGCAGAGGAGGGGATATTCCGACAAACGGAAAAACAAAACGGTGGGTGTTATGACTTTGGCTAATGTTAGATGCTATCATGGTAGACAGTTCAACAGCTGGAAACAAGTCACCACACTCAACCATTATCCAAACTTTTTTTTGTTCGGCCCCGGTAATTATTGGAAGCTGGCTGTGTAGTTTACTTTGTGGCGGTCCAGTCCCCCATTGTAAAAATGGAAACACGCCACCAGAAAAGCTCAGCTTGCTTTGGGTCTATCCAGTGACTGCAGCATTCGACTATCAGAACTATATTTCCCATTATTTTTAGACCAGGAAGTAGGAAGTAGTTCTCATTCCAGTATGACGAAAACAAACGCATGCTAGCGATATTCGACATGGATGAGAATGCTACAATAAGAGAAATTAATTTGAATTAAAGACGACAAACTGAAACGCCAACATCCACACTTACCGTACATAAAGTACACTGTCAATTTCTGAGAAAATTAAAGGAGTTCATGTGTCCCTTATGGTCCAAAAAAACCCAACAGTGACAGCAACACATTATTTCTGAATTCAAGCTTGAAGAACACACACGGATCATTTACCGTACCTGTAGGCAGGCAAATCTGGATTTGCAATCATGATAGACTCCAGGTGAAATCTTCCATCTCCCAAATAGCTAAAGAAACAAAAAGATCACGCTTCAGAGAAATGACGAGAGAAAATCAGGAAAAAGCAATTTGTGCAAATGTAAATTCAATCAGCAATTTAAATCTATCGCTCCTTCCCCGTAGGCCACCTTGTAACAGAAGTCTTAAGACCTAGCAGTTTTTGGGCCCTGAGGCTAACATGGAGGATCAGCCCAGCTCCGCTGTTTGGGGACCATGACCCCCAACGATTGGAGCATGCTGTTTACAGAGAATGCAAGGCCTTTCAATTAACCCTTGGCCTTCTACTGGGGATTCAGCAGACTCCGAGCGTAGGCAGTGTGTACAAACAGAAAGAACAGCGAGGCATGGAGGTGCTTGAAAACACAAGGCAAGGCACATCTATTTATATACCACAATTCTCTCCAGAGAAACCAGGAACTGCTTCACTTAGCATATAGAAATGGCAATATAAAAAAAAAAAGTAGTAAAAACAAAAACAACAAACGCAAAGCCCCAGAAGAAAATGCAAATTACACGACAGGGCGGCAGGGGGGGGCGGTGTTGCTACTCCAAGAGCTTTCCTTTGACATACTGACATGGGTTTCAGTTATTGCCTCCCTGGAGTTGGAGGAGTTGGTCCACTCTGTCCATGGGTTGACATTTATTTATGCGTTCCGCAAACTGTAGATTGGTAAAAGAATATGTTTGGAGGAAGCATTTGTGAAGGCAGAGTTTCACAATGCAACAGAGTTTGGACAAGGATTGAACACTGGGCCAGGACATCGGCTGGGGTGGGCAACTTCCTGAGTTGGTTATGCCACAGGGAAAAGGCGCTTGAAAACTGCTGTGTGTTGTTGAAACCCAGGCACGATAAGGTCGCCAATGAGTCAATGTTTTTGGAAAACAAGAAACAACACAATTTTGAGAATACACATCGGCATTTTTTTATTGGGTCTTTTTCCTTTACTTGCTCCCCCATCTGGTTGACAGTTTTGTCAATTTTTAAAAAAACAAAATTTTTACCTGTATTCCAAAATATTGAAAATGGTTGGAATCCAACTTAAACGTCACAGCAGTGAATGAGTTCAGGATGCACTGAGGCCTTGTGATTGGTTAGCAGTGGCCTCAAGTAAGACCTTTCAGTGAGTGGTGAAACAATGCTGCATGACCAATTAGGTCTTTGCTGCCATTTTTAATCATCAAATGGATTATCCACCAGGCTTGAGAAAACGGGTGTTGGGTCATTTCTGCAAAGAACTTTATGCCCTGAAGGATAATTTCCTTGTCTTGAGATTGACACAATTTTTGTGTTCACACACGACCAGATGAACAGTCACAAGGAGTGGGGGGTGGGGGGGGGGGGGTCTAAGGCAGTGTACAATCATGAGGTCCCTCTCATGATTGTACACTGTGTAAAGCATTATTATTAATATCAGGCAAAGTGTGTTTCGTGTGCAATTCACTGATGGCACTCAGAATGAATGGCTACCTGGACGGCCGAGAGAAGCATTTTAAAATGGTACACGTGAGCTACGATAGTTAACAGGCTGCAAAAGTGCGTCGCATGCATCCGCGTCAGGTCTGCCATTAAGGTAGGCAGTGATATCCTTTTCACAAGATCAAAAACTCTTGTGCCTACTTTATTTTTTGGGTTTCGTTTATCTTAGGGGTCGTTATGGCCGATGCTCATTATGGCATGCGTGTGTAAGTGCACAGTAACGGGTGTATCGCGGGAGGTCAGGTTGGTTGATTGAAAAATAGATCTTCGGTCAAAAAAGTTTTGGCACTGCTGGTGTACAGGTGCAATTACGCTCACTAATTGTTAAATATTTATAGCTCCCGGTAAAGAGCTGTTGATGCTTATCCGTGTACTCCACATGGAAACATGTTTCGCCAAGATTATTATTTTTTGAGTGTGTGTGTGTGTGTGTGTGTGCATGCGTTACATCACAAAGACAATTGTATTCCTGCGGTCTCTCTGTTGCACCACTTTGTTTGAAAGGATTCAAGGCCATTCCATGATTAGACTGTGAACAATAAGACAGCCGCACTTGTGTGGCAATGTCCTCATGTCTCGCTCGCTTTCAAAGGCTGCTTTTTTCTAAAACCTCGCTCTCCCGTTGATCACAGCCCCACCATCAATAATGAATTCTTCTTATTAAGTGTGCTCTTAGTATAACATTAGTCGCCGTTACGTTATGCAACAGTCCCAACCTTTGCATTCACATCTGCATACAGTAGTGGTCCATTAGCAGCAAGAGTATGAGCAAAGGAGTGGAAGTGAATTCAGCAATTATACATTAATTTTAGAGCAAGTTTAGTAACAGAACATTATATCTGCAACTCAAAATAACGCACAGATCGACATTCTACAAATAGGGGGTGAAATTGACCAAATTAATAATTGATCTAAAACAAACGTACTGCAACAAAGAAGGAAAATCAGTCACTGCTTCATTTTTGTGGTCAAACCAAATTTTGCAGGTGTGAGGGTGAACAGAAAGAGAGCTACTAGGCAGTGGGAACGCTCGAGACAACAGAGTGCACCAAATCTCAGACAAAGCAATCGATTCTCCGTCTCATCACAGCCCGACACACATCAAAGCAAAGGCCCATTGGATTAGTAGGTGAAGAGAACTTTTTTTTCCCCCTCACACGCCCAAAGACACGTGGGCGAGCACATCCTGACGCACATGTGCTTCGACGCACACCTTTGTAGCTAACCCCCCGTGGAGCCTGGCTTATGCACATAGAGCCAAGCTCAGCCCGGTCCCATTAGTTTTATCTTATGCTCCAGGATGCTTTAAAATCACATGGGCTGACAAAGAGCAAGTGATGCATCTCGCCATTATTTCATCTGGGAGAATGACCTGTGACATGGTTGGGCAGCAAACAGCACTGGGGAAGTGGATGTGTCCATAACCATAGTGAACTGCTGGCTCCAAAAGTGAAAATGCTTTCTTTGTTTTTACGGCCGCTTGCTTCTCTACCCGCCCGACACACTGGGCTCTGCTCCGGAGCTTACGGTACACCTCTTTCACGGCCACCCTTCACACTTTGACATCCACATGCTGTCCTCAGTTCCTCAATATAAGCAGCTGTCGGCACAACATAAGTCAGTCAAGCAGATACCCTCATCAAAGTCACACAAAAGCATTCACCGATTTTGGAACTCGGTGCAAGAACAAGGCGACCCGCATTATTAAGCGCCACGTTCGTTTTGGAGAAAAGACTTTTAAATGCACCTTATGGTCGTCAAATTACTGTATTCTTTGTCCTTGGTGCATTAAATGATTAGCTCTGCAACAGGTCAGAAAAATAAGTGTGAAGTACAGATGAAATGGCCTTTATCCTCTCTCCAGGTGGCCAAGGCGTACATACCACATTGAGCAGCACAGCGTGCATTGATTGAATGACAAAGTGTGACAAAAACAGTTGAGTTTGTTTTAATTCTATCTAATTATGTCATCTATCTATGTTTTTGTCAGGTATGATATGCTATGAAAGTGAGGTCATCATAGTAACAAAAGCCAGACTTGCCATTGGTCAGCCAGTATGCAAGGCAAAAACTCAAAATTCTTGACAAAAGCAAGTCAAAAACATGTTATTAAGACTGTTTTAAATTGTGGGGAGGAAAAAAAAAAAAAGAATGTCACACGTCTCCTTGTGGTCGTTGAAGGTCATTTATTACCTGGAATAAAAAAATAATAATTGAAAATTTGATGTGGGCTGCAGTGTTGCAGCCACAAGTGCTCGTGTGCGCTTCCAGTTATTTTAAGCTTTGCCTGCTTTTGGCCGCCCATAAAATAGGCTCGTTATGACTGCTGTGATGTCATGCTGATTATTCCTCGGCTAACAAGGCCATGTCCATGGTGACGAGTGTAAGGGGAGTGTAGGTGAGGAATGCTATCTTTGGTTATCCAGATATATATGCTGACGGACGGAGGCGAAAAAAATGTGGAGGCGAAACCAGATTTCTTACATTATGGCGTTGACGTTGCGGTCCAAGCGAGGAGAGGTGCAGCCCAAAATTTCTCCGGGTGAGAGAGGTCGACACTGTGGCACCAGCACGTCGTACTCTGGCTTGAGGGCTGCACTCACAGCCTGTGTAGGACAAAGAAAAGACAGATGAGAGCGTTCCAAAAATAAAAAATAAAAAAAATACAGTGATGTTTTTCTTTTGCTCGGCCTCTAACCTCGCGCCACTCCGCTGGGAACATTTGCAAGGCTGAACATTTTCATCTCTCAATGTCCTTGCACAATAATGGTGGACTACGTGACGCCATCGCTTTTTCATTAGCGTGCACATCCCGTTTAATGCTACACTCGGTTTTATGCGATGACATGTTCATCAAGTCGCCACGCTTGCAGACATTTTTCATATTCCTTCGCACACACCGGCGAAGCCCCTGATTGCCTTGTTTTGTGCACATATTTTGTCAGGTTTTTGCAGTTGACACCCCCCCTCCCCACAAACATTTTCCTCTGTGTGTTCCATACACGAGAAAGAGAGAAAAAAAATAGAGCAAGCGGCAGAGTGAAGGCAAAAGCAGGCAAAGTGGGATATGTATGCAAATTATACAGGGGTATGAATGTCGGGATTAAAATAGGGCAGTGATGCAAAAGGCAGAGAAAGAGGTCAGAAAAAAATTACACTGGAGTTGTGATCCCAAAGCCATCCTCTCTCGGTCATGAACAACTTCACTCCTCTCCGTCACAGGGCTGCCAACTTGATTTGAAACACGACTGCGTCATGGAATAAATCGCCTCTTCTCAGGCGCTTCGACTGTATATTAATTGAGGCGACGTGAGGAGAGATCAAAATTAGCTCCTCAGCGTGGAGGATGACGGATGAATTGAACGATTAAAAGCGAATTGAAGGCAGTCAACAGGGAGTGAGGGTGAACTCTGAGCTTCTGCCGCCCATTCTGCAGGACCTCTTTGGCAGCCTACACAGCGCGAGTTGGAGGCGAAGTTCATGCGGTGCAGCTAAATACACATGCAGGCGCTTTCAAATACTGAAAATTAAGGAAAAAGAAAAGAACTACATGGCAGAGCCTAGTTTAAGATTAACAGCAATTACATGAGGGGCAACCTTCAGCGTTTGTTCGAAGCATAAAAGCAGAATTTTAGAACAAAGGCGAATAAAGCAAAAGAAATTTTAGAGCTTATGCCAGCAGGGCGCTAAGCGGGTTTCATAGTTCACGCCAGCCTTCATATCCAAAATAACTTCTAATAAGATATTAGCAAACGCACATTTGAACTGAACTTGGGTGTAGAGAATGCCGCTTTTTCATTTAAAAAAAAAGGTCAAAATGTTTATTAGTAGTATTATTTATTAGTATCAAAAGGAAAACGTACTGATTGCATCATTGGTTTCTGCCTACTTTTACTAGTTTTAGCTTACACTCATTCGTAGGGCAGGAGACTTTACAAACAAGACTTAGCTTTGGTGACATTGCCATAAAAAGTGCAGAACTACACTATTTTTGGCGAGAAGTACTTCCCTACTCATATTCCCCTCAAGGTGCTCCTGCAACATTCTGTTCACAGGAAGAATGGCATGAAGTCAGAATCACTGGCATTCATCCATTGAAGATTGAGCACCTTCTCACTTTTCTATCAACCTCACATTGTGTACCAAATACCTGTCATTTGTTTTGAAAAAAACATATTCCGTTTTGATTTTAATTGGTACATTTTTCTTCCAAGTCCTTTTGCCAAATCCAAATAATTTCTGCAGTCACGGTGGGTTTTTCTTCCACGAACAAAGGGGTTACCAACAACTTTTCTCCCAAAATGAGAAAAATCCTCGAGGCCCAATCCTGCCTAGATGGGCTGCTGCAGAAATCAAGAATTACAAGCTGGCTTGTGCCTTTCAGTATAAAGAGGTTTAGCCCAGGGACTTTGGCACCAGCAGTGTGTTATTAAATTACCTTTTCCATTTAAACAAACCTGTTGACGTTTAATTGTTAAGAGCCTTGTTGGAATAAAATGTCTTCCCAGGATAAAGATTTCATTGTGCAAAACACACCCGCTTATTAGCCTCAAGACGCTTCATTAGCTCGATCTTTGAAGCCGAGCATATATAGTCCATTCACATTCTACCTGACACCACGAGTTAACCGACTGTGATGGAAAGTCAAAGTGAAGCACTGAAGTGCTCAAGCCGCGACCTGACTTGCATACGCTGTATATTCCGGGTGTTGCTGATAAATGTAGGCCCGGGAGGCGTCGGTGAGGGGCGTTTCAAACTGTTGCTGACTGCCAAAGGCAATCAAGGCGGCGACGTTTTGGCCAGTTATGCTAAAGGGTACACAAACAAAGGAAAATACGTCTTTTGTGTGCCCTGATGTAACCCGGATTATGGCATGAGGCAATGGGGAGTGGACATAACCAAAATCTATATTGACTAAAAGAGTAGCGACGTTAAAATTTGCTTAATTAAACAGAACTGAATATTGCCGTGGCCCGAACGAATCAGGGCACAGAATTAGTGGGGTGTCAGCGAATGAGAGGTGCCGTTTTTCACCTTCGTGACGTCACGAACGTGCGGCGCAACCTATCTCGCTCTCTTTTTTCTGACGGGACCTGAACGCGAATGGACGTATTCTTCGACTGTTGTAAATAAGTGTTTCGGAAGAAAGAGAGAGTCATTCTACGCAGTGAGTGTGCTCAGAGGCTTGAACGTGTTATGCGCATTTCGTTTAAAATCACTTGTTGCTAAAATGTAGTCACCTTCCTTAGACCTCGAGCACTGTGCCTGGCTAACGTAGCCGTTAGCTTTCCGTACCGCCGGGATATCGCCGACCGTATAACGTCGTCTGAGTCTCGTTCGACATTCTTCTGGTGAGTGTACATGAATGTCAAAAATAACGTCTCATCGTACTTGGAATTAAGTACTTAATATTAATTACTGTAGTTATTTTATTGCCGGCGCTCGTGTGCTCTCGGCCCTATTAGGCCGGGTCTTTTGTGGAGTTCTAATTGAGGACAGCGCTGGGATTAGCGTGCCTTCAGTGGAGTGGATTCCATTACGGTGCCCTGACTTCTACCAAGTGCTGGAAAAGGGGGTACAGTGATGGTGGCGAGCCAACCAAAGAACATACAGTATATTACATTTGATAAACTTTATTTTATTTGTGTTGGTGATGTTTAGAAGAATTTATTTTGTACGACAGGAGTTGACAAGAACATTTTGTTTAGTTATTTCATTCAGATTGAAAGAAAAAAAAGAAACTCACACCGGTGTTGAGAAAGGTGATCACCAATTATTTTGCTTGAAGGAAAGGTCAACTAAGAGGCTGAGACTAAATTGGATTTATTTACCTTTTTGTCACTGTGTTTGTCGTGATAACAATTTTGTTGTCACGTGTTTATGTTTGATATAAAAGGTAATTGTTTTTACAACTGTTGTCTTGTTTCTTTGCCCATGCCACCCCCTCAATGGTGACATCATTGGCTCCAGTGAATCGAACCTAGTGTCCCCTTACTGGTCCAAGTAGAAACCCGTTGTCTGACCCAGAGTGTTTCATCATCTCTAGCAATTATAAAACAGACGTAGCCCGTGTTACACTGAGCTGTGCTGAAAACTAAAAGAACAGACACCCAACACACACAACTTAACTTATTTTCAGAATGAACGGAAAATGCACCACCGTCGACCGCTGCTATTGGCGCAGGAAGGGGAACGTGAAAAAAACGGCATATAACTGTCGCCCATGGACATGTGTTTCGGAAAAAAAAATTCAACCATTTAATATACAATGTGAACTGTGAATAAGGAGGGGTTGACTGGATAACCTTAATAGGTAAACTTAATTTGACCTCAAATTAAGTTTATTATAAACATGTCCAGTGGTTCTGTGTTTTGGCACAATTTACTGTTCTTTAACAAGGAGTTGAACTGCAAAAATACCCAAAAGGTGACTGACCAATGAAATAACAATGACCATACATATCCTACTTCAACAATGGCGCCGCGAGAGTGGCTGCCTTTACAGCAGCTCCTATTATTTTGTTCTTCTACTTTCTTCCTTTCATAACTTTGCTGCTGTAAATTGGGAATTTCTCCTTTGAGACAAATAAAGGTGTTCTTATTCTTATTCTTTATTCTTATTCAACTTGAGTTGTTTTTTTTAATTCACACGGACGAACTCTTAGAGAGTGACGGTGTCATCAGCGGGTTGATATTGAGAGACTGGAAGAGTGACAGAAAGCCAAAGAAGCGAACGTCCTCGAAAATATACATCAACCATCTGTTATCAGTTTCTTAAGTTCATCTGTCAAGGTTAGAGTGTATATTAGCGCCATCACGAAATTTCACTTTAGAGCTAAATGTGCATTTACAGAAAAGGGCTCTGTGTTTGGGGTGGGGGGGGGGGGGGGGGGGACAAGCCAGCCAACAAAACTTCAAACTTAGCAGAAATTTCTCTGATCAGCACCTGTCAATCATGCCTCGTTCCTGCCGCACTGAATGACTTGAAATCATCCCTGTTGCTAAGGAGGGTAGTTCGAATCAAAATCTGGCTTGAAGCAGGCTTTTTTGCAGTCTATGCCAAGCTGTAAAAGCATGACACGGCTACTATTTAGCACAGAAATGGACTTTAAGAACGACAATGCACAATCTGGTGGAGGACTGAAACCGTCGTCACATGCCCATCCTCAGCATGAAGCCAATGCACTTGCCAGTGGAGGCATAATAAACAGGAAGCGTTTCAAATCCTCCCGCAACAGAAGCTGCAAGTGATGCCATGCCAGTGCTCCATCATCACCTGCAGTGCAGCCACAAACTGAATGGTGCTGACGAGCGCCAGCGACTGTCCGGGAGGGAAGTTGAACTTGACCGTGTCCAGGAAGTGCGCGTTGTCCATCTGGATGTCCACAAACACGTAGAGCATCTTAATTCCGGCCGTGGCGTCGATGGGGACTGTGGAGACCAAGAGAAAAGAAACACGGGTAAATAATTCAAGCGGTTGTGTCAGGTGAGGCTGTGGCACATGCACTATTGATGGCGCCTCAAAGCATGAGAGCTTGGCACATGTTCATGAGTACATAGGCGCCCCTGCGATGTAGATGAACACCGCTCCGTGCCTTGTCAAGCCAATGCAAGGGGCTTTATTATGTAGCTATGGCAGAGATACACATGTGATTCAAATTGATGTCATTAATTTCACAAGCCATTTGGGAAGCAGTCGTGCCTTTGAGGAGCTACATTAATGCTCTTGGATGACTTGAATGCTGGACAAAGGAGGCTGGAGTCCAAGAAAACGGGAGGGGGAACATGATCATCATCAGCACCGATCATCGCAATTAGTCCTGCTTTTGCGCCACAATGAATTTGCACATGCGGAGCCAAGAGGCGTTTTGCTGTTACGACAGAGCCAACGGCCCATGATGTTGCATGTTGTATGAGTTGGTATTTAATGGCCCAGATTAGCGTAATGCAGGAGAGGGATGAGAACCAAGTGTGAGAAAGGGGAAAGAAGACACGAAAGGGTTGTTGAGATATGGATCGCGACGTGAGGACCGAAAGCAGCTGCTTTGGAAGCGAGGAAGGAGAAATTCTTACTAAAGAGGGTTGGAAAATTGTTTCGGGGATGGCGAGTCATGTCCACATGAAGGATGACAAGAGTTATAAAGCAACCGAGCGCCTTTGAAGGTTGTCAGTTACTTGACCACAGAGGTGATTTAGGACAGCCGATTGGAGCGGGAAAAGGGATGGAGTGGGAATTGGGATATCTTGCACGGGCATCGCAGGACTTTCATATATCATGAGGGGGAAGGGGAGGGGGATTGGAGAACTTGAGTCGCATCGACAATGGAGCTTGAGGCAGCTGTCAATTGTTTATGGGCACTCTCAAAAGGTAAAGGGCAAACAATCGATTTGCGCTGAAATGAGGATGGCAACCGGCTTCGAAGACGCTACAATTAGAGACGCGGTCAATGGGATGGTTAGAACTCACTGACCTCATGACTGCGGTTATTGGGCCTGTAAAATGTGCCCGTTAATGTTAATTACTTTCTGAGATTGACCAAACTCCTCACCCTCAACTGGCCTTTTTTTTTTTTTTTTTTTAAATACCGACCTCATCAGATAATTTTCAAGTTTAACTCAGTTAATTCTTTGGCCATTCACATCAACAGATGTTGCTTCTTAATCAGTGTTTGCCAGATTACTTGTAGTCTAGCAATTGCAAATTGTGGTGAGAGGATTATTGATGACTCGGATCTTGAAGCATCCATCTATCCATCCATTTTCTATAGCGCTTCTCTTCATCAGGCTGACCTTGGACTTTGGGTGAAAACGTGGACCAGCCCGCGGATTTGTGTTCTTGGAACAAGTGAAGTAAGACATGTACACTCGGGGTTGGGTTATGACTGCCACGTAAAAGGACGTGTGAATTTCTCCATTGTGAGACAAATAAAGGTTTTCTTCTTCGAAAAACGTCAACAGCAACACCAAGTGGCTCAGAATTCTGACAACTGACAAGGACAACAAAGATGAAAGTAAATCATCCAAACAACTGAAAGTGAGGGAGTCTTGCACGAGCGATGACTGACCAAAAGACAAGGAAAACAGCGGTAACGAGAGCACCCCAAGGTGAAGCGAAACTTTTTTTAAGCCAAACTTGATTGCACTGCGGAGGCCATTGAGAATATGAGGAAGGAGATACGTGAGACTGGAGGACATCAAGTGAGGAAACAATTCGGCAGAATGTGCAAAAAAACGACAACAATCTCGGACACTGTATTGCTTGACTTGCAAAATTACTGGCATTATCCATCCATCCGTTTTCCGATTCGCTTACGCTCACAAGGGTCCCGGGGCGTGCTGGAGCCTATCCCAGCCGTCTTTGGGCAGTAGGCGGGGGAAACCCTGAACCGGTTACCAGCCAATCGCATGGCACACATAAACAAACAACCATTTGCGCTCACATTCACATCTAGGGACAATTGAGAGGGGTCGATTCACCTATGGTGCATGTTTTTTGGAATGTGGGAAGAAACCAGAGTACCCGGAGAAAACCCACGCAGGCATGGGGAGAACATGCAAACTCCACAAAGGAAGGCAAGATCCGGAATCGAACCCTGCACCTCTGCACTGCGATGCCGACGCGCTAACCATTCGACCACGGGGTCGTCCATCCTAAGTAGCACAAAACTGAGTGTATGACCGGTCTCCAATCTTGAGGAATTGTGAGGAAGCGTTTCAATTAAAATGAATCACTGAGCTTTTTGGAACATTGGACTTTCAAAGATGAGTGTGGAAATTGCTCTAACGAGCATAGAGCAATGGAGCTTTTTTTGGCAGTTTACTTTTTTCTCTTTAGTCGAGAGTGGGTGGACTGATGCTCATTAGGTGGACCAATTTTCAGCATTAACAAGAGTCAGATATGGGCAGAGGTAGTGCCCGCACGGGTGGGAGGTGAAACGGAGTTTTAAATTCAGGTTTATGTTTTGTTGCTTCTATTCTTTCCACTGTTGTGTGTTTGTAATGCTACTCTACTCTATGTATCCGTTTTGCTCTGGTTTTCCTCCTTTATTCGATCTTCTTTTTAAATAACTCCCAAATGAACTCTTAATTTTGTTTCTTGAAACTGCGAGAAGTTCAAAAAGTTAAACAGGTTATGCAATCACCTTTGGAGGAGGTTACCCTAATTGTTTATGACCTTGAACCAAATAGAGAAATTCTTCATCGTCGTTCGTCACGCTAAATGAAACAGACAGCTTGCGGCAGTTGCACGTTGGACTCTGGTCTGGAGAGGTGAACAGGTGCTGAACAATCACACAACTGTTCATTGAAGAATTCGAATCCGAATGACAAATGGAGGGAGATAAAACCCTCAGGTTAAGGTGACTCACCAACATACAAGTCAACAATTTTGGAATTACCTCATATTTACCACCTGATTGTGACTTTCTTTTGACCTGACGCCATGTCATGGGTTATTATCCCGCCCCCCCCAAAAGAAAAAATGCTTGACTCAGCTGTGTGGCATTTCCACCATAAATGGTTTGTTGATGAAGAAATTTGTAAGCTCGGAAGGCAGCGGGCAATACACATTCTTAGAAGTCAACTCTGAGCCGACTTCTGCATGTATCAAGTGGGAGGTTTTCAAAGCCTTTTATGAGAAGACAGATAACTAATTTTAAGTCAAAGAAACATGGCGAGAAGAGATGACAATTGAAAATAAACATAAATAAATGTTCTTCAGTTTTTTTATGATGAGGGGAAGAATCACAAAACGGAAACAATCCGTAACTGTAAGAGCAGAGAACTAAACATTTTCTGCGCCAAGTGCCACTGCCAGTCTATTAACTCATTCAGTACCGGCCAATTATGGGCCAAGTCTGAAAAGACGTAGAAAACCGTCTTTGGGAGTGAACGAGTTAAGACTACATTCTAGTTCAAGAGATACTTCACTAATTTGGCCATTTTCAGCAGTAAAACAAGAATATTTTGACTAAAATGAATGATAACTTCATTTAACACATTTGATGTCATTTTCAGTTGACCGCAAGAGGCAAAAATGCGTTTTTGAAGGTGTTCATTGGACATGAAAGATGAAGGCTGATATTCGTGTAGACTCTCTGGTGTAAGATTCTTTCTGTGTGCTGTTTGTTCATTTTGGGTGTTATTTATTTTTGGGTCTTTAGTAGGATAAAAATAATTCAGCATTGAAATGTTCAGTGTTGGTTAAAAAAATAATCTGTACAGGGCAACTAGAAACAAATAATTGTGTTGTTTCTCTAGAAACCTTCAAAACATTTTAATGCCCAACCTTCCCGAAAATAGTTTTTTGTGATTCCAAAGAATTAACATTTTTGCATTGTTTTCCCTTGAATGTATCTTGCTAAATTTGGTATTAGTTTTCGTTTGACGAGGGCAAGTTCATTGGATTTACACTAGCTTCTCTTTGTATTATTCTATATTGAGCATTGATGAAAAAGGATGTGTCGTACGGATACAACGAATTCCATTTTGAGTATTTTTTTTTTCCAATGAATCTGAGTCTATAGCTGGAGGAGCTCCACGATGACAAACCACAAACGGTGACAGCAACAGACAAAAAAGAAGAAACACCAGCGAGAACATGAAAGTGGAAGACTGTTCCGAATTCCATTTTGAGTATTTTTTATTTTTTTAATGAATCTGAGTCTATAGCTGGAGGAGCTCCACGATGACAAACCACAAACAGTGACAGCAACAGACAAAAAAGAAGAAACACCAGCGAGAACATGAAAGTGGAAGACTGTTCCTCTATGAGGTGCATCGGCTCCTTTGATCTCTCACAGGTGTCTGACACGAGACGCGTGTGACGTCCTCATGGTTGCGTGGTGGAAAAGGTCAAGGCAAAATAAAAACACGAATCGTCACATGGATACGCACTGGCTTTCGTCAAGGTGGACGGAAAGGCCAAGCGGACATCCAAATCAAAGAACAAACGACCTCGCCGGAAGCAGATGGAGCATTTTTGGAATGGCACAGCCTGAGCCCAGAACTAAATCACCATCGAAAGTGATACCATTGCAATTACAGACAATGCACAATGTTGATGGACTCCTTTTCCAAAAGACTGAGTGACTTGAGTCAATCCATGTACAATGCCACTAGATATCTTTTCAACAGAACGGTAAAGGTTTCAGGTTTGAGAAATAGGTTTTATTTGGTGCAGTGTCTTTATAAGGGTGTATTCACTTTCTATACCAAGTGAAGCAATCAATATCAAATGCCCAACCACTGAATTATTTGCTGTGGATGCTCTCCCATCTTAAATGTAAACATATACCTGCATCAGTAAGGCATCATCTCACGAATGGAGTGCATTAAAATTCCGCAGACTATTTCTGGTATTTGGAAAAGGCAGCAATGTAGCAGAACGATCGATTTGGGCTTCCTAACTTGTCCGGTAAAAGACGGCGAGCCGGGCGGAGGGTGAAGGTCCGAGAGAAGGCGGAGGACACCTCTAATGTATGTTTCTCATTGATCCGCTGGGTCAATGCCATGTCTTGGCTCCAAAAGGTCCGATGTGCCTGCCGTACTGGAGCAGCAGATATCCTCGGACCAATGTTATGTTCCTGTCGATCGATAAGTCTTTCGGTCAGCACCAAGCCTTCTTGTGGCTCGTGCCATTTGATTGACAGTGATGGACGTTGTAAGATTTTGATGAATTCTGTGAATTTGATTGCTGATTAATGTGTGTTGGGAAGCAATAGCAGCAAAAAGGAATGTTGGCTTTTGTTTTGTATTTCTCACCCTGTCGCAAGGTAGCTGTGGATGTTGAACAGAATGGGTGACATTTATCCAAGGTTCGGTTAATTATTTTTGACCTGCATATTGCATTGAGGATTGTAGTTTGGGGCTAAAGCTGGTTGCCAATATGGACATTTTGTGATTGAGATGTGCAAAATTGGCTATTGGTCACCTACAATTTTACAATACAATGGATTTTTATCAAACGCTTTCACAACAGCTGCAGCTTTAACAAAGCAATTTCCAGAACATAAAATAACAAAATAAAGTAACAACACACAAGACATGGACAGTCATGCAATCACGACCCTATTCCAGCATATGCCTTGTTGTTTGAAGCAGTTCTAGATGAAAGAGGAGAGAATTAAAGTGTCCTTTCACCAATGGATCATAGAAGTCAATTTTAAAATGTGCACACGTCTGCTACAAGCTCAATTTGAAAGTAAACAAGAAGCTCTAGCATCTCCAACCACCGACTCTCAGGTCCAAATACGCATTTGCACTCCACGCCAACGCCCCTCTCTCCTCATCATCGGCTCCACAAGCCATCCATCCAGCCGCACCAATGCAGACTATCCGACAGTGCCGACATCTCCGCTCAACAAAACGGGGCTGTGAAAAATGCTGCCCATTACGAATGCAAAATCACAAGCGCCCTGGGACTGTCAAGTGGCAACAGTCAAGAAGCGCCAACAAACACCATATGAAGAAACAAAAGGGAAAATTGACAAAAGAGCAGATAAGAGCTCTCGCAGGCGGCTGCCAACTACGGCACCATCTTGAGAAGTTAATGACAAGTGTAAAGAAGTTGCTGAAATGTATGCTGGTTTTAGTGCGTATTCTTTGATAATGTCTACTAAGGTGACGGAAAAGCTGGTTTGCAGAGTGGGATCAATGTTTTATTTTGAGAAGGGGGTGAGTGGGTGGGGGCAGGGGGGTTCTTGTGCCTTGTCTTAGTTCTCGGGGTATGCAAATCCTCATGAGCAGGTAGAGTGGTACAGATGATCCTCTCAGCATTCCTAACTGCCTGCAGCAGTCTGCTGTGATCCATAAACGCAGGGCTGATTCAATGACTTGCAGAGAACTGTCTCAACAGCTTAGGCCGTACTTTCTCAGCAGTTCCAGAACATACATCCCCTGCTGGATCTTTTTGAGGGCGGAGTTGACTTTCACCTCCCACTTCAGATCCTGAGAGACAGGACTGCCGAAATTGTCTCTTTCATGCAGCATTCTTTTTCTTGCAAGATACAGTTGCTTCTTTTGTCTAATTGTTTGGCCTTTTCGCCTTTCCTGAAGAAGCACTCCAAAGATGGCTGTTTTGTCCTCAACTTCATCAAGTGACTGAGACAACCTGTTGGACTCGCGTGGAGAGGCACAGAAAGTTTCACCTGATTTCCAAAGACACATGGACCCTTGCCAGTCGCTGCCCGGTAGTTGGAGACCGTTAAACGGTAGCACAATTCGCACGAGGAGAGAAGCATTCCACAAAACAGGAGCTCAGAACTTTCAGAAAGAGAGTCCCATCACATTTAGTCAAACATAAACACAGACAAGACAAAAGACTCACCAAGACAACTGTGGCCATAGTGCACCATGAAGTCGGCTCCCAAGGCTCGGGCGGTAAAGTCGTCCAGGCAGCAAGCCCCGTACGTTACATCTCCCATCACGATGGTATCCGCTTCCGTGAACCTGCCGCAAACGCACACGTGAACATTAATTAGTCCAGCCCTGCAGAACGTACGCACCCCCACTTTTGCCTGCCAACTGCAAATTGATTCTCGCGGCATGTGATAAGGAGGGAGTTTAATAAGATCAATTGCCGTTCACTTATGATGCGACATCAATGACCGACTTGCAGCATATCGGGAGCATTTTTCGAGCAGGCGTTGGCATGTGTGAGACACCGTGTCTACTGGTTAGAATCCACAAGTCCACTACATCAAGAGAGGCTCTTAGGTCATATTGCAATTTTATTAAGATCCTGTTCATCCATTGGAGTTCCAATCAATAAAGTGCTTCCTCAAATTAAGGTTCAACTTGGATGTACTGGATAAAAGAACTGGAACTAAAACTGAGGCACTGTTGAGTCAGTAAAATGTTTTGAAGGTTGACCATTAGCTACTTGTTACATTATATTTAATACGATTAGTCTGTGAGGACAAATTACAGCCATGTATAACTAATAGATGTTTCATTTGGAGTAACTAACAATCAATTGATTTATTGCCATTTTTCTGCATATTGATTGATTCACTTATTGGAAGCTAGTTATACAATGAAAAGGTCAAGTGTTCAAATGTTCATGGTTTTGCAGTGTTTGATTTCATTTTATGCTTACTGTTAAGAATATTAAAAAAAAAAGTGTGACATCAGGGTTCGACATTAACGGCGGCCCAATGGCCCAGTGATATTGTCGGGTCACCCCAAGTTCAGCGATGCTGGCCCGACTGGCCCAGCATTTATGCACTGAATGCTCGTGTGCATTTTGGCTAACTGAGTCTTTACGCTTCATTAGTTCATCCACAAGTAGGCTTACGAAACCAGTTTTACACTTCGTTAAGTATTGTTGCCAATGAGGGCCAATGCTACTTCTGGCATCAGCACCACAACTCGGCTCATGATGGCCCGACAGGGCCAGTCAAGTTCAATGTTTTATGATGGCACCAATTCATTTTTTTCCTTGTTTCTTTTATTTCCTTCCTATACTCATGATATATATTTTTTACCTATCCCACCTAATTGTGTCTCACCTGGGATGATCCACTGCACTGTTCACAGCACTATGGCAAGAAAACAGACACACCGTCTTTAAGCACGACAGAGTAAGCTCAGCTCTGTGGAAGAAACGGATGACTCGTACTCTCCTCCTGCCATTTTACAACACAGTTAAATCCCGGCACTAAAGAAACAAGACACATGGCGTGTACACGTAAGCAATTTAGTTTGTAATGGATTCTAAACAAATATATTGATGGCATGAACCAACAAAACATGTAGCAGGAGAGAGAATACTAAACACCATCGCATTCACCAGGACAATAAACTAGTCAGAAAGGATGCTTTACTGTTTGTGCAAATCACGTGTCTGATCTTTGGCGACACGGAACCATTATACAACTACCTAGGGACTTACAGAAGATTTGTTGAGCACAAATAATCCATCCCGCTACAGATAAACAACAACATATTTCCATTGCTCTTTATAGGCAAATTAAATGCTAAGACAAACCGTAAAGGTTAAGTAAAATGAATTAAAGTCTGAGAGGAAGCGGCAGGGGAGCGGAAGCAAGCCTGAGGCCTTGTGAGGGGAGGTAGATGAGGGGGTGGCTGTAAATGGAGGTACCGCTAGTTGTCAGGCGTTTCTGGCTTTATTCTGACAGATTTAGGTAAGACAGAAAGGTAGACGAGGGATGGGACAAGGTGCCGAAGGGAACGAAGGCAAAGCGATAAACAGACGGGGCTGCACAGCGAAGCGAACACTCTACAGATACCGACGGGGTGTTGATAATCAGCCTCCTGCTGGCCAATCTTTCACAACGACATCCGTTTGGTGTGTTTATCCCCGGTTCTGCTACTCACAAGGGGCTTCAGTCAAAGCTTCTATTTAGCGTACCCTCTCTCGCTCTCTCTGATGTAATCTGGTTTACAGCCTCCCGGGGCTCCTGCTCATCATCCCAGAGTTTCCGCTGCCTATTTTCAGCGTCCCTTCTCCCCCCTAATGGCTGCTCTCAAGTCAAAGGCGGGAGCAGCTGAGCCCTGCAACAAACACACGGCGCGACTCATCTGGAGAATAAATATTTGCCTTCAAAACCGGAATCGCTTACCCTCTCTATCGTCAAGGTTTTGTCTCCGTTGTGTGCATCAAGCCTACCGCGGGGGATAATTACACTTGCCAAACATTCTCATTCGCGGCTAACTATTGTTCTGACATCTGACTTATGGCATGAGCAAGCGCCACAATAAATGTGCTCAAATAGCGGCCGGCCATTTAACAGACACCCAGTTATTTGACGAGTGTGTCATGCGCTGAAGAAAAATACGCCTCCGCCAAACACATGCGGAAGAAAAAAATGGCGAGTATGTACTCTCGCCTGCAAAAGTACTGGAAGGGCAAGGTCGATTCCTTTGTTTTTTTCCTGGATGCAGAAGGAATTTGGGTTCAGAAGACCAGCTTTTATTTCATGGTAATTACATGCAGAGTGTTAAACACCTCAGCATAGAGCACCGTTTGTTTGAAGCCACCCACTTAACAAGTGAGCAAAACTATTGCAAAGGACATCATTTAATGAACTTAAAATAAAAATAACATTTAATATTTGGTGGCATAACCATTACCTGAGTCTCCTCTTCAGTAGGTGTAATGCATGCTCTATTGCAGAGGTGGCCAACCCGAGGCTCTTTCACTGGTTGAATGCTGCTCCCGGGTTTTTACATGACCAGCGTTGAAAATGTGTGTCTGTGTGTTTCGGTTTCATTCATGTGAGGGGCCGTTCCAGCTGTTGCTCATCGTGGCATGCGTGCGTGCAAATGTGAGCGAGTGCATGGTTGGCGCCCGCGTGCACTGCGTGCGAGCCTGTGTATATGCTTGCACGTGCGCGATCGTGTCGATCGCGGGAGGTTGGTCGCTTCAATTGTCGATCTTCGGTCAAAAAAGTTTGCCCTATCTGGCAAGCTGACCCAAGTAGTAACCGCTGCAGCTGGTATGCAGACAGTGCCTGCTTCGAGTGGCAACAACGGAATACAAGCCAGATTTGAAGAGCATTGTTCAAGAGAAGGAATGCCAGATGTCCCTGCACTAAGGCGCTAAGCAACATGCATAGTAAAAGAAAAACGTTATATTTTTGGTTTTGGACTTGGTTGAACTGAGAGTTTGTGTGTGTGTGAGACAGTACACACAATATTCATTGTTGAAAATGACTGGCCTGTGGTCTTGGTACTGGAGGAGTCAATTTCTGTCATGATCATGTTGGTGTGTGGCATTTACAATAAATCTGGCTGAGCAGAGGTCTGTGTGTGTGTGTGTGTGTGTGTGTGTGTGTGTGTGTGTGTGTGTGTGAGAGGAAGAGATGGGGTGATGTTTGTGTGTGCCCATGTGTATGATGTGGCTCTTTGCAGCAACACAGTCAAAAAAATGGGCTCTTGTTCTCTGACTGGTTGGCCACCCCTGCTCCATTGGGTTAAGATCCGATGATTGACGTGGCTAGTCTAAGACCTTCCACTTTTCTCCCCCGTTGATGAAGTCTTGTGTGAAGTGTTGGCTGTGCGTTTTGGGTCACTGTCCTGTTACATGAAGACATTTCTGCCAATTAGTTTGGTTTTCTGAAAACTGCCAGACAAAACGGTTTTCTCGACTTCAGAATTCATTCTGCTGCTGCCATCATTAGTTACTTGACAGTAGGACATGATGACACTACCGACAATAGGCTATTGGTAAAATGTAGCAACACTGTCTCTTCATTCAACTACCGATGACACAGCACGAGCAATAGAGGGTTCACTATCTTGCTCAAGGACACGTCGATCCAATTTCAGAAGGTCAGGATTGTCCCCCACGACCTTCAGATTGGGAGCCGACAACGCTACCACCTCAGCAACGCAGCCCGCCAGTCACAATACTCATTTTTGATTTTTCAAGTCGCATTGAATACGAATGGTAAGATACCAGCAAACAACAAATATTACTCTCTCTATTCCATTATCGAGCGGTAGCTGATGCAGTTGGCATTCTCGCCATTTGTGGAAATACAGTTTGCCCTCGATTAATAAAGCAAATGCAATGATAATCCACTGCAGCACAAGCAGAACAACACACGATGCGATGGGGAAAGTATCTAATCAGCCATCAATTTGCCTGATATCCCATTCTCACTTTACCTCAGTTGGCGCCGCCTATCTCGACATTAGCATAGCCGGTATACTCCACTGTCATGATAATAAACGCTATGAATTCGATTATGGGGCCGATACGAGACACGCAATGCCACACGGACATGGCAGGGTAATTAGGGAGCTGCGCCTGGTCCCGCATCCCAATGGGACGGAGGCGAGGAGATGGAGCAAAAGACTGCGAGGGACGAACTGGAAAGAGCATCGGTGTTAATCAAATCCCCCTTATAATACGTCTCACACAGGAAACACTGCATGATAGTCTTTAAATGTATAAGGAACAAATTAGATGAAAACGTCATCATCGTTTCCTGATCTCTGATGTCAGAAACCTTCCGAGTTTATTGTATGGTTTTACTCATTTGCGAGCCAACCGAAATGTAATTTAGATCTAATTAAGATGTCAGAGGAAAGCTTGAGAACTGCTTAACAGCTCCTCCTAATTAAGTCGTCAGCGCAAGTCTCGATACGAATGAGAAACTACAAGAGCGATTCGAATCTTTGTAAGAAACTCATTTGCCACAAAAACACACGTCTCAAACAAGACGAGTGTATTTCATGGAAACATATGCGCTCCCACGCACAAAGGGTTTAGTGCGAGCAGATTGTACCGTCCTCGGTTCGAGCAACAGTTCAAGAAATTAAGAGGGTTGGCAAAAATAGCCTCTGGCATTATTATTTTAGCATGGCGGGAGATGTACTGGAAGCAGGGTAAAGATTTTGGATTGGCATTGGGTTGCACTCCATGGAGATGTCACAGCAGGTGAAGAGAAAACAAAACACCTGGGTCCGTCCTGGGGGAGCCCAAAGTACTCTCACCAATAACATCTAACACCTGGCAATACAACAACAGATGCAAATGCCTTCCTTTGAAATCCCATTAAGACGTGTATGCAGAGCGTCAGCATTATGAACGCTCATTCGCACACATCCGATCTGGGCGTTATCAAAAGCCAAATATTTCCTCTGGGAGGGCGGGGGAAGAGAGCCCTAAGGGGAGGACTGACATCATCAGAGTTTTTTTGAGTAACAGTTGTCTTCACGGTCGACTTTAATTGAATCTCACTGGAAACATGATGCCTAAAATGGACATTTGCGTTGATAGGAGTGATTCAGCCGCGCAATGCTTTATTTATCACATGCGGCAATGACGTGACGTCATATTTAGTAGACGTTAGCAGGTGACATGGGAGTGGATTTTTACTCCTGTCCCATCACACTCCCACAGAAAAAAAAGCCCTGTCCCGTCAAAGAATACAGTAAAGTAAAAAAAAAAAAAAAAAAAAAAAAGATAAATGAAACAAATTCTGTTCCATCCTGCTCCTGGTGAAGACAACTCCCACTCCTGTCCTGTTCCCATTCAGAGTGACTCTTACTCCTGTACTGCTCCTCTTTTGGAGGTCAGTTACATGAAAAATGGCTGCGCATCTGTCCACGTTTTTTCCCCCCCTACTTGACAATCCTGCTCCCGTGAACTTTTTATCCTTTACCATCCTAATCCTGTGATGAACCCTTTCAGGGACAGCGGTGACGAGAGTGGACAGCTTATGTTATCAGGTTACAGGGTGCATGAAGGGGTTAAAGGTTAAGTTGACCTTTGAATTAAGGCTTATATATAGATCCCATCACAACAACCTCATGTTTTGGCAGCAACAAAATATTTGCTCAGCGCATTAACAAATGAGAGTCAAAGGCACTTTTGTTATCTTAGCAAGTTCTCCCAGTGGCTGTGCGACTTTCCTCCAGGAGCTCCCTTGAACTCCAAACAAATGCAAATTGCAGGACGGTAAATGTTGGAAAATTGGAAATCCATCAGCCTTTCACACACTGCATGCTGGGATGGACTCCTGCATAAGTTATCCACATGCTCCAATCCATCGCTATAATGTGTCGCATCGACAAATCAACCAATTATGCTCCAAATAGCTTTGCACTCTTGTCAGCGGTTCTCAAAGTGGAGTACAAGTACCACTAGAACAGATTCTACTTGTTGTGTCAATTATCCAAATGGTGTATTAACACTTGAAAGATTACGGCTCAAAAGTGATAATGACCTAAGTTGAACGTAGGGCTGGGCAATGATGGGGAAAAAAAAAACATCACGATTATTTATAATCGTTGATCTCAAATTAATATTGCATGTATTTTTTTTCACCTACCAAAACTCTACTCCGACTCAAAACAACCATCAACCTTCTACACCTTTTCATTTCTGCACATTGAACATTTTATACTTGAACATTCCATTTTTCGGGGTCAAGACCAAAATGACCGAAACATCAAATATTGTCCAATTTGAGCCTCTTGCATTTTCATTCGATCGCATCCACATCTCTGATGTATTGCATTGTTGCACATATTTTATCTGTGAATAAGCATTTTCATAACATTTTATTACACTTATTTTAGCTTATTTTGTAGTTCTGTTTTCATTTTCAATAGTTTTGGGACTTCCTGGAAAAATGGATTGTTATGACGAAAAACAATCCTTGAATCCTTGAAAACTCAACATTTAATGTCATCATATATATTGACAAAACAACATAAGTAAAAAAATAATAATGTACTAAAATAATTGCTTTTTTTTTTTTTTTTTTTAAACAACACCGCTTTCTGCTGTGTGCACAGTGACTTCTGGCAGTGTGGTACCATACATGCATGTGGCATGCATGGAGTAGACATTTCACATTAACCCTTTCAGGGACAGCGGTTATTACAGTGGACAATGCATCATGTTATTAGGTTACAGGGTGCATGAAAGGGTTAAGATAAGAGGAGACGTTGCAATTGATCTTAATCAATAGAATTCATTTTTCACAGATTAGGAAGAATCTATGCCTTTTAGTATTGGCTTTCTGTATGCGTTCCTATGGTGTTGATATGTAAATATTCATTATTTGGAGGAACAGCACCCGCGGAAAGTCCATGCTCATTTTCCAGTAGCATGTCAATGGGATTTTACATTGACTTTAGCATTAGCGTTGGTGATTGTTCTTTAATGAAGCATGCATGGCTTGTAATCAAATATACAATGTGGGTCATTCTTTTTGTAATTTTACAGTCAAGTCTAACTGGGATGTCAAAGTGGTCCAATTTTGAGTTCAGGCTAGCATGCTGCATCGCGTCAAAAACTATGCCCTTGCCATTATGCATCTGTCAAGTGTTGACAGAGGATAAATAGTGTCACTTCATTTTACTTTGATGGAACTGTTTGACTTTGCATACACCGTTTTATGATTAGACACTTCGCACCTGGAGACATTTAACTCACTTATTTCCTATGCATGGAAAAATTTGCGAGAGGTTCCCCTGTATTTTGTTGTATTAGCATAATCAGGCAAGAAGGACTCGTTTCGAACAGTAACCATGTGCTTGTTGCAACCATCTCAGTGGTCAGTAAAGGGAGGGTTTCTGTCCCCGTTGGGCTGCCGGTGACTTTTTTTTTTTAATGAGAAGACAAAAAAAAAGGGGGTGGGGGGGGAGTCGGCAAAAGCAGAGATGGAAGGCTGCTCGCCTCGGAAGCAACGAGACAAGCAGGCCAGTGAGGTGCGAAGAGGTGCAGCAGCAGCACTGCTCTTGCCACAGTTGTCAATGGTACTTTGCCAGCTGACAGCTCAAATAAGCATGTGCACTGCATTTGCATAGTCACGGGCAAACCACCCCCCCTTGGCTCATTTTTTAGTCCATTACATTCCAGGCATCAGTAACCATCAGTCGATGTGATGATCCTGATTGGGCTTTTGGCACCGGCCTATAGCAGAAAAGAATGGGCAGCACGGTCGAGGTAGAGTCATTTCCCTTTTGTAAAAGGTAGTTTGTATGTATGGGAGAGCAGGCTGGGAGAAAACATGTCCATGTCATCATAACGAATGTCCTCAACTAACTTGAATTGATGTTCTGTCTGACGTCCAACTGAACAAATAAAACAGTAGAGTGAATATTTGAGGGAATACAACATAGTGGAACTTGAGTGGGAGAGAGAGAGAGAGAGAGAGAGAGAGAGAGAGAGAGAGAGAGAGAGAGAGAGAGAGAGAGAGACTTTGGAGATTCACTCAAATTCTTGACGGCGTTCAAAACATCAAGTCACAATCAAGTTTTATTTACTTTCTGTGGCCTCTGCTCATGTGTGCGGCCAAACTTAGAGAAGTAACTGGTATGAACATGGACAAACACGGACTAGAGGTAGTTTTAACCTGCTTGACGCTTGTTTGATAAATGCAAAGTCATCTGCGCACTTTGCAAAGTCAATTTGAAAACCATATTTATTGTATGTCTTTGGTGCTATCATTTCCAAATAAAATACCCCACTCAAGTTTCCTACAACACTGCTGGATGATGGCGCTCATCTGCACAACGAAACATTTCAGCAAAACGTTTTGAGAATTCTTTCAGATGAAGGATTACGGAAACATGCCGGTAAAGCGGAGTCACTTTGGATCGTTTGGTTCAACGTTTGTATTTTACAGGAAAAGAATTGTCTTCAAGAATCAAAGACAGCAATTAGAACAGGCGGTAAAATCAATGTGCACTTTTAGTTGATGCATTGATCCAAGATTTGCCGCTTGTAAATATCTGTGAGAGGCTTTGTTTAAAAATAAATAAATAAATAAATAAGAACCCAGGAGAAAACTGCGATGAATCACAATTCATTATGAGAAATTGTCCAGTTAATTGTTTTAAAATTGGTGGTCGCTGAGCACAAAACATTTCAATTTTAAGTGTTATTTAAACTTGAGTTTTGGTGGTGCGATTAATACATTTGGAAATGAATGAATGAATAACAGTGTTCATTCACCATGATTGCAATGTCAAAATAATTAATTATGATCATGATTGTTTCCATTCTCGTTCAGCCCTACTGTACAGGAAAACATTTTGTCCATACAGCTTTACTTGATATCAACGTATTCTTCTGGGCATGACTGACACATTTATGAAGGGGGCTAATCCACGCGGCGCATGACACGGCCGTAAAAAAAGCTCACTTTCACCTCATCCATCTGCTTGACACGACGCTCAATAACTAAAACAAATAACGACGTGACTTCCTTTGAAATTCGCCAACACATTTCCACGGCCATCGGAATGGCGCTGTTAAGACCGACATCTCAGCCCATTTTGCCGTTATCGTGCTGTCGTGCCGCACTGTGATACTATCGCTATCGAGGGATATTGGGGGGGAGGTGATATTGGGCGTTTGAGTTTGATTTCCGCACTTGGTGCACAAGGGAGCCGTCATTCGGGAGAGAACAGATGCTGATGGAGCTTAAACAGTCACAGCAAAAAAAAAAAAGGGGATATTTTGGTGAGGATGACAATGATGGATTTGTTAAACTAGCAAAGCTGCTATTTACACTCTGCTTCCTGCGAGCGACACATGGAAAATTAGCGTTCAAGCGCTTCCCCTTGTCAAGCGATACATTCACTTTGATTTTATCGTCGCCCCGAGAGTCACGGCGTCCGTCTTGCAGGGTATTTAGATATGTAAAATGTGAAACATGTCTCACAGGAGTCACTGATCATCTGCCAGGAATGTTGCATGTGCAGAGAGGGACGCAACGCGAGGCAGCGAGTGCCAAATAATGCTTAGACAGATATTTTTTTGGTAATACCATGTGATAATCCTTTCACTCTCCAAAATACAAGATAATTTCTGATCGTTTTGGTGAGTGTACGCTAACTGCCGTGACATTTGTACAACAGGCTTTTAACAACATCCATCCATCCATTTTCTGATCCGCTTTATCTTCACAAAGGTCGCGGGGGGTGCTGGAGCCTATCACAGCTGTCTTCGTGCAGTACGCGGGGGACACCCTGAACGGGTTGCCAACCAATCGCAGGGCACACACAGACAAACAACCATTCGCGCTCACACTCACACCTAGGGACAATTAAGAGTGTTCAATCAGTCTGCCATGCATGTTTTTGGAATGTGGGAGGAAACCGGAGTACCCGGAGAAAACCCACACAGGCCCGGGGAGAACACGCAAACTCTAAACAGGGAGGCCGGAGCCGGAATTGAACCAGATACCTCTGCACTGTGGAGTCGATGCGCTAAGCACTGGACCACCATGGAGCACAAATTGTGCAGCAAAAGATGCTGAAAGGGTGCTGAACAAAACCAGGGAGCGAAAAAGCAAGCGTTATTAGAACTTTGCCAGCACAGCTTGGTACTGTGAAAGCTCAGGGAAGAACCCGGGAAAGATAAGACCAGATGAAATCATCTGGAAAAGGAACCAAAAGGGAAGGAAAAGGTAAAAAACATTCGTGATGTCATGCCATGAAAAGAACCCACGCTGGTTTGAACCATGACCTCATTTCACCGTCGTAATAGCCCTGCGAGGGGAAGACCTAACTCTAAAGTGGCCCGCGTTTGACACCCCTTGTTGTAAAACAAGGATCTTTTGAGGTTTGCTGAACTGATGACTTGTATCGTGAATAACTCGAGTGATGATTGGTCAACAGTTCCCAGATACATGAACACAAGAAACTTGTTTCTGATTTGTTTTGTTTTTCATACTCGAACATATTAAGGAAATTTCAATACTGTGCATTCCAATGGGTTAAAATTGATTTGATATCCAAATGAATTGAGTTGCAGAACGGATTACTTTGAACGCACCACTGGATTTGGAATTCATCACGATCAATCCTAAAACTACTGTTGGCCACTCAATGGCAACAATTGAGAAGACGCACTGTGTGAACACGTGAAAATAATGTCCTTGCATCTCTGCGTTGATGCTCTGACAATGTTATTTTTCGAGCGGGCTGCTTCACTGCCATTTAAGCCACGCTCCTCGAGACATGAAGGATGACATGGAGCGCTAATGATTATGAAAGCTCTTTCTGGTTGCAATTGATGAGGCCACATCCATCTAATTCCTCTTTTGCTCATCCCCAAGGCCGATACCCATCATCTGTCACTCGACTAGTTTAAATCATTTCGGCCTCTGCCGCTTGGTTTTTTGGGGGGGGTTCTCTTCTTATGCTGCTTGTCACAATTTCCCTGGGCTGCCGTCCATCATTTCATCTCTCGTTGAATGTGTCTTGATGAAGTTGTCCTTTATTTACGGCCTAATGGTATGCTCCGCCAGGCTCTCTCCCTTTTTCACTCAATAGCAAGCGTACAGTGTGAAACAATCAATTGCGGCTCTCGGTTTTCCTGAACAATAAAAATAGCGAGTTGTGTTTTTTGTGTCCTCCCCAAACTTGCCAGAAGAATTGCAGTGACAGGATGTTTTCAAAGCATATGCTGAATTCCGCTCCATTTTACAGCCCGTGAAAATGGTTTCTCATCTATCCACAATCACGAGGACGTGTGGGACAGCGCTACATAAGCAGAAGCGATCAAGGCCACGACGAGCGGTGGGTGGTGTAGGAAAGGGAGAGAGAGCGCTGTGTAACCTTCAGCACTGAGCACTACTTATCGAGAAGAGAGGAAAATGTGTTTATACGATTGCCTCATAAATGAGGATTCAATCTTCTAACCCAGATGTCATCTTCACGAGTGGAATAAGCAACCGAACTGCTGCCGACACCTGCGTGCGCTCATTACTATTGCCACTTTTCATTTGGAAGCCAAGGGGAACACGATGAGAAGAAACAAACACAATCATCACGCTTTGCTATATGTCTTTGTCCATGTTAAACAGGAAGTATGATTTCTCCCCCTCCACGCGTATCTCTGTATGGAATGAATCTACTTTTATAGCATGACAGCTCAGGTAATTTCCATGTGTGAGCTGTCAAGAAGGTAGTGTATTCTAGCGCGTCAGAAACAATTGGATTTTCAAGTCTGTTCGGACATCATGTCCTCCCAGATGAGATGTGATTTGAACTGAGCGAGATCTTGAGCGTTTTTGTACATGAGTCTCTGTGGGATAGAGGTGTCGCTCTTTCACTTTACACCCTGCTGTCCTGTTACCACACTATAACATCGATTTCACCTTATTTTTAAAAAAAAATGCTGTCATTTTTGGGAGGTAGGCATGGTGAGTTAGGGCAAATGAAAACGCAATTTTCGGGGTGATGTTTAACAAAGCATCAAGTTTTTAAAAAGTCATGGATGTGGCAATTAGAAAATCCATCCATCCATTTTCTGATCCGCTTTATCCTCACAACGGTCACGGGGCGTGCTAGATCCCCTTCCCAGCTGTCTTCAGGCAGTAGGCAGGGGACACCCTGAACTTGTTGACAGCCAATCACAGGGCACACACAGACGAACAACCATCCACGCTCCCACTCACACCTCGGGGACAATTTAGAGTGTTCCATTAACCTGCCGCACATATTTTTGGAAATGTGGGAGGAAACCGGAGCACCCGGAGAAAACCCACGCTGGCACGGGGAGAACATGCAAACTCCACACAGCAAGGCCGGAGCCGGAATCGAACTCTGCACAGTGGGGCTGACGCGCTAACCAGTCGACCAAAGGGCCGCCCCAGTAAGAAAATGTCACTCGAAAATACTTGAGGGTGAAACTACGTGACCAGACAGCAAATAGGTCCCGAAGGAATAGAATTTAAACACCTTGAAAGTAATTCTCTCTTGGGTTTGGGAAAATTGAGGCAAATGTACAGCAATCTTTTGTCATTTCTCCTGATTAGGGTCATGGACCCTATTCGAGACAATTTGAGCAGCTGACAGGAACAACCTGGGGGTTGGGCTGACTGTGAGTCAGTCACAGCATGGAATATATCAAAGTATTTTTAGGGATGGACATTTGAGCAAATTTCTTTGGTCAGTGAAACAGAAACATGGGTGATCGAATTATCAACTGTCATTTAGATCTCACTTTTAATGGTGATTGAATCAATCTCTCTCATATTGGTTTTCAAGCCACAATGAGGGTGGCAACACCGCCTCCTCTGGTTGGACCCTGGTAGTGCACTCCATTTTCCTTCAATTACTTTGAGTTGATTCATTAACAATCAATTCATTACAATCGACAGACTTGTTCTTAGTTACAGTTGACACTTTTTTCCCTGATATTTATTAGCTCTGTCATCGTACCAAAACATCTTTTTTTTTCTGTCAATGACTTTTGGAATTGGGCAGATTTGCAGTAACAACTAGGAATGTAACAAAACCTGACTTAAATCGGAAAATTGTTTTTGATTTAAAAGATGCAAGTTTAACAAATTGAACTGAAACAATCCAATTCAAAATACATGTATTGAATTTTATTGGAGAGAGATATCTGAGAAGGAAATGGCATATTTATAGCCCTGACAAGTTCATTCAAATGTATGCAAAACGATGGCAAAAAAACTCCCTCTGAAACCGAGCCATAGCGTTTTGAATCAAATCGTAATTCCACCGAGTCAAACCAAATCAAATTGTCACTTTCAGACCGAACCGTCCTTGAATCATTTCACACATAACGAAATCCGGTTGAATCACCCGTGGTAACAACACACCAGGGGTGAGTCTGAAAATTGTCGGCAGACATACCCTGATTGGGAGCGTTCGGAATCCAGTCTTCTTTGTGGGAAAACTGCAACTCAACCATGGCAACAAGTGAGCGAGTGACATTTTTGATACCTTTCAACATCACCCCCCCACCATACCCAAATTCTTAAAATTATGGACAACAATGCTGATTGTGTATACCTGCCACCCTGACACTTGGCCATTTTTTTCCCTCTGTGATTTCTGGTGACACCCAGCATGAAAGGGGCTGCTTCGGCAATATGAAAGGCATTTGTTGAAAGCTCCAAGTACGCCTTCCTAATGGCAGTCTTGACATTTAACCTGGGAGGCTGTATGCTACGGCTGCCGCTCCCTCAGAAAGGATTCTAGCAGCTGTCCAGAATACAGATGGACCTATTTTGATGGAGAGAAACGACGATGACAAAGGACCCACAGATGCCTCGTGGCTGTGTGGGCAGCCTGTATCTTGATTTACCAACACATTGCCTCTGACAGGTCTGTTACTTTGAGCCATCCAGTGCCCAAGTTTGACAGCCCTCTAGACTTGTACATGATGGAGAGAGACAAAGAAGAACAGGTAGAGTATGTCGGAGGAGCCGTGAAGCCTTCTAATGGGGGGGCTCAGAAATATCACTCAGTAGTTCACCTCGCTCGCCAGTTCAGTCCTGACAGCTTCGCGTTTTGACACATTCTTTTCATGTTTGCCGCTGCTCTCTTAAAAATGTGACGTTCCAACAAATAGATTTTTCGGAACTCCAACAATCGACTCAAAATGTGAATGCTGTAAAGGTCACAACATGGAAACTAGAAAACCTTTCATCCAAAGTAGCCCAAAAGCTTGGGTTGAACTGCCATCATAACGCAAGACGTCAGCATATTGCTGAAACCTTCAAAAACATGACTTTTTTTAAAATTGTTTATTCTGTCATCGTATAGTAATTTCCACAATATTCACACTATAATCAACAATAAAATATTAATGACAGAATGGCACAAGGGGAAGCTAAAGCCTGGCCAATTTTGTCTTTTTCTCTTACTAAAAGGAATATTTCTGAAACTACTAATTTACATTGTAGTCAAATACCCCCAAAAAAAGCGAAAAAATTGTTATAGACACAATTGTTTTTGAAATCATTCTTCCTGACTTTAAAAACTAAAAAGCGATTCAACAAATACTTGCAGCACATCTCATTCTAATTAGTTTTGCAGTTTTTTGTGTGATAAACTTACAAGCACCTCTTAAAGCATAATGAGACTTCAGGATTAGAAAGAGTTTTTATATGAAGTGAGGAAGAGATTGTGTTTCTGCTCTAAACATTCTTGGCATACATAATTTCATAATCATGCAAGTCTTTTAACTTCATCATGTTTGATTTTAGAAAGAGCGGATCTGTATGAGCATGATTATAAGTCTTATTCAGAATAGAACTCTACACAATAGGACAAATAGCGAAATAAAATCAAGGACGAATAAATTATATCGAAGGCTTTATGATTCAAGGGTATCTCAATTTACATACTATTGCCATTGTTTTGGAATTTTTACCTTTTATGTAGTTGCTACGTTGTTCGTTCATTTGCTAAATGTTAATTTATCACCTAGCAGAACTCCAAGGAACTTGTTTCAAAAACTTGTTCAATATTAATGTTGCCCCTCATATTCTTTCTGATTCAGTAATCTTAGGAGACAATTTATATACACCTAGCAATGACTTTAAGATTTTTCTAACTCTCGTCCAACTTTACACAAAAGTTCATTTGCATTTATTGTCACCCAAAGCAGATTTGTATGAGCTACAAAAATGACAGATTTGAAAAAATATTTGTAACCATGCAAATTTCATTCATGTCTAATACAAACAGTTTGGGAACAATAACTGACCCTTGTGGTATACCACAGGTAACCTTTCAAAACTGATATTGATGTATGACTCATTGATGGTATGACTCATTTTTACACATTGTTTTTGATTTTTTCCAAATCGCTTTCTAGTCATGAATAGGCAGCATCCCATTCGCTACATTGTCTTCAAACCTTGAAGGTTTCATCTAATAATTCAGGAATCGCCCTGTCCTAACCCTCAATGGTGACACGCACTAATCATCTGAACATTTGAGGCTCTGAAAACATAGTTTGGTGAGTCAGCCGTTTTGTTAGTGCACCTGATATGACAAACGGAAAACAAGGTCTGGGCCAAGTCCAAGCAACAAAAGAGTCAAGGTTATTTTTGTGTAGGGGTGAAAAGATGCCCAGCTTTTCCATGGAATTGCATTTTTCTTTCTGCAGTATTTTGCACTTGACCGCTTTTCTTGGCACTTGTATGTCACTGACACTCAAGTATCACATCCCATAAGGCAATATCTGTACAGAGTGAGAATGGGTTCATGACCACCGGGATACAGTAACAAAGCTGCCGGGAGAGGGTGTGTGCACGTGTGCATTTTAACAACTTGCGTGTCAGTTGAGAAAGATTGAGTCTGAGCAGATGATGAAAAGACGAAGACTTGTCGGTCAAATACAAAAACTGTAGCAAATCTTGCCTCGGGTCAATGCGTGTTGCTTTTGGCCACTATTTACAATTATTATGGAGATTTGGTGTGACTCTATCAGCTCAGACTCTTTAGCATTTTAAACACTATTTATAATGGAGCTTAGCGATGGTTACAAATTGCAAATGCCTGAAATGTTGCAGAAGATTGAAAGGCACCGCTGGAGGACATGTCGGTGTGGGCTTAGTTACATGTCTATCTTTTTCCAAGAACCTTTTTTTCCCTCTTCCTACTCTTGTTTCTATTTTGATTTTTTTTTTTTTAAATGGTGGGTCCTTTTTGACACTATTTTTGCGGACAAAAAGGAACTGGTGGCTTTTTGACATCACATAGGTGACAAATGTGTGGGAGATAGCCACTAATTGATGCAAGCGTGATTCCATTTGTAATTCGAAAGGTGATTCATCCTAAAATGTAGTAAATGAGAAATCAGTTCACCTGAACAGAATCTACTGTTACGAGCAGCATAATCAATTAACACCAAGTGTTGATTGTGTGAGATTGAGTCTTGATTAATCACAGCCTGAAGCAATTGAGGCGACACGGGAGTTAGCAGGTCCCTTGCCTGCGTGGGGTTTCTCCGGGTACTACGGTTTCCTCCCCACATCCCAAAGACATGCATGGTATGCTCCAGCACGCCCGTGACACTCGTGAGGATTAGCGGCTCGGATAAGCATCTTGGATAATGGATGGCTGGATGGATAAAATAACTCAGGCAAAATGAAGCAACAAACAAGGATGGCGATTTACGAGTTTCCAGCGATATTTGAGGCTATGAGCGCACAATCAACTCATTTGCGCAGTTGCGTAGTTAACGTCATCGTGAAGCACAAGTAGGCATTGGAGTTCAGAACATTCGGATTTAAAAAAAAAATCACCAGACCCAATAAGATAACATAAAAGGGTGATTATAAGTATTCACCATAGTCAACCATGGTCATTCAATCAAATGCCTGTATCTAGTTTAGACCATTATCTATCATTCACTATCATGAAATTCATAGTTTTTGGTGACATCAATGGACATGTTTGGATAAGTTCTTACAAATGAAAAGTTGGGGAACTGCCAATCTGTCAAAGGAAAGAATCCTCCTCTTGCTCACAACCGCTTTTCACTTTTTAAAAACCTTTGGGATTGTGTGCTCAATTTGTTGATGCGTGATGTGTCTGGCTTGAAGCAAACCTTGGATTAACTTCCAGGCAGATATCGATGTAGCATCCAAAGGATTTTACGGCAGGAAAAAAAAAATGGTCACCATTAAATGCCATGGTCGTCCCCAGGGTTTGGACATTGCATTCATGCGGCTTGCTCACTGCAGCTCGCCTCGCTGTCACCCGAGCAGCAGCACAAGGATGTTCATAGAGGTATCTTTCAAAGCTACAACGAGACAGCCGTCAGCATCAAAAGCAATAAAACACATGGTGCGGTGACAGCGCATGAATCACTGCCTGTCTGCACAGGCTATCGTTTAGCCGGAAAGCTTTTTTGTATACATCTGTGACTCGCTGAAAATGTCAAGATCAACAAACGAAAGAATGACAAGCAAGAGAAAATCAGATATAGGGTGTGGCAATAAATCAACTTTTGCTATTCACTTTACTCTGACAAAATTATTTAGACTACAATCGATCATGGGAGTTCAGTGAATATTCGATGCGCGTGTCTGTCCAATTTAAGCCAAGAGACAGAAATCAGCCACCAACAGCAAAACAAGTGACATGGCAAGTGTAACAACACTCGCACTCCATCAGCGAGGTTTGCACTATCAAGAAATCAGATGAAATCTCGTGGCAGAATAGATAGAGTGGTTTCAGCTTCACATCTATTGTGTGTTTTACAAAGTCAGTGTATCAACTACAGCTGCCAGCTTATTCTCAGTAGGAATTAGCTGACCATTCCACAGAAGCTCCTTACTCGGAGGTACGGCTTAGCCCTTTTTATTTCCACACTGGCTACTGTGGGCCTCTGCCCGGTTGATATTAGAGGTAAGAGTCGAGCTTGTCAGCTCATAAGCTGGGTGACACAAGATCGACTGCCTGCCGGGCCAAAGCCCAAAGGTTACATTGCTGCCTCGGTCTACGCCAAGGGTGTCAAACGTACAAGACAATTTGGCTCGGTTTAAAAATGAGGACGGCCGACTGAATAAGTAGCCGCATCAAATGGGCGATGTTAATTGTACACAGTGGCAGCCTACAAACTTCTGGCTTCCATTTATTCTAAGCTACACGGATGCCGTTTGGAGGGAAATAACTTTCAAATCGTCTTAACGTGGCTTTTTGTAATAGGTTTATTTTATTGTACAGCTCAGATCTGGTGCTTTTCAAGGTGGAACGGAGTGACTTTGAAAGACAAAGTAATATAGTTCGCTGAGGTCATAGAAAGTGGATCAATACACGAGCTTTCATTAGCATTAGCATCGAGCTTTGGCGCCACTCAGGTCAAGCAAAAGCCTTACCAATAGGCGCGGGTCGCAATCTGGGCCTCTACCGGACATGCGGAGCAAGTCTTGTATATATGGATTTTACAGCACAAAGCGCTACATTATTTTCCGCGACTTTTCTTATTTTTGTTCTGTTAAAGACAGTCATGTACATCATTATGTGGGTGCCACCATCTGTTCAGACTCGGTCATCACAGTTGAATGAAACGGTAAGCAAACAAGATGATTAAACAAAAGTAATAATGCATTTTGATTTATAAGCGCCTTTCAAAGCACTCAAGGACACTCTACAATCAGGAACAAGAACAATAAAACCACAGATAAAATGATAAATAATAAAACAAGAGATTAATTTAAACTGATAATAATAATAATAATGGCAAATGTGTGCTGCCCAAACCATGGTGAAGTGGTGGGTATTTCTCAATTTTACTTGAAGCCCTTGCTGTATTCATTTTAAGTCTTTGCTCTGTTCCTTGAAAAGACGTACAATCACCTATTTTGATTGGCGCTTTTTCCTGCCACTGCATAATTTGTTTCATTGTACCGTATTTTCCACACTAAAAGGCGCACTGGATTATGAGGCGCACCTTCAATGAATGGCCTATTTTGTAATTTTTTTCATATGTTGGACGCACCGCACTATTAAGACACAATCTACAATGCATCCACGAGATGGAGCTACACTCAAGGAAATGCCAAGTGAAGCGCGCCTCAGCAGTCCATCGTCCGCTGCTCTCTGCTGTGCGCGCATTAGCGCAAGCACGTACGCACGTGGTTCAACCAATCAGCGCCAACGCAATTCACGCCACAGATCAAAGAAGCTTTGAACAAACGACAACAGCTAAGATAGCTTAGCTGACGTCAACAGCTAAGATAGCTTAGCTGTTGTCTGGCGTTGCTACTGAACGATCAGATGTCAGTCAAACTTATTTAATAAAGCAGCGACACAGTTCACTTAACCAACAGCAAGTTATAACATTGACTCGTTAACATTGAACTCTCTTGCCGCTGCTCTATTTCCGTGTTCAACTGCGTAATCCGATCGCCCTAAATGTTAACTCTGCGTTGTAAGCATGTCTCTAGCAAGGACCCATTATGGGGTAGACTTATTACCGTAATAACCATACACAAGGTGCGTCGGATTTTCAGGCGCGCTGTGAGCTTTTAAGAAAATGGAAGACTTTTAGGTGCGCCTTTTAGTGCGGAAAATACGGTATTCATTTATTTTTTGTTCATTTTATCGTGTGGTCTATACAAAATATGTATTTTATGAACAAATGGAAAGCAAGTAATAAAACATTGGCATTAATTGCATGTAATTAAAGAAAAGATGCTAAATTGATACATACTGTATAAGGGAACAGAAAGGTTTTTTTTTTTTAATCAATTTATTTACAGTTACTTTGGTTGGACTAGAGACCAGGCTGGCCCAGAAATAAAAATCTGCATAATATTGACGCCGATTGTTTTTAAGTTGTATACCATGATTTTACTGGTCCTGCCCACTTGGCAATAGATTTTCTTTCATGTGGCCCATGAGCTAAAATGAGTTTGATGCCCCTGGTCTACACATTACCTGAGCATCCATTAGTAGGCTGATAGGTTGCCAATAAAGGATGGTGAAATATGCCTTGTGGGACCCCTTTCACACTGAAAACTTTGTTAGGTTTCTCAGGGGGTTTTGCCTGTGCGGTTATCTCAGCCTAGCCTCAAGGTGGAAACAAATGGAAGACAGGGTCTGGGCCAACGATGGTCAATCAGAGTCTGTGGCCTGACATTTTAGAGTTTATAGTTTCATCGTGTAGATGTATTGCAGCTGCCAATTTATCCTGAGTAGGAATAAGCTGACCATCCCACAGAAGCTCCTTACTCTCAGGGCAGCTTAGGCCTATTTATCTTAACTGGCTGCTGTGGACCTCTGCCCCATTGATAAGAGTAGAGCTCGCCAGTGCATAAAATGGGTGACAAAAGAGAGCCTGCCGTGGTCCAGGCACTACCTTGCCATCCGGGAGCAGTCAGAGGTTGACAATCACGGAATGTCGAAACATGCCAAGCGGCAGCATTTCGGGCGGCTTCTGGTGGAATCCCTTGGCCCACCCAATTAGTTTGCGACAAATGAACATAGGTTCGAGAAAATTAGACTCACTCTGAGATCACCTGGCGTTCTTGTCATCTTGGGGTAAATGACCAACGCAACAATCAAACAATCTTCTCCGACAAGATTCCACCGCGGGAACTTGCGACCCAACAAACTTTTTGATGCAAGTCAAAATTTTGACGGGATAAACCTAATTTCCAAGCATTTGGCATTCAAACGATTCTGATTTGGTATTGCTGTTATCCAACTTGGCTGCGTGAGATCTAATATCCACTGAGCCCTAAAAGTCCATGAAAGCACTGGCCATTATATCCCCTATCTGGTCCATCTTATAAACAGTTTTGTATTGACTTCACATCTATAAATGGAACCCACTCTGGGTGTTCCATGACAGAATGCATTTTCTTAAAGGGGACACTGAGCAGGCCGCCTTCCTGGGAAGCGTCGGCAGACAGAAGACCTCAGGGATGACAAGGAAAAAAGGACAACTGAGCAGTTTTTGTCTGCATATTCCATCGTGGGCCCCAGGTGAGTGCTTTTACAGAACGGGTACCTCTTTTGACAGCCATTTTCATTTCGCACAATGTAGGCCAAAACACAGGGTAACAGAGAAGACAAACTGTTATGCATATAGGACATCAATATGGAGGCGACTCGCACTGAAGGAAGGAAAAAATTAAAAATTCGTGCTGTCCCAGTGATGGAGTGCTGCTGTGCAACACAAGGGCGCACAGACTGAAACAAGATGTAATTAACAAGAAAAATATCTTCTCTGTTCCTCGAGTATTAGTGTGGGATGTGAACACCGTCCCAGACCGGCATAATCATTTTGTACAGAAGCCCGCATTGAGTCAGAAGCAGAGAATCACGATAATGCCCTCGTTCGACTAATGAGCGCCGAGCGGCCCGCCACGGTTCAAGTTCGAACGGCAGCAACTTGGCTTTTGCTCTTTCTGCTGACTGGCAGGGGCTCAGCTATCAAAAAGCCATCTAAATACAAAATTTCCCCAGCTGCAGCATACCTCTCAATGATGTCTGCGATGACACAGGCAAATAACTGCAGGCCCTCTGGAAGCTGCAGAGCCACTGGAACGAGAAGAGGCAAACAGAAAAAAAAAAAGATGTACTTGTGTTTTGAGGGATGGCAGGCTGATAGCAAATAATCGTCAGGCAGCAAAGCTATTCATAGGCCAGTGTGCACTGCTGGCAAAGAATAATGACATTTCAGGGCAGTTTCCCTTCTGCCACACTTGCAATGTTGGTTTATTTTACAGGCTGATGGGCCGTTGGAAATATAGCGTGAACCAACAGCCTTAGCTTCATCTCAAGGCTTCTCCCCCGTCACTCGGTGCCTGATGGTGTGGAGCACCACCTATGCTTTTTAGGCATCCATCCAATCATAATCACTCACGTTTTGTTCACATCCCCCGGGCTGGACTTGGTCTTTCACTCACCAGCAAATATAGGCCACATTGTTTTTCTCCGATTCAGCCAACAAGGCCCAGAGCAAACGTAAAATATGGATGAACTGATTGACAAACCACTGATGGTCCTACTGATGTTTTCACATGTTTACAAATGAGGGCAATCCAATCTCCTGATACAGCATGCCAGAATGAGAGGAACCAATAATGAAAAACAATTTTTCCTGGTTTCATGTTAGCGTCAAGAGACAGATTTTAATAAAGCGCCAAACCAACTTGGCCGTCATCATCCGCTGCACCCTGACAGCAGGCGGCGAAGTGCTGCCCTTTTCGCATGCATACTAATTTAAGGAAGGATTACAACAAATGATGACAGGGTGAATATTCTGCAACATTTTGTCATGTAAATGCAGGGGCGGTGATGCATGAAAGGGGGCGCTACTTCTAAAAGCCAGTTGGCACCTTGAGGAGAAATACTTTAAAGCAGGCTAAGCTTTTAATAAACATGATGTCTATGACCAAACTTCAAATAATTACTGTGAAAACTGAATTTGACCAAAATTAAATAACCTCAAAAGTGAATCCACAGTCACACGACAGGGAGCAACTAAAAGTCCACTGGTGTGACCTGCATTTGGGGGGCATTTTTTGTGTATGATGTCGCCCCAGCAGTCCGACTGGACACACAGTGGCAAATGTTACAAATGGAAATTGTACTTTTTGATGAACTTGGAAAGCAGTAAGGATTACTCTCGTCCTGGCTGATAGGTTCAATAAAACTAAAGCTACGACAGGATTAACAAAAGAAGGTCTTATTTTATTTGATGTTGTTTTTAACATTGTATTTGTGTTTTTAACTGCTTGTTGTAAGGTGTCCTTGAGTGATTAGAAAGGTGCCCACAAATAAAATGTATTATTATTATTATTATTAATGAACGTCGCAAAGCCCAGATTTTTAACTTCCTTTTTGACAATGGCAAGAAAAAGCATTTGGAAATTTGATTTTTAAAATGCTTTCGGCATTTTATTCATAAGTATTTGTTAACATTTATTTCAACTTTGATATTATTTAAACGCATTCACACTTGGGACTGACATCATTTCTGTTGGTAGCTTATTTTCACCTGCGTGCAGCATAACAGCGCCATACTGCTTCACCATGTTTACTTTGAATTCTGATCTCCACTAATTTATTCAAGACTGAGGACCTCAGAAGTCTATTGGCTTTATCCTCCATTATTATTTCTTTAATGTGCCCAGGACCTAAATCATTCAGTGATTTATAGAACAAATACAACAAATTACCCCAATTGACAATGTAGTAAAAGTCTATTTGTGTGTGTCTGCCATTGCAGGGCATACTTGTATTTTTGTATTTTAAAGACCGTTTCTGCTGATATGTTTGCAGTTTTACCCCCTTACAGTCAATATACCTGTGGACAAGAAAGAAGTTCACAGCGCTTTAGTGCTGGGGTAAATCCAAAATATCAGCATCTACTGAGGGGAGCACAATAACGACGACTTTGAGGCAGAAAAGATAAACGCTTACACGAGGACAGCAAATGGACAACAAAAAAGGCTCAGTCCGGACAATATATTCTGCCTCACATGCTTCAGCGAGGTCAAAGGCTTGCTCCACCGGGGCTGCAGCCGCCAAAGCCCGTGCAAAAGCAGAGGCAGCAAAAGCACGTCTGTCTTATGCAGAAAAAGAAATGGCGCTCAAGGTAGAAAAAGCACAACTTGAAGCCAAGATGCATATGCTCCCACTGCAGCAGGAAGCAGCAGTGGCTCAGGCCGAAGCAGATGTCCTGGAAGCTGCTATTGATGGCAGTGTTCGAAGCAGCACCAATCTCAACCTCCAGCAGTTATTTGAACCTCCAGTCGACACATTGGAGCGCACAAAAGAATACTGTACGTAGCCAAGCAGGTTGAAACACCGCCCCCAACAGCCACTGATATGGAATGAAACGCGGCGTTATGAATCACCAGGTGTATATTCCAGTCAACGCCGACATCTCGAGACAGGGCACAGTGAACCTCGAGATGGCTTTGTTTCCACACCACGTGAAAGCAAAACACTTCTGCAGTCACTCGAGCCTGCTGCCACCCACCCATATTCAAACAACATGCAAGGCAGTCATCAAGCTTACAAATCAAGCTACAGCTCTTATCATCTGCCATCCAGCCATACACTGAATTCGCCTATCCCTGACCAAGCCAAAGTGGCTGACTTTTCAAGATATTTAACCCGTCGAGAGCTAGTCTCAACAAGCCTAATAAAGTTTAATGATCAGCCATGGAGTTATAGGGCATGGAAAGAGTCCTTTGTGAACGCCATTAAAGACCTCAACATGATGTCCAGTGAGGAGATGGATTTGTTGATGGTGTGGTTTGGGAAGGAGTCAGCTGAGCACGGCAAACACATCAGGACTGTTCATGTCAACTTCTCAGGCAGGGGACTAAAAAGAATATGGGATAGACTGGAAACCTGCTGCGGTGCACCTGAAATGGTGGAAGACTCCTTGTTTGAACGAATTAATAGCTTCCCTAAAATATCCAGCAGAGAATATTTAAAGCTCCAACAGCTGAGTGGCTTCCTCAATGAATTGAAGGCAGCCAAAGTAGATAAAGCAGTAAGTCCAGGCCTTGAGTTGTCGTTCCTCTCACAGATGCAATTTTGAAAGAAGGCTCGTGATGAGAGAGATTTTTTTTTTACTTTATGCAAAAGAGGTTTCAAAGTAATCATGCTTAAATAGCGCCCCCGTTCACATGTAACGCGGAAACGTGCTACTTACTGTCCTTTGGTGTCTACATTACAAGGAAACTGAGGAACATCCATGTGGTGTTTTACACCAGCATCACTTAATGATCTCCTATTAACTGGACCTGACTTCAAAACCAACCTTGTTTGTGTATTTCACATACTTCACAAGGAAGTTGTACCCAAGACAGTAGAAAGTGGGCAAATATGCCACAATTTCCTAGTGAGAGAAAACCACAGCTGTCTCTGATTTCTGTGGTCCAAGGATAAACACCCATCTGGAGACATCATATATCCAGAAAGTGGTCCAAAAGTCTTTGGGAACTGTGACTTCGCCTCACGGGTCATTTGTTGTCGAAGACGGTCAGAGAAGAAAGCTGAGTTTGATGTCAAGCGGTGTGCCAACTTTGACTTTGATCCAGATGACAGTTTAAATTCACTCCCCCCAGTTGCAGCAACAGTAGTGCTGCTTAAGTCTGTCTTATGCAGGTTAAGTCGTGTAGAGTCAAACTTGCTACACGAAAAGGCCTCAAACAAAAGAGATGTTATGAATGCATTCCCATCTCAAGAAGCTGCCATTGCTAATGTCAATCATACAGCACCCCTGTTTCAGAAGAATCTTGCAAAGAGAGCTAAAGGCTGCACAGGCTGGCATCACTACCCACACAGAAATTACTGTACTAAAAGAACCATCATTCATTCTGTTCAAATGTACACCTCCAAGAACGTGAAAGGCTCTCAAAAGAAAGCAATCTTAAAGCCTTCGATCCTTCCATTGATGATGATGCTCCCTGGAGAGTCATGAATGGCATAAGAGAAAGTGAACACCATTCACAATTCCTAATTCAGGGCAAGGATCATATTGCCACACTTCTGGTCAGGTACAACCACCAGGAAACATAAATACCAGGTCAGACTATTCCCTGAAGGTGCTTTACAAGCTGCCGGTCTCTGGATTGTTGATGGTAAAACAAGAGCAAGCAGTGTGAGCAATGGATGCATCACTTGGCATACAATTCGTGCTTTGCCTCGTGCTCAAATATTTGATGCCAGTCCATCTTATCACCTATGCACTGAATTTGGCCCGTGGACAGCGTCCTCACATCATCCAAGGGGTAGCCTTGTACAAAGCAAATGGTGGACAGCATGACTCACGTATAGGAGTGTAAGAGCTGTACATACAGAGGTCACCAAATCATTAAATGTGTCCAGTTTCATCCATGCCCTTCATCAATACCTGCCTTTTTACAGGCCAAGTCAAACTGATCTATTCTGAGGAACCAATTGGATCATTGCATTCAATTAGCTCAAGATTGAAGATCGACAACACATCCGTGGAAAAGTTCCTGTCCGATAAAGGTCGCTGAAGGATTTTCAATATTCCTCAAGCAATCTCACATGGGTGGGACAAGGAATTGGTGTACCCGGGTGGATCCTTGATGGAACCTCAGCGATGACCCTTAAGAGACCCTCCAAACCGATTGGCAGAGGCGGTGGCTCTCATCAAAGCACGGCCTCCGATTCCAACGTGCGCCAACCGAGACAATCCTCAAATACTCTCGCCAGTAACACACCCCACTCTAAAGGTCAGTCCCTCAACTGATGCCATCTGTAACTGGGTCAAAGACTTCAAAACAAGCAGAAGTAGCAAGTCCAGCATTTGGCTGAAACCATTTGGGACAGATAAGACAAGCAGCACTTCTCAACACTTCAGGCGCAATAGAAGATACTGCCTGACAAGTGTAGTCCTTCTCAAGGAGGACCAACTGAACATAAATGATGAGCCTTTAAGACCACTTACACATCCTTATCGCATGTGGTGGAGTTTGCAAAGTGAATATCAAAGTTCCAAAAAAGAGAGGCTTTCTGGTGGCCAGTCACAGATGATCCTGCTTCAGGGGCCAGAGAAGCCAGAGTATCCTTTCCTTTTGGGCAATTAGATAGCAGATCTTGATTTGCACCTTTGTACTCTGTTATGTTTAGTAAAGATAACACTTCTCGTTGGGACTGCACGGAATCAAAGATGTGTGAGCACATCGGAGACATGTTTAGCTGTTTGTTTGTACTGTAACCTGACATCCTCGAACAGAGGTACCTTGACTTGCAAGTGCCCGAATTTATATTTTCCAATTTACAAGGCAGCGCTCAGTCGATTGTTCTCTGTTTTGTGATTGCAAGTATTTTTGAACAATTTATATTCTCCAAATCAAAGGTCCCGAGGAAGTAATGAGAAGACGCAGATGACCTCAACTTCTTAAAATCATAGAAAAACATGAGTGACGTGTGCATGCTGTCGACTTGGCCAAGCAGAATGAGTACTTTTACAATAGGTACTAGGTTGAAGCATAAGAGGTCAACCAAGGCTATAACAGCAGCCAATGGTGTAAAATATAATAATTACTATACTAATCCAAGAGGGTTAAAAGAAGAGTGAAAACATTTGGTGAAAAAGGCAGATGAAATTTGGTCAAAGTGACGTGGAGAAAAAAAAGCTGCAATTGAGGAAAAACATGTTATTTTAAATTATTCTAATCTAATTATGATATATGTTTTATACAGTACAATGCAGAGATGGTTTTCTGAAAGGCGAAGTCAACTTTTTCTGAACTAATATGTTCTCTGTGCCCCCCATTAGTCTATACACGGCATTCTGTTTAATATTGCATTTGTGAAATATGAACTAAGATGAAAAATCCTCCCGTTTTTATCCATCTCAGGGGGTGGCCATTTTGCCACTTGCTGTCGAGTGAAAATGACATCTGCTTGCACCTGTTTTCCGAGTGTGGTCATGTTACTTTTGCAAGCTGAGCCATGATTGAAGGTTACCTGAACCCCAAGCAACTGTGATATCATTTTCAGTCGGCAGCAAGTCGCTAAGTGGCCACCCCCTGAGATGGGTAAAAACGGGCGGATTTTGCTGCTTAATTCCTATTCCACAAACACAATATTATGCAGGAAACAGTGTGCAGATGAGTTTGGACTTCCCCTTTGGTAAAAACACATTTTTAATAATGTTGGCGCTTTTGTCAGGGACTCAAACAATGGTATTTGTAGAAACTTGATTTCTGATAAGAGTAATTGGAGTTATGGGCATGATTATGGAACTACATAAACTTGTAAGTCATGGTACCACTGAACATGGTTATGGTTTGTTAGCTGTGTTTAATGTTTTATTCACAGTTTAAGTCAATTGTCCAACAAAATACCTCAATTGAGCAACCACTACGAGGGAACTTTGTTTTACTTATATGACCCTGTAAAGGGGCACAAAAAATGTTTTATAAATTTGACCCAACACAGAAGAGTATCATTAAGAACCATACCATATATGAATCAATAGAAAAATATACTACTAATAAAATCAAGCATATAAAATACGGCTCCAGTATAATGAAAAATAGAGATGGCCTTCCAGCTTTATGACAGTGCGGGCTTGTGCACCGAAAGGCGCGTATTATATCGTGGTGGAAGGCCGACTCATGCCAGCAGGCGGAGTGCATCACTGGGCCCCGTTTTAGCCACATACACCAATTCCAACAACAGAGAAGGTGAAAAAAAACGCTTTATTTCAACGATTCAATAAAGTGTTTTCACTATTTGCACGTTTTCGATTGGTTGCCAGCCAATCGCAGGGCACACAGAGACGAACAACCATCCACGCTCACACTCACACCTAGGGACAATTTAGAGTGTTCAATCAGCATGCCACGCATGTTTTTGGAATGTGGGAGGAAACCGGAGCACCCGGAGAAAACCCACGCAGGCCCAGGGAGAACATGCAAACTCCACACAGGGAGGCCGGAGCTGGAATCGAACCCGGTACCTCTGCACTGTGAAGCCGACGTGCTAGCCACTGGACTACCGGGCCGCCCCCAATAATAATAATAATAATAATAATAATAATAATAATAAATTATGGTGGCCCGGTGGTCGACTGGTTAGCGCATCGGCCTCACAGTGCAGAGGTGCAGAGTTCGATCCTGGCTCCAGCCTTTCTGAGGGGAGTTTGCATGTTCTCCCCATGCCTGCGTGGGTTTTCTCCGGGTACTCCGGTTTCCTCCCACATTCCAAAAACATGCAGGTTAACAGAACACTCTCAAGTGTTCCTGCGTGTGAGTGTGAGCGCGGAACATTTTTCGTCTGTGTGCCCTGCGATTGGGTGGAGACCAATTGAGGGTGTCCCCCGCCTACTGCCCGAAGACAGCTGGGATAGGCTCCAGCACGCCCCGCGACCCCTGTGAGGATAAGCGGATCAGAAAATGGCTGGACGGATGGATAATAAATGAGACCGAAAACAGACTAGCCAGTGATTTAGAGCTAACATTATGCACTGTGTAACAAAGCTGAATTGAAAGCATGCTGTCTAAATCTATTCACAGCAGGATTTGGGATTGTTTGAGGAGTGATCGTGTATATATTTGTTCTGTGGAACTGTGTGATGTCAGGGAGCGTATGTTGGCTTTCAGATGGATACAATAGATGATACACGTTAGTGAGGACTGAAACATGAAGTAACGACTTGCTTGAGTTACACTACGAAATGGCATTTCCAAAGGTGATGCAAAGAAAAGATTTTTCCATCACCTCTGTTTACCGCCGCTTGCTGAATCCATCAGAATCATCTTTATTGGCCAAGAATGTAGAACACACAAGGAAATTGTCTCCGGTACTAAAGTCTACACTTGTATTATCAATAACAAGCAACTACAATAAACGCGAACACCTGAAAAAGGAGAAAGCCACTGCAGTGTGTGTAGCGTTGCCAAAGTCTGAACATTTTTACAAGACTCTGGCAGAGGTGGCATTAAACACTAAAAGCGTAAGATGGAGTGATAGATGGCGTGATAGAACCGAGCTGAAAGCAGGGGTGAGAGCGCACTGTAATGCCGAAAAGGTTTCAGAGTCACAGGTACAGAGTGAGAGACGGGGCATTACATGAGAAAGGGTGGTTTTATTAGTGGAGAAAAGTTTCCCAACACACCCTCGCCACAGCTGACAGAGGTAACAAAAAGGTGAAGGGGATGCTGGAGGTGAATGGATGCGGGTTTCGTCAGAGTTTTGCAAGACTCCAATTATGTTCCAAATTCCAACTATTACCTCTTGGAATGTGTTTATCATTATCATTCTGAAAAATCACAGTCAATAACACACCCGTGGAGAATAGGCCCCCCGAAATCACCCTAAACACCTTTTTTTCCTCTCTGTACTTGTAAATGTTACGGCGCTCTTTGATTTGTTGGTATCTTTTATTAGCAGGGTGAATAATAGGAAGAAATCAAGATTCAAATTATACCAGTCAAAAAAAAAAATTATTATGCTCTTTTCCAATACCTGTGATAAAGGTCTTTCAAAGTATTTTGTTTTAATCACATTTTTGAAAATCATGTTCTTATACTCGAGAATTTTTGTCAGCTTGTTTAAATCTTTGCTTTTGAAACTCTTTCACTCTCTAACCGCTTTGAAAAGTACTTTTAATTACAGTATGTGAAGCATTTTGAGTTACATTGCAGACGAAATGTGCTATATCAGAGCTTCGTATTTATTTATTTTACTGCCTGTGTACTGGTAAACGTCTTTATGTGAAAAATGCTTCTTTTTTTTTTTCTGTGCAACAAAAATGAATGTTTTGAGGGGCCTCAACAAAACACCTGAGGGTTGACAAATGCGCGAATCTTGGTTAAAGGGGAACTAAATGTAAACATTCTTTTTGCAGACATGTTCTACGTGCTATGTCAGGCGGCTGGCATTTTGGCATTTAGCATGTTCGCGGATTTTTGAGCACAACTACGGTGACATGACAGTTTAAGTTAAATTAGCCCGTCAAACCATCATGTCATAAACCTGTAGTTATGCTAGTAGTCACACACAGTACCTGAGATCGATGAAAAGTGATCACAATATTAATAATTTCCAGGAAACTAGCAGGGGCAAGTCTCAATGCCATATTCTGCGTCAAATCACTCCTCTTGGTTGAATTAATTGATGGGCAACACAGGAACGCCGTTATGACATTTTTACTGTTCATACTGCATGACATGCTGCAATTGCCATTCTGCTTACGCAACCCATGGTGCAAACCTAAGTAGCTCTAACTGCATCCGTGATGAAAAAATAATATGGAAGATCAAATAAGACACTAGGTTACATTCTCGAACAATAAATTTAATTGAAAAGAATCTAATTAACATCACAGCATTGTGAGTTATTAAAAAAACAGGGGGAAAAAATTAATCAATAAAACCCATGAACACACCGTGCTTGATTCTATCATTTCTCCGCCATGCATGACGAAATGAACATCACACAGAGAGAATTAACAGTGCGCATAAATGCGACATGCCAAATGCAAATCGAGATTCAAAACTTGTCTACGTTTAAGAGGCTGGAAAATCTTAATGAAATCCGAAAAAAACAGCCTCAGGGAGGTTTTGTTCCCTACATTAAAACGGCATTGGAAACATTTTGAGAAGAAAACAATCTCATCATCGCAGCTACTCTTTCCCGCCATGCTTTGCCCAATGGTGCATAAAAGTAAATATATCACAGAAAGAAAACGGAAGCAACTAAAAAGGGACCAAAAAATAAATAAAAAAACAACTCGACATCACGCTGCTTGTTGTGTTTTAGCCCTAGGACTGATTTGAGAGCAGACTGTCAAGCGCGCTTATCATTTGGCTGCCTCAGTAGCACGAGGACCTTGGAAAACAAAGCAAGTCCCACAGCGTTCCACAAGTCTCCCTGGGAAACACGGCAAGCTTTCAAGGATGCCGAGACATTTCAGGGCCGCCTCCGCTTGTTGCCATCTCCATCCACATCTTGATTAGTTCTTTGTTTTCCTGTGACTGCCTGATTTGGTAGCCATATTTATTTTTTTTTCCAGGCTGATGGAAAACATTTGATGTTTCGCATGCATAAAAGCACAATTCCATTTTGGCTCACTCAACCATGAAACCATTTTAGACCCATATTGTTATCAAACACACAAATGTTAATATTGCCACATCCAAATAAAACTGTGACCTGTTAGAGATGCCAAATCCAAGACGGCAAAAATAATAGATGTCCGTAACGTGGTGGTCACAATATAACCATCTTCCACTAAAATGGAAAGGTCGGACGGTTTCTTTGATAGAACGTCAAGATTTTAGGAGACACTCTGTGCCTTGGATACCTGTAGAGATGCAAATAGCTATTACAGGCTCTACTGGAGAAAAATAATAATAATCTCAAATAGTCAATTGCTCCCCCCTCGTTCAAGCTGCAATATCGCCTCGACAGTGATCCTTCGCTATATTGAGCTTCATTCATTGCGGCTTCACGACATGGCTGTTTTTTAACAAAGTACTGTAATTCCGAAAAAAATGTTGAGTGGCTCAGAGGTTTTGTACATGGCTATATGCAGGATTGGGTCCAGGCGCCGACATCGACCAATGACAGCACGAGTGGATTTATCCCGTGAGCTGATTGGCTAGATGCCCCGCCCAGCACCTTCCCTTGTGTCTCATCACATGGTTGACTCTGATCAGTCTCATCATGTGGTGCAGGACATGTATGATGACTGGAAGAGAGTACTGAGGTGTGCTGTAGGTGTGACGGAGGAATTCAAGGTGGAGGTGGGACTTCACCCGGGGTCAGCTCTGAGCCCCTTTTTATTCTCTTTGGTGATGGACAGGCTGACAGACGAGGTTAGACAGAAATTTCCATGCACTGTGATGTTTGCAGATGACATTGTGATCTGTCGTGAGAGCAGGGAACAGGTGGAGGAGAAACTAGAGGGGCGGAGGTTTGCCCTGGAAAGGAGAGGGATGAAGGTCAGTCGAAGCAAGACAGAGTACATGTGTGTGAATGAGAGGGACCCAAGTACAAGAGTGAGGTTACAGGGAGACGAGATAAAGAAGGTGGAGGATTTCAAGTACTTGGGGTCCAGGGCAATGGAGAATGAGGAAAAGAGGTGAAGGAGCGTGTACAGACAGGCTGGAACGGCTGGAGAAAAGTGTCAGGTGTGATGTGTGATGGAAGAGTTTCAGCTAAGATGAAAGGAAAGGTATATAAAACTGCGGTGAGACCAGCCATGTCGATTGGACTGGAGACAGTGCCACTGAAGAAAAGACGGGAGGCAGAGCTGGAGGTAGCAGAGTGGGAGTGACCAAGGTTGGATAGGATCAGGAATGAGTACATCAGAGGGACAACTCATGTTTGAAGATTTGGAGAGAAAGTCAGAGAGGCCAGACTGAGATGGTTTGAACATGTCCAAAGGAGAGAAAGTGAATATATTGGGAGAAGGATGCTGAATCTTGAACTGCCAGGCAGGAGGCAGAGAGGAAGACCAAAGAGGAGATTTAGGGATGTAATAAAAGAGGACATGAAGGTAGCTGGTGTGAGAATAGGATGCACGAAGCAGGGTTAGATGGAGGCAACTGATTCGCTGTGGCGACGCCTGAGGGGAAAAGTCAAAGGGAAAAGAACAAGAATCCATCGTTTAGAGCCACTGTTAAATTTAAAATTGTCCAAATCCTCAAATTTTAGCCCCTAATAAATAGTGTCTGATTTCCCGTTGCTCCCCATGAAAGCATTACCTTTTGTGTTTCAACAAATAACCACATTTGCAAACATCTGGTTTTACTTTGGGGGGAAAATGGTTTGCAGGTTATGGATTAAACCAGTACTGGAACTTAATTATCATCCATTCATAGAAGAAATAGCCGGCTGGGGACTGAGATGGCCATGGGGGGAGCTCGATTCTGTTGTTGGTGAACCATGTATACAATTTTCAGGATCAGAGCAATCTTCTGCAATAAAAATGGAATTTATTTTAAGGCTTTTAACCCACCTTCACCAGGGTTGTCAATAATTAGGGAGGAAACTGCGCTAGTCCCGCCATTGACAGGCAAACAGTCCAAGGTTTTCCCTGCCTCTCACCCACATGCAGCTGGGATAGGCTTGAAAAGCAACCAGAAAGTTGAAAATGAAAAACCTACGCTCTCTGTCAGAGGTGAAGAAGTCAGAGACATTGAGAAGAAAAGTGTGCTTCACATCCTTGATTTTGACCTACTGATGTTTATTTATACACTTGTGTGAAATCCAAAATAAAAGTCACTTGTTTTTGGCCACTTGAAAAGAACAGTGTGATGTTGTTCCTCTATTGTGTGCTTGTGTGTGCGTGTGTGTGCGTGTGTGTGAATGCCAAGTCTGCTGCCAGAGGAACAGATGGACGTTAAGAGGAACAGGAGGAGACAGAGGTGATAAAACGCCTTGCTTCACATCGGAAAGATGAAGTTTGATTAAAAGAGAAAAAATACACAGAGCAAAAACGAAACGGGTCGCAGTTGTTTGAAAGCTATTGCATGGATTCCAACTTCCTCCCACATCCTCAAAAAATGCACATTCGATGCATTGAAACAAAAAAAAAGAATGAAGAATAAGAATGCACATTTTCCATAGGTTTGGAATGGCAATTTCAACATCAGCAAACGTTCACCGTGCCCTCTGCGATTTGTCGCACCAACAAGCTTGTAAAAGGTTGAGGTGAGCTCACCTCTTGTCGCCTTGGCTTGTCTCACTCGCCACACGGTCTTGGGGATTTCAAAGTTGTAGTTTGCAGGTAAGGCTTTCATGGCTTCCCGCAACTCAGGATCCTGCAGTATTTCATCTGGAATCTGATTGGCCACTCGCCGAGGTCCTCGAACTGAAGAACGTTTCATTTCAAAAAGATTCAGTCAGTCCGGCACACAGAAAGCCAAAATGTGTCTCACTTGTCCTGAATAAAACAGTTGTTCTCAATAGTTATTGTGAATTGCCTGCGTGCTTAATTGACTTCAGAAAGATGTGCAGCAAAACGCCTGAATCACTCGATAGCTCAGTATACTTTAAAAAAAAAAGGATACTTTATTTATTGATTCCCCGAGGTAACCTTGGTGTGCAGTAGCCACAATTGCAGTCACACTCAAAAGAATAATCACGTACCAAAGTATGCATACATACTGTAGGTAGAAAAGATTTCTCGTCAAAGTGCGTGTGTGTGTGTGTGTGTGTGTGTGTGTGTGTATTATATACATAGCAAGACAACTAAGACAGGGTGTATTTTTGCTACTTCGGGTAAATCCATCAGCAGATACACCAAGCCAAGTGCCACGAACTCGGGTGGCAAGAAAAATGTAAACGGGACATCCTAAAACACGTTAGTGGAATTTCTCCATGGTTTGAAACCAGACTGCGACATTTAATCACGCTCCTAAATTTGACGAATTACCTTTTTTATTAATGTTTCCGATATAATTTTCAAGCGTTTAGCATTGCCAGCCAGTCTATATACTCATCTTTTTAAAAAGCAACTGTTATTCACAATTACCTCCCGGCAATTGATTTTCGACACACGAGTGGGATGTTTACAACGTTATGTCTCACTTTTTGCGTAAACTCCATCGTCTACATAAGGGACATTTTAAAATACCTCAAATATGTATCTGTCATTGGCATCAATAATCTCCGATGAAAAACGTTGCAATTACAGTACCTGCTGCGGGCTTTTTGACAGGAACAATCTGCTTGTCACACGAGGGCGCCGCCATGTTTTTTCCCCCATTCGAAACAGGAAACATCAGCCAGGCCAGAGAAGTCGATCACAGAGCATGGATTTGGACTGCTCGCGCACATAGAAGTAGACAGACAATCGGATTGCCCGGTAAATAACCAAAGGTATTGTATCAACATTGGAGAATTAATTTAACTGTGGATTTATACAAAACAAAACAGATCTTACTTTTAATAACTAATCAGTCCCATATTCCAAATCCGATCGATTTGGAGAAAGTTTTCTTGTTATTTAGTGCTAGGACACCTCCGAGTTTTATTGTCGCTCATCTGAAGTTTAAATATAGTTTTGCGTCATGCGTGATTGGGTTTCTCTGCTGGTGTATCTGTTTGGCGCTCCGGTGAGAGAGGCTGCGCCCGGAGGAGGAGAAGGAGGATGAGGAGAAGGAGGAGGAGGTGAAAGCGTCACAACATCACTTTCTCCCTTCTTGAGCACAAGTGCGTGCTGCACGGATGCGCGGACTTCTGCAGACAGGCAACGTCTAACTGTCATCAGAGTGTGTCTTTAAATATGTGATTTTAATGATGCATCCATGGAATTGGTTGCTTTTACTCGAATAATTAATGATTTCGTGTTTGGCGGAGATGCGGCTTTAGCGACTCTGACTGGTCGAAAAGAGGATTGATTTGATTTATTTTTAGTGATTTTGGGAGAAGCGTTCAGTCACCAAACCTCTTCACGAGAGCGTCGTGTCCGACGGAAGGAATTGCTGCGCGTCGGTCCGTTTCGTGGATGATCCCCAATCAATATTGAACTCTGTGGAGAATATTAATAACACCTGCACAACGGGAAGGGCAGTTAAGTAACACTAAGAATTTGTTTTTGGAAAGAGTGGGGTCTACGGATCAACTTCCGCAAGTCTGGAATATTTGGATCGATGATTTCAAGAGGACGGAGGAGCAAATTCATTTAGGTCGGCAACATGTTCAAGAGGGGTGAGTGTAACTGAACTTTTATTGTGCATGTTTCAATATTTCATGGATATTTCCTGACGCACACGTGCGAGCACGCAGTCGATGCGTCTTGATTTTGCAAGTGAAGCTTTCCCGCCTGCCTGGCTGGTACTGAGTGCAATATTCATACGTGTGTATGCGCGGCAATGTGCTTGTTGTAACACAGCAGATGCCGCACTGCAGTTTATATGACTTGTCCCCGGGTCACAAGGCTGAGGAATTGTTTTTATGGCGATTATTATTGTTGGACTTGATGCTCCACAAGGTTATTCACCCCGGGCCACACACGAAATGATGGGCCAAGACTTCTTTTCACCTCATATGCGACCAAGCCCTGTCCAAAAAAATACTTTAATATCAAGTTTCTGTCGGGATGGAAAATTCACCTTCAACTGTTTATGTTTTGGGAAGGGCTTGGGTGAGTCACTTAATGGGCTTGTCTGCAGAAGATGAATGGCAGCAGCAAGACATTAATACTTATACGTCCTCTCATCTATCTATCGGTTACTTGAATCCATGTTGCTGCTGAACAATAATTAAGGGGGGTGAAATCTAAGTAGATGCAAGGAGTCCCTGATGAGGTTCCCACAGACCCCCTACTTGAAGAACCATTGCACAAGTACGGGCCCACTGTCTGTGCTGTGATGACGACCTTTTTCAAAGCATTCCAACATAAAACTGTATGTGTGATTCAGATGCAGCGACTAGCAGCAACAGGAATTCTTGAGATTTCATTGAAGCCATGCCAAATAGCTTTCACTTAATAACATTTTCAGGGGTTTTTTTCCCTTCTTGTTGTAATTTTAATAAACAGGGGCAAGGCCAGATACAGATTGTCCATGACCTTACCGTGTCGTTTCAAGCTGAAAAACAGCCAACTCAATTCTCATGTTCAAAACATAGGCACGGTTCGGTGGCAAGTTTGTGAAAGAAGAAGCCTAATTTATGTGAGATGAGCCACAACCGGCATGTGATTTAGCACAACAACAAATATGGCTGACGACCAAAACATGTTGACTAGCATGAGGGTACATTGAAGTCAATAGTGGGTATACGATTACAAAAAAAAAAAGTATTTTTAACACAGTAATGCCAAATACTTGACTAGGAGTGGATATTGTGGCCAAATGTATCTTCACACATAGGATTGATTGCCTTGCTAAGCAGGCTGTAATGGATTGTGATAACTCACCATTTACAACACATGCACACAACCTGCTGACGGCACTGTGACACAAAGCTAATCTTTACCGCTCGTCTTAAAACACAATTTTTAGTCGTTTAGTTTAGTCGTTTAGTTAGACTCAGTGCGAGACTGTCTTATTTTAGTATTTTGTAGTGTTATGCTGTTTTTATGTTCTGAATTTATTGTTTTCAGTCCTGTCTTTTTTTTTTTGTTGTCTGACTCCTTTTTACTCCACATACAGCACTTTGTATGAGGCGGCGGTTGTTCAAAAGTGTTCTATAAAGTTGAGCTGAGTACATCCTAATTGAAAGCCTTGCAATTGCAAGGTGCTGTTCGGAGTCGTCTCGGTGTCATGTTGCATCGTGAACAGTAGGATCAAGATGGAATATTGCTCATGCGTCTGCCAGGACATTGAAAATGTTCTTTAGATTAATGTTGTTGAAAAGAGCAGTAGAATATTGCTGAGGGAATTCTGACAAAGCAATGTTGAAAGAAAAAAATATTTGGGGGACTGGAAATTTCCGGCTTCCCAAATCCATCCCATTTCTTTTGAACTTGAGCCCATCACAAGCAACACCCGCACAGAAATGATCTTTTGAATGACACCAGCCACAGAATTGACAACTAGCCCGCCACGTCGGGTGAATTATACAAAGACGAGTCTAAAGAGTCATTATAAATGCTCATTATAGCATTGCCACAAAAAACACATCTACTGGTGGCCTTCTACACTAAGCGGCTTCTCTTTTCTCCGCCGCAGGTCATGCTGGCACTGGAACACTGTATAGATAGATACCACTGCTCACTGCTTTTAGTCTGCTTTGTCAGACCCAATCTGTTTTCGGTGTGCGCGCGCGCGCGCGCGCGCGTTTGTGTGTGTGCCTCAGGGGCAGCGCGAGAAACAGCCTGTTTTCCTTTGCCATCACATCGATTATTGTCGTTCCAAGAGTGGAGATGAAACACACGGCGGTGACGAGTGCTTATAGCTGGAACAGCTTGGAAGGGGAGGACCATTGTTGAAAAAGTGCCTTCTGACAACTTAGTGCAAGAAGTGATGCCATATCGTGTAAAAACAACCGTCAAAAGGTTCTGAATGGTGTGCTCCAACTGACGTTGCTGCACAATGGATATTTATGAGCGTGCTCGTTGGAGTTTAAGGGGCAAGCAGGCCTGCATATCCTGCTTGCGTGTGTCATACTAATGGACATACTGGTAAAAAGCTATTAGGAGGTCTTCAATATGCCACACAACAGTCATTAATTTCCAATTTGACTGGCTGGAGTTGGAATCAGGGGTGGTGGCAAATGCGTCGTATTGTAAGGCTGAAATATTAACCTAATTCAAATCGACATTGCAATGCAGTAGAAAGGATGCAATTTTCAAAATGCAAAGGGTGCAATTTGTGGAAAATAAATGGCCTCGTTTCAGCTGTTCGGGGGGTGGAGGGCTTTATTTCATATATATATATATATATATATATATATATATATATATATTATATATAGGTCCACACACTTATATATATACATATATATATAAATATAAGTCTGTGGACCTATGCAGTGCGCTTGTTGTTTTGTTTCTGGTTTATTTATAGAGCAACGTAACATCCGCTGTGACGTGCTCCGCGTTAATCTTGCGAGAAAAAATGTAATCCGTTAAAATTCGTTTAAATTAATGCCAATAAAAACGCGCTAAACTGACAGCTCTAGTATATATATATATATATATATATATATCTTAGGGGTGTAACTAAAACCGATTTGAATCAGATAATCGCTTTAGAATTAAGAGGCGAGTGCACTGAATCAAACAAAATCGCATCGTTCCACTTTTAAAATATATTGAGATCGATATAAAATCATCTTTTTTTGGAGGGATGTGTCAAATATAAAATTCTGACAACTTCAATCAAATATTTGTAAAATGACAGTAACAGAGTCATTGCATCTCACTGTCTCGAAATGAGTCGTACCACATCCAATCAAATTGTAATGCCGGTGAGTCCATCCGAATCGAATCGTTCTACTTTCAAATTGGACAGTTCTTGAATCATTTTGCACCCCACGTATTGAATCATCTTGTACTGATTAATTTAGTTTTTGTGTTTGTAAAAATATAGGGTATATACATGTTTGGGAAGAGGACCTTGCAAAAAGATAATCGCATATTAAATCGCAATGGCAATATTTCGAGAAATTTTTTTTCCTTCTAAAATCGTTCATCCCTCGTGTCAAGTGCAGTTTCTGGACGCAGGAGGGGGGGAAAAGCTTCCCGCTTAATTCAGTACAAATTAATTTGAGGTTGAGATTTCACTCGTCTGCCAAAAAAAAAAAAGCAAACGTACCGCAGCGTGTCTCGAGTCGGCGGCCAGGCAGAGATGTGTCAGCTTTGGCAGGAACATCGAACAAGTTCTCTGGTGAATTTGAATGACTTTGCACCTAGAATAACACATTGCAGCCGAGGGAGCTTGGCTAATGCATGAGGGCCCAGCACTGGTTGTGACGCATCCGCCATTCACAAACACATACCGTGTACATTGGTAAAAACCAAAAAAGGTCTTGTATGATTCATACACGACGGCAGTGCTCAGAGTGACTTTTCATGGCAGCCGCTTTTAGCTAATAATGATGCTCAATCAAGTGAAAAAGTCAATTTTTGGTTCACATGACATCTGACTGCCCGCTGTTATTTTTTTATTTTTATTTCTATTTTTTTTAAGTGAAGGGGGCGTTTGTGCAGGTGGATCCTTGCTGTGACAAGTAGGGGCTTTGTACGCTACACTGGAGCCTTTGACACTGGTCAGCCTGCTCCGTGCCCCCCTACAAAGAGCAGCACCTGAATCCGACCTCCAGATTCAGAACCAAAACAAGAACAACCTCTAGTTAGCTGACCATGCTCGACATTAATGTGATCTGTCCACAAATCCTACCTTGACACTAAGCAGAAAGAGGAGGAAAAACACTGTTGTTTCTGAAACAGAATTATCTTTCTTTTTTACAATGTTTAAATTCTGTTCCTATTTTTGCTGTATATTTTTGGTGTATTTGCATATCTAGGTTTATGATGAGTCGTAGTGGTGGTAGTCTCCATTTGTCACACATGCTACACTTTTTTTTCTTCATATCAAAAGTTATTTTTAGTACATGGCACAACAACATTTTATGACAAATTAATTGTGTCCATTTTTTACACTCTACTTTATCACACAGTATTTTCAGAAGGAATCCAAAGTACAACATCCGTGGGGGAGAAAAACATTACAGTGGCATATTCTACTTCTCTCACATTCTATCTTGTTGATGTTGCTCCTTCTTCCAAAAGCCAAAGAAAAAGTAAAACACACAAAAAGTTCATTCTTGGACGTTCCCTCATTTGAGGTCTCGTGAGGTTTCTGAACTCCAATTTTTAGTGTAGCTTTTGTGTATTTTCCGAAAATAGTTGAATCCCGATTCCTGTGACTTTAAGGCCTTTTGACGTCACAGGTTCCACTGTACAAATGTACTTTTCAGACTATAACTGTGCACTATATACTGTATACACCTTCTAACAAGGTCATGGACGGGTTTGCAAGCATGAACGTCAGCCTAACTCCATCAGGTCCTTTTTCACTACCACACACATTCCTCTTAAAAGCACCGATCCGTAAAGAAAGCACATGGGACGAGCCGACAGCAGCGGAATGTACAAGACGTCCAGCATATGTACAGTACCACGGAGTCGCTCGTTGCAATTCCGCCGACGTATTCTGTCGGAATAATGGATGCAAGGTTAGTGGGGGCTTTCCTTCATGGCAAATGTCTTGTGAGAACGGGTCGATAAAAAAGCTTGCCCAAGTCCAGCCATTCTGAACGTCATCAGCATTGTGTGGCGAATGCCTCCATCTAGCATAAGTACTGTCGGCATCATCGTTTTGTTCAAGGAATCCACCACATTTCCATTTACAGTGTAACCTTGAAAGATGAACACAATCCATTTTTTGATCGTCGTCATCTGATTTTGGAAATAAGGTTGCACAAGGACTCAAATAGATAACGACATGCACCTGCAGTCATAGGGTGTCCGTTTCAAATTCCAAGAGGCTGGTAGAATATCTACCTATCTAGCTAGCTAGCTAGCCAGCTACCTGTCTAACTAGCTAGCTGTCTAGCTGGCTGTCTAGTTATCTGTCCATCCATCCATATATTAGAGACGTGACGGTTAATCAATTTGTTAACAATCAAATTAATTGATCCTACTTTGGGTTATCGTTGAATAGTTTGGATAGCTTTGTTGTTTTAAAATCGGCCCAATGCTTGAATGTGTCCCCATGAAAACGGACAAAATTAAACATTTAATTTGACTGGAAAATAATGATCAACATTTTTGCCAATTTTCAAACTCGTTACGGACCAAACCGGGAACTGAATAACGGTAATAATGAATTTATATCAGTTTTCAATTATGTCATGTTCTTTAATTAGAACATGTTTTTTTTCCAATATAACTATTGATTAATCGATCAAGATAAGCAACAGATTAATTGATTATCAAAACGACCATTAGTTGCAGCTCTAATACAGTGTTTTTCAAACTTTTTTGAGCCAAGGCACACTTCTTTCATTGAAAAAAAAATCTCGCGGCACACCACTAGCTGAAAATGTGAACCCCCCTCCCCGCTTATTTTAACAATTAACGTGTTATATTGTTCCTATAACCGTTTTTAACATTGAAGAATGACGTTATAACAGCTTGAATTGGAATCAAATGAACACAAAGAAAACAGTATTTTATCATCTTTCATATTTATTGTTTCACCGTCGTCCTGCATTCATGCGTCACAAATTCGCTTGTCTCTTGTCGAAACACAAGGCAATTGCCTAGCTGTTGCTCCTCCCCAGCGGTATGGGAGGATACTACATGATTACTTTCTGGGCGAAAGACTGCACAGGCATATAAATTGGAAATTTTCCCGCGGTACACCTGACAATGTCTTGCGGCACACCAGTGTGCCGCGGCACACGAGTTGAAAAACACTGCTCTAATATGTATATTGTATTTATTTATCAATGTCTATGTCTAGACGCGAGCCTTGGTTTAATGACAGGACTCACGCATCTTAGCAGGAGTGCCGCAAAGCCGAACCTAAGTGGAAAAAAGACAACCTGCACGTTTTTCATCAAATCTGGAAAGACTTTTAGGAGGGGTTTTTTTGTACATGTATAGTAAATAAGCAGTGCAGCCCAACACACTGAAAGGCATATATTAGGAAATATATGAAAATTACAGCTGTCATCACCATTCCGCGATGGGTAAAAATTGTAAATACGGTCATATACAGAAGCTGGCCTTCTGAGCTTTGCTAGCTAAGCTTAGTTGCACAGGGTTAGCATTTTGATTCGTATACAAACAACAGCATACTGTATTTTGATTTGGGTTGAAAGACTCCCCCGCCCCACAGGTAGAAGTTTGGGGCCAGCGCCTCCTCACCCCCCACTTTTAAGAGTTCCTTTCTTCTTCTTTCATGGTGCAGATATGACTCGCAGGCGTCAAGTATTTACGATAACACGGTAAAAGATGGAGGTCGTAAAAACAGCAGGTATGCGCTCATTAACAAAGGACAAACAGCCGCTTCGCCGGAGAAGTGAGACTCGGGCCCCGAACAGGCGAGTGATTAAGTACGATGACATGAATTTGCACGAGAGCAATAAACGCCCATCTGTCATTTAACTATGTTGCAACCTCCCAGCCGCTGTCGAGGCCCAACGAGCCTTCTATTTAAGGAGAATAGATTCCCGGCTTGTCTAATCCTCTCAGTGTCACTCTGTGTCAACTCGCCATTGTGTTTCGGACCAGTGACAGAGGCATCGCAAGAGGAGGATAATGTAGAGAGCCGAGCAAAAATATAAACCCCAAAAGCAATATCCTGAGGATTTCTATAAGCCGCCTGAAAAATGAGAAGCAAATCAGTATGGGGTGGGGTTGAATTTCAGGGCCTTGTTACATAATATATCCATTTAAAAAGATTAAGCTAATCAAAACAACCCCCCCCCCCCCCTGCCCAAAAAAAAAAGACAACTGGGGGGAGGGAATGTTTTCTTTCTATAACAATGAAGCAATGCAAAATTGTCACCAAATTAATGTATTGGCAGTCTGAAGAGCTCACCTGGAGCGCGTGGCGTCAAAAGTAATCTACTGAAGAGGATCTCCAATAATTGCATGTCTGACATTTACTCATGCCAGAGAAAAAAGAAAAAAAACATTGCTCTTGCTTACAGATAATGCACTGCGAGGCATGGCCACGCATCTCAAACATTACATTTGCACGAAAAGAGATTCAAGAGCAAATCGCATTGGCTTAGTGACAAGTGGAACCTTGAAGGTTGAGCAAAATCTTTGCAGTGATGCTGGTCCACCTGCGGGGAGTTTGGTTGTTTCCCACGGAAAATGATGGAAATAGAAATGTTCCTGGTTCAAACCGTCACACTGATAAAACCTTCATGAACCATACAGGCCTTTTTTGAATGAATATTGTAACATTCTCAATAGGGTAGCGGTATAAAAATGCGTTATTAAGAGTCATTTACCTTCTGGGTAGGAGCCATTTCAGCTACGTGGAAATACATTTCGGACATTAACATAGGCAATTATGAATATTTTATGGGGTGGGGTCAATTACTCGCGTTTTATGCTCTTCATCCTTTTCCCCTGCGAATATTTTGGGTGTACAGTACTGTATAGGGGAACAAATAAAGCATTTCTGATGCGTGTGTCCCTTTTTTCACGATTCTTTATCAGAATCTTCCTGCCACCTCTATCCTCCATTGGTGTGGAAATAACATGCAAAGCAGTCATTAGTGGATGATAATGAGATGGAACCGATAAACAACCTATGAGCCCTGTTTCAGTTTTTTTTTTTTTAATTCTTATTCAGAAATTTCTCATGAGATGACTAATTGGAGTTTAAAGGTGATTGTCAATGGCGTAGATGGGAAGGGATGAGGAGTGGGAGCTCAAAGGAGACCATCCAGCGGTTGACAGTAATCCCAGGTGTGCTCAACGTTATTCTGACAGCTCCCACCTGCCACCCCTTCTCCTTTCCTGAGTCTTTGTCCACTGAGACGTTGTCTTTTGTGTGCTGAGCAAAGCAATTCAGCTGCACCAGCACCTGGACATCTGCCCTTTTGCCATTGAAACTTAGCGTGTCCTCAAGGCCGAGCCGTGACGCTCCGGGGAGAAGGCAATGTGAAGCACGGGCATCCACGCTGCTCCCGAATTCCGCTTGTTTATCTGACATTCCATTAATCCTGCACTCCATCCACGTCCGATTCAGAAGAACTCATTCCGACGGTGGCTAATTTGCTCCCGAGAGTGCGTACGGATTTACGGAGAATTCTGAAGTGAAAGTTTTCAACCGGCCAGGAAATTAAAACACATTGGTGGAGACGAGATGAGGGGAAAACATCAACTAGGGTTCATCTCGGAAGTTGATCTCACTTCGCACCATATTATCTCAAGTGTTTGAAATACACTCCGAGGACTGCGGAGGTTCTGTGAGGATCCTTTTTGAATTGAAATGCCCTCCCGTGAATGGCGGGTGAAGTGGTAGACACCATTCAACAGTCAAGAGCAATAGTGTTTGAAAATAAAAACATGTACCATCTTAATATCATTTCAAATACATCTTCATTTATGTGATCTAACCTTCATTTATTCAGGGGAGGCAATGGAGAATATATTCTCATTTGCAACGCCGATGTGGCGGCAGGCAAGAGGCAACAAAGCCAAATATAAACAAATAGGACACATATCTATCGACAACTAACTGTGCAGTATGACACAGTTACGTAACACATCATATCATAGCAGATTGTGTACAGTATTCCTCCATAACATTTTAACAGTAAAATTACGATGAATGAGGTGAGTTTTGTTTTTAGTTGCAGAGTGTTTCGGTCATTAGTCAATTTGTTATTTCATCTAATAATTCGTTATTTATCACACTGGTAGCCCTTCCCACGAATCAGTAGCTTTAAGTAGCACTTAGCTTCTAAAAGGTTGTTAAAGGAATCGCATGACAGATAAAAAAGCATGGCTCGGTGGGTTTTTCAACAAATGACAGAGGATAGGTTCCCAAAAGAAAGGAGCAAACAGGATGTATTGTATTGTATTGTATACAGTAAATATTCCCATCCCCGGAATTCTATGTAAAGGAATATCCTTCACCCAGAATAAAAACCTATGCATTAACATTTTAACTACGATATTACGTGTTACCGGAACTTGCGTAAGCGGAAATTCCACTACCCGTAACCCGGATGGAGGTGTAATGCCGCGGGAGCTTAAATACACGCAACGCCCACCCGATGCGACGGAAAATACATTATGCTGAAACAAGTTTTCACTTCGCGTTTTTCGATCATCAGATTCTAAACGACGACGAGTTTTTATTGCCGTGCGTTTTACTGTAATTGTGAATGATTTTAACTTTATTCACTTACGTCCTGGAGAACGCGGCACGAGCTTAAAAGCAGCACCCACTCGACATGACCGAAGAAACGTGTTCGCTTCGGCGTTTTCATTCATCAGATTCGAAACGAAGACGTGTAAGCGACTTTTTATTGGCGTGCGTTTTACTGTAATTGCGAAAGATTTTAACTTTATTCACTTACGTCGTGTAGATCATCGCATCGAAACGTAGAAGAAATGTAACGACTGGAGCGGAGCGAGTGAAATGCATCCGTTTGAGCGAGGCTGGACACAAAGTTAAAAAGATCCAGCAGACACTTGGAGTCGGAAAGTCGGAAAGACGCAAATCTACGAAACTTTAAAAAACGAGGCATCGATTCAACTCCTGATGACAAGCCACCATCCAGCAAGGAAGCAATGCAAATGGCAACAAAAATCCTTCAGTATGCACAAGAATTACCAGACATCGGTGATCAACGGGACAGTTACTTGCAACTAGCAACAAAACAGTATGACACACAACATTGTCATAAACCAAAGAATGCATCCAACAAAACAATCCAAAATACACATTTTTTTCCCAAGACAGAAAAAAAATAAACATTAAAATACGTACGGATTTTACTGTTGTGATTTTTTGGGATACACCTGTATTGCAGTTTTTGTTATATAAACAGTTTTTGGACAATATATTTTTGTATTTTATTGATTGTATTGTTACACGTGCATTTTGTCAACATACTTGCAGGTTCATAAAGGACATGTACCATGCTCATTTCCCAAATGAGGAATTTCTGTTATCAGGACAAATTGGACAGCGCAAACACGAGTCCGTACTAGAGAATATTTACTGTATTTGAATACCATTTTATTCGTTTTTATGCTGCTCAATGGGCCATATTCTGAACAATCAATGATTTGTCTAATCTGATAAAAAAAAGAAAAACTGTCAGGCCTGTCAGTGGTAGTGCACATTAGAAAGTGTTTACCAACTACCACACATGGCGAGCTTCTTTTCCCACCACAGCTCCATCTGCTGGTTCCCAATGCCAGATGGCAACGACCAAAAGCGGAAAGGTATTTACTTGACCTGCGCTTTTATCAAACGTCAGTCAAAACCTTCTCGCTTTTCACATGTGGTGTGAGTAATCATCACCTATCTGCTATAGGAGGCCTCCTCGCAGTGAAAGTGGGCTTGCCAGCTCACACTTTAATGAGCCAACCTGCTGTCATCATGTCCCCTGAGCTCCTCGCCTCTGTCGCATTTTCACGGGTCACGCTGATGATTAGCAACGATCACTTTCTCAGCAATTACCCAACCCCAACGTATACAATTTGGAACAGTTTCAAAACGTCACTGTGTGAGTTAAGCCTTAAGCATGTGTTCGCCCCCTGGTGGTCGGCTAACTACTGGTTGGAAAAGTGCTTTAGTAGATATGCAGCTGAAGAAGAGCATGCGTTTTAAAGGCACAGCGTGTACAAATTCCTTCATTTTCTATTTCAAAAACCCACTATTAGTTTTAATAATATGCAAAAAAATATATTATATCACACCAACTTTTTTTTAAAATGTAATTGTAGGTGAAGTAATACTCACATAGAGTTGTATATTACATCCCCGGCTGAAGGCTGCCATGTTTCGCCGCCATCTTTCTGCTACGGACAGCCAAAGGAGACAAACTTCTAAAACACGATAACTACAGCATGTACGTGTAACACATGCCATGAATATATTCCGGCACTTGGGGTGATAGTAGAAGTTGTTTGAGATGTCATTGTTTTGGCACTTCTGCTGAAGAAACCAGCGATAAGCTTTCGACATTTGGTCACTCTGAGGCACCGTAGTCAAGTACGTACATTCATTGTTACATTCTATTAATTCACCGCTAGGTGGCACTGAAGTCATCACACTGTACCTTTCAATGTAAATATCACAGACGATAGTCAATTTCATTGTGGTAGCTGAAATTTATAGGGGTGTTCACACGACACACATTTGCTCCGGTGCTGCACCGATGTATTTTGTTGCGATATATCTTACACCGGAGCAAATTTTGCGGAGCGTTCACACGTACAAAGCCGCTGAGTGTGTTAGCCCCGGTGCAGCCCCACTTGCGTTCACACGGCAGTTTCTGCAGCGGTGCAAAACGATAGAAAACAAAGAGCTGTCGTGTCGGTTCTTTTGAAAACATATACAACTCAAGCAACAACTGTATAGGCACGTCCTTCTCCTTCTCCGTCCCCGTGCCTTCTGATCGAGAGGCGTTCAATGACCGCCCCTGAAAACATAAATCAACGATGACTTCAACAACACTCAGAAAAGCAAAATATAATGCGCCAAACAGAAAATCAAGAGAGGAAATCACAAAATAAATTCTATGGGGGGATTTTGAACACACAGCAGAGGAACAAACTACACAAATAACTCTGAGACAGAGCATGAAAGCAATGCATTCTAGCCTTATGTAATCAACTCTTCTCTTGTGTAGCGAGGATACTCCCTCCGCAAATGAACATTTGCTTCAGAGCAAATCTTTAACCCCGTAGCGTTCACACGTACCATTTTACATCGGTGCTGCCCCGCAAACGAGCATTTGCTCCGGAGCAAATTCTTAAACCACCTCCCTGAGCAGGGTTAAATTTGCTCCGGTTTAAGCTGTTTTTAGGGGCTACACCGGTGTAACTTTGCACGTGTGAATGCTCTACTGGGGCGGCAAATGTTGCCGTGTGAACACCCCTTATGATCACAATTAAAATTTTAATGTGCAGTGCAGTCCCAAAACACCCTCTAAGAGAAATAAGCACACACTTATGGGGTTTTTTCCTCCCCTCATCTCTCACATTTTAGAAATGTGTGTGTCGAATCTGACTGAAAAGTGGAGTGGGTGACTATTATGTAAAAATGCAGAACCCGCAGACAGATGGTGATGCAGTAATTACAGAATACAGGCCAAGATCTTTTCCCCAGTCACACAGTTCTTATGTGCAAATCCCACTCAATTGTCTTAGCTGGCTCTGAAAGCCACTTATTTACGGCAGCAGAAGCATGTTTAGACCTTATTACGGCTTGTATAAGGCGGATAAGAATGCGGATAAGTGGAATTAGCAGTTTTTAATTTATCCGCCGTTGTTTTCGGGCCACCTTTGTGAAATTGGAATCGGTTTATGGCATACAGCAGATATACAGGTTACATCTTTCATGCACTCGCTTCCGATGTATTCCAGTGCTACGATGACTAAAGTCATTGAGCAGCACCAACCCCTCCCCTTAACACACGCTGCCCCCGCATGTAGGCTCTACTTAAGTCAATGAGTCGTTGCATTTTAAACACTTCCTGATGCGCAATGTGTCGTTTTACCCGCCAGAGATAACCGTGCTAATTGATCAACAACGTGGTGGCCTCGTTGGTTTAATAAGATGTGCTGTGAGGGAACAATGTCAAAAAAATGTTTTGCTGCATCGCTCGCTTCCTGGCTGTTGCAGCGGGGAGATCCTGTTCTCCAATATCGGAGCAGAGCACATCGTGAGGAGTAGCGAAGCTGGCAGCTGCTTGTTTTACATTCCATCCACCTTCACGCTGCAGGGATTCACGCTTGCATCCCAATGACAGGCTTCCCCTCCCACCTTGTTCATCTTAGAAGCCTTGCATCCACGCTCGCAAAGTACTTTGAAAAGTGCGGCGGGACCTCGAAAAGGTCAAACACGCACATTTGTTTGACTTTGGAATCAGACTTTCACCAGAAAATTTGATAAAGTGCTCCGGGGTCGCAAGGAAGCCATTGTGAAAACTTTATTAACTATCCAGGCAGTGCTTTAAGCAGCATTCCTTGTTCTTCCCATTATGGTCTATGTGCCTCCACGAGTCGAAACACAGCATTCCGATTCATATTGCATTTGTGGAATATGAATTAAGGAGCAAAATCCACCCATTTTTTTATCCATCTCAGGGGCCGGCCATTTTGCTACTTTCTGTCGACTCAAAATGACATCACAGTTTCTCAGGTAACGACCAATCACAGCTCACCTGTTTTCTGAAGCTGAGCCATGATTGGTTGTTACCGAGTGAGTGAAAAATTGCGCTGCATAATCCCCCCCACCCCCCAACACCGCCTCGATTTGGGATCTTTTTAATTATTTTTTTTTCCCAATCTATGTGTGCAGCTTTATCAGCGTTAAGGTAGACATTTTATTCAAGAAATGTAGTGGAGTAAAAGTGATTGATGCCGTCGAGTCTCCTTCATTCAAGTGTCAAAATAGTTCGATTTAAATAGCGAGCAAAAAGGGAAAGCTCAGAGCTGTTTTCATTCGAGACGGATTTCCATTTGCTTTGCTGTGGCAAGGAACCTTGAAGAGAAAGCCGTATCTTGCCTTGCCTGCAGTACACGAATACGAGAGAGGAGGGCGGGTGAAAGCACCCAGTGAATAGGTCAGCGGAAGCGCATTGTAGCCGCTTCCTCTCAAGGCCTCAATCTAGCGCATTTGAATTCCTGCAGGAGGAAGGGTGGGCAGAAGACAAGGACTGCCCAATCACAGCGTGTGCACACCCCTTCATGTCAATAGTTTTGATCGAGAGGGTAAATAGCAGATGTCGCCCAAAGCCGGATCTCCCGTGAACCAATAAACAGTACAAGCTGGCGGATTGACTCGCTATTGATAAAACTAGCTTTCCTTTTTCACAATAAAGCACAATATGGATTTTTTTTGGGGGGGGGGGGTGGACAATAAAATTCTGATGACTGATTAACCGATTCATTAAAAAAATAAAAGATAATGAATAACTATTTTGGGCCACTTAACATTAATTATCGGTAAAATTAGTATTTTGAATGTTTTAGAGTACTTTGCCCTTTGGTATTTATTTCACATTACAATAGAGAGGAAAACTGGCAAAAAATTGGCCTTTTTTTGGGGGCCATTTATTTTAGTGTTTGAATGTCATGATCGTTGTCTTATGTGTTATTGTGTTAATATACATAAAAGGGGGGGGGCGATTGAAAGAGTTAATATCAGCCATTCATGCTACTTCTGTGACTACAATATGTTCTATGGTCTCTTTTCTCCCCCACTTTATACCTTTTTTTGACCCTGCAGAAAAGAGAATGCCTAATTGAGCCCTTTGGGTGACATTAGTGTTAGATTGGTCTTTGAAGGACATGATAGCATTCCCACCATATGGCCAGTTGTGAGAAAGCTGCAGAATTCATTTCGGAATATTATGACGACCACTGTCCTCATTTAAAAAAAAGTTTAGTGCCTTGCCAAGTTGCACAAAAAGGGAGACAGAAGACTTCATCATTGTAACACGCAGTTACAGTACGAGGCCAAAGAGAAGGAGTGCGTCAAAGGACAAAATATGTCAGGGCTCTAATGGATGTAATGGAAGAAAGTTTTTTTGGTTTTGTTTTTTTCCATGTTTTTGCGTTGGTTTCACGGCAACTCTCGTCAACCTTACACAAAGAGGTTGCAGCTGAGAGTCATTTGGCATTGTCTACTCTGGATCAAGATGGTTAGGCGGAGCTCCGCCCACTCGCGTCAGCCAACCAGGTGACAACATAAAAGGCCATAATGAAATGGAAGCATTGCTTTCATATAAAATGTTACGTTTTACAGAGAAAATGCTTTTTTTTTCACACTTTATTGTGAGCAAGTATTGTTTTTATTTTGGACCATTTTCATATCAGTTATTCGAGGTGCAACGATTAATTGACAACTAAGCATTTGCTTTTGTGTTAGAAAGCAATAATTAATATTTTTGCCCATTATCTGAAATGTTCCACAGATTCAAGATTCAAACCATGAACTGAATTATAATTCATTTATAACTGCAATATCCCCACTAATTTGAACGAATGTCCTGGTTTTGAATGAAGGGATTGTTCGCCGGTCTATGGCATTTTGCATTGTGTGTTAGCATTAAGCTTACGGACATTCAGAGTGATGCAGTCGTTTTCAAAACAAAATGTGTAATTGTCTTTCTTTTTGTATTCAGTCTGACTGCAAGTGACAATAAACCGCTTGCAGCTTCCTTTCAAACCACTAATAGTATTAGTAATAACTGATAATCGGTCTCTCTACTCTCCCTTTTACCCCATGCACTGTATTCGCCTTGTTGTTCTTCCACTCTAAATTGACTCGCGATGGAAAGTTTTCCATTGGACAAAGCGAGTACTTTTTTGTACTAGGTCAGATACACCGAAAAAAGTTTTTGTTGAATTTACACAATTTAATTTTGTCAAGTGTTTGAACCAAATGATCTGGATCCATATATATATATATATACTGTATATATACTGTACTGTATGGCGAGGAACCTTGAAGAGAAAGCCGTATCTTGCCTTGCCTTGCCTTGCCACACACACACACACACACACACACCTGTATATATATTTTTTAAGTAGAGGATACATTTCCTAAAAATGTATCCGGATCCATTTTTTTTCAGTGTACCATATGCTACTTGATCACGATTCGTAGATCACATTCATCATTATAACATTTGAGGATACAGAGCAAGAAATAAAGTCATTTGTCTTTTGAACAACATTAAATTAGAAAATATTTTTGTCAAAATGACTGACATTGGATAACGTCCCTGAGGCGCACCTGATGATCTCTCACGTCACACTGGTTGAGAATCACTGTTCCATGCTGTAACAATATTGCTTTCGATCTAGCCACTTGTAATATCTGTTTCTGGTTGGCAAGTTAGAGGAATAAGAATGAGCGTAACTTGCAAAAGAGATGCCAACTCACGCGCACACGCACACACACTTTCCACGCATACATTGAGGCAGGTTCTGACACCATGATGGCAGTATTATCCCGCTGATTGGAATGGTTCTTGCCGCTGTGTGGGAGCACTCAGCGCTGTCTGGGCACAGATACACACACACGCACACGCACACACACACACACACACACACACACACTCTATTGCTATTTTGCATTCGTGAATGCAGCCTCCCTCTTCTCCTCACTGCCTCCCACCTAGCAGTTGCGTGCCGGACTTCTTCGACTACTCATCTTCTCGTCATGACCCTAGCGTCCCACTCAAGTCTGTGTGACCAGAACAAACAAAAGATTTTACTGTACATGTAATAGCCTAGCTGCTTCTCTAGAATCTCCCTCTGAATGCTCTCCTGTCTCCTATTTTCTGTCCGGTGTTATATTTAATGGAGACGTATGCATTTACGGTGGCGCCTTGAGATCCAAGTGACCCGATTTTGTGAGCTTTTCAAAATACAAGACGGCATCCGGTTTTTGCTTTGACTTGGGAGCGTAGACTTGAGATACAAGCGCTCCATTGGCAGTGAACTTCACAATAGGCAGCACGGTGGCAAATAGTGAACAATAATAAGAAGTCTAATCGAAAGTCTAGTGTCAACCAAAACATAAATGAAGGGAATTACACGTTGTGTATTTAAAACACCCACAGCAATGAAAAACAATGAAAAGCACAATTGAAATACTAACAGCATAGTTGCGGTTTTAGAAGAAAGTGACATTTGAACATAAATGTTGAAGCCAACTCATTTCAGCAGATATGACAGATACCCAACAGCATTTAATCTTCAGCTTCTCAGAAAAAAAAATACTAATCTGATTGAGCCACAGTAGTAGTAAGAGCACTATTCTTCTTTATTTATGGCTGTTTGACTTGTGACACACTTTCCCAGTGGCCAAGGCGGGCAAACCAGAAGGATCAGCGCAGTCGATTAGATCGTGGCATGAAATCTTGCACCAGAAGTCTAAATTAGGCCGAGGGGTAAATATAGTTTCCGTTTTTAGCTTCCATGACCACCATCTGGGGGAGTGGTGGACATTGAAAACTGATTAATTTGTAATTGGAATTTCTTTCTGCCAAATATCAGAACTAGCCCCAAAAACATCCATGCCAGGCAGGCCCGAATGAATGGCGTATGTGCTATCCTTAGAAGATGCTTGTTGTTTACACTGCACAAAAGGTTTACGTTCATGCGTGCGTCATAAAGGCTGCGACGCCACAACTCAGCGTGTTGGGTCCCCTCTGAGTTGTTAAACGTTTGCAGGGGGCGTTGGTTTATCTCCGGCCGCGAGAGGAAACAGCTCATCGTGGGAAGCAGATAAACAGACAGTGATCACTTTCTGTTTGTGCGAACGGTGGTGTGTCAGGAAAGGAAACATTTTCAGGTGACTCAAGGGCAGTTAAATGTGTCATTATTACACACAACATTATGGAGCCAGGGCGGCCTGGTAGTCCAGTGGTTAGCACGTCGGCTTCACAGCGCAGAGGTACCGGGTTCGATTGCAGCTCCGGCCTCCCTGTGTGGAGTTTGCATGTTCTCCCCGGGCCTGCGTGGGTTTTCTCCGGGTACTCCGGTTTCCTCCCACATTCCAAAAACATGCATGGCAGGCTGATTGGACGCGCTAAATTGTCCCTAGGTGTGAGTGTGGGCATGGATGGTTGTTCGTCTCTGTGTGCCCTGCGATTGGCTGGCAACTGATTCAGGGTGTCCCCCGCCTACTGCCCGGAGACGGCTGGGATAGGCTCCAGCACCCCCCGCGACCCTAGTGAGGATCAAGCGGTTCGGAAAATGGATGGATGGATTATGGAGCCAGAACACTCAGCCGATGAGTTTTGGAAAGTCAATGTTGGCTTTTTAGAAAAAGAAACAGATTCCGCTGAGAATGTCAAACAGACATTCAAAAATACTTCGACTTAGATTTAATTTTCATGCCAATGTGTTTTTCTCAATTTTAGTCTTGAGATTTGTCCCTCATTTTTCATTGACAGTTATTTATTTATTTTATTCATTGACTCCTTTAAATGTAATTTTTCTCCCCTTCCTTTTTCACTTTAAACTTGATGGCATTTGGGGGGGGGGGGGGGGGGCAGGGGCAAGGGTTGGATTGTTTCCAGTTCCAGTCCTTATTTCGATGTTACGACAAAGCCAAATTGTAAAATATTTTCAACACCAAAATCATCATGAATTACATGAAAGTAAATGGATTCATTTCACACCCTCTTATCGACAATGTGAACTCCGTTTTGGCAAAAATATGAGTTTAAAAAAAGAACATTTTCCCTTCAGAATCTAGAGAAATTAATCTACTGAATATCATTGAATAATATTTTGTTGATGGTCTTAGTTATACTGTTTAGTGCTCACTACCATCTTTGATACTGATTTGTTACTTTGCTTTACTGTTGTATATGTTAGTTGCTCCACGTACAGCACTTTGTGTGCAGCGATGGCTGTTTGAAAGTGCTCTATAAATATTTGAGTTGAGTTGAGAGATGGTATTTTCAAGGGGTGAGTTAATGATAACAATTGTGAAGGCAATGAAAAAAAATGCATACCGGTTTAAATATATATATATATACAGTATATATATGTATACATGCATAAGACTGTGCATGCAGCAAGTTTGGTTGAAGGCAGCATATTTATTTATTTGTTTTAATCCGAAACATTTTGATGAGCTTTTTTTTTTCTTTTCAAGGTGTGGCGAGACCCCAAAACATTCATTCTTGAATTCATTCCAAAACGGTCTCTTTATAAAGATAATGCTCAAGCTGGTCTGCAACGGACACTCTATTAGGTACACTTACTGTGCGCAAGCCACTGACTTCCTTTCAGAGCTTGATTTCAAATATCATTTTGAGTGGGCTATCAAGGAAACAAGATGTTGTGCTTGTAGCTTCTAGTGGTGTGCATTTGCAACACGTCGCACAAAAAGCTGTTTTCTAAAATTGAGCCACCTGAGTGGCACAATTACCTGATGTTGTGGCCCGTGGCCACATCATCGAAAGCCGTCAGCGTGATATGCCAACAGAAATAGATCACCCAGCTCCACACTATTAGAAACAAAACATCATAGATGTGAGGGTGATGCACGCATGAGTCACACGGAACGGAGCAAAAGATAAGAAAGATGGGATGTCAAAGTGGTGTAATAACAACACAAAGCTTTCACCTCAGCAGCATCCACTCTTTCAAGCCTCCCTGGCAGACACTCAATCGCAAATAATGAATAATTAATGTAAATGGGTGCGCTGGCAAGAGTGGAGAAATCGCAAGGACTCATGCTAATTGCCAACTTTTTGTAATTTATTTTTTTTAAACCACTCACACCCTGTTGCCTGTGGTAAGAAATGAAAATTAGTGCAACATAATGAGACGCATTTTAGGTCACATTTTGTGATGAAGTAGAACAACCAAGTTAAGACAATCAAGGGTTTTCTTAAGCCAAGTCAAGTCAAATTTATTTATAAAGCCCATAATCGCAAACAATCTCAAAGGGCTTCACATGCCCGCAGTTGACAAGGATTCACAACATCCAATGACCTTAACCCCCACGAGGGCAAGAACAATTTTTTTTTTTAAAAATGGGGAAAAATTCGAAAACTTAAGGGGTTGCAGATGGGAAAGTCCCCCTTACAGGATGACCAGCCTACAATGGATGCCAAGTGGGCAACATTTGACACAATATTGTACGATCCAATGTTAGTTACTATGATATAAAATCCATTTAACAAGATGGAAACGCTGCAGGGAGACACCTTCGGCGAGGTGGGTCCCGCTGTGAACCCGGCTTAATTGAAGAAATCTTCATAGCAGCATCTCTCTCTCTCTCTCTCTCTCTCTCTCTCTCTCTCTCTCTCTATATATATATATATATATATATATATATATACTTCATTTATTTTAATTACTCAGCCACTTAATCAGTTCTTGGAATTTTATTCTGCCAAAAATCGAGCGGGTCCTAGTTTCTATAATTAGATGTGACATTGGTGGCATTCAGTAGTAGATTAAATTCGGTACCAAATGCGCCAACAGTCACAGCTAGATAATCACGGCGTTAAAAAAATGTACAATGGCACTTATTATTGTCTTCATCTACTCTAAGTTTGTTTTGCTAATTTCATTTTGTCACATTGATATGGTCACCTTCAAAGGCTTAGCAGCTTGCCAAAGCTTGACAAACGAAGATGAGTTTTCTGAAATACAATTTGCCGCCTTCTTTAGCCATGGCAAATTGATGTGGAACTGTCAGGACATTATGGAAGCTACGTCCAAACTATAAAAGCGGCACGGGAAGATGATGACATGGAAGTGAGGAGGCCTCACCCAATCGAGAGCATTTCAGCAAGTCAAGGTCGTAAACAACAAGGAGCAGATGGATTCTCTGTGCTCAAATCTGACCTGATGAATAGCTTTGCCTCGGAGTACGCGGCTCTTGCGGGCCACGCATACGAGAGATTTGGCTCACACGCCGATTGGTGGTTCTTTTTTTCCCCCTGTCATTTCTCTGGCTTCCCTCGCTCATTGCAGACTTGCACTCTTCATCTTGAATTATTAAAACACGTTGTGATTCCCAGTATGATTGTGAATCTGGGGCTGAGGCTCTTAAGTTTTATTTTTTGTTTTTTTTTGTAATGCTTGCGTTTTTTTATTCGCGGAGTTCTCTGCCCATCACTCATCATTTCGCTATCGCTTAAGCCAGAACATGATGCTGCTGTCTTCCGAAACCGCAAATGTCACCCTGTGGGGTCAAAAGCAGAATAATGACTGTTTAAAATATAAAAAAAAGCCCTCTAGTCTAAGTGTGAATATTATTCATTTGGATCTGTATTCAGGACAGAGTACTTTTCACAAGGGGATGAGGAGGTGAGAAAGGACGGATATTTTTCATTTCCCATCATGCACCGGCACCAGCAGCGGGACCCAAATTGGCATACATGAAGGCTGGGGCGGTTTCGCAAGGGGATATGCTTCGTGTCTCGAAGCCCCAGTCGCCCGTACCGCCTCCCCAAGAGGGAAAAACCTGCCAGCGGCGGCTGTTCAACACAATACACACGCCTGTTTTCTTCCCAAACACGCAGTGGAATCTCCAAGGTCGGACCAAATCTGCTTCGGGTTGCACATCCAAATCTCATTTCATCAGAACGGCAATTTTTGCCAAATGAAATTATGGAAACAAACGGCGCCAGTGTGAAATTTATAGTACAAAGGTTTCAATCAATCAATGTTCAGGCAGCGTTTGAGTTCCTAACTGTCATGTAAGTCCAAAAATGTATAAGAAGACAATTCACCATTTAACATCCTTCAATGCCATGCAAAACTAATCATAAGTTTCTCTTTAACCTTGCTATGAGTGAACCTTAAAACGACATAACCTTTAGTTGACTGAAGTGTAAAAATGTAGTTAATTACTGTTAATAGTACACTAGTCCTCAGTCACTTGGAAATACTGTATTTCAAAAACTATGATTCCAAAACACTTGAATAGCATAACAAATGCATCTAATCCTTGAAAATAAATCAGCCTTCAGATCATTTTGAAAAAAAAACTTCACTCACATGTACATGTGCATGTGAGTGACGACTCCCCATGATTTCCGCTTACAACCCAAGCTAAACTTAGCTCCTCCCTTACATACAAAGCATTATTCTGAATGGAGATTTACCACTTGTCCATACTTCCTTGGCATCAATTACTGGACTACTTCCCTATTTTGACAGAGCTCTAGGTTCCACACAAAAAAAACCCCAAAAATAATAATCCGTGAATTCATGAATACTGAGACACAAATATGCATATTTACGTAAAAAATAATAATACGAGGGGTCCCCGGTGTATAATGGAGTGGGTGACATAAAGGCAAATTTGTACATGAGTGAGAACACTCCGTAGTTGATCACCACCCGACGCTAACGCAAGAATCAAATCTGATTCATGGTAAAGATTTGCATGAAAAACACTTCGAGGCTGTAAAAATGTAAAAAGAAAATGGGAAAAGAAGTATGTCGCTAACTGAAGGTCCCTTTTGGTGGCATGTGACCGTATATTTTTACACCACGGCGCAAGCTTGTTCATTGTGCCCAGTTCGTGAGCTTGAACTGTCAGCATTCAACAACAACAACAATAAATGTTGATTGTGATCATATATATGCGAATAGTATGTTCACTATGTTGAATGTAACGCCAGTAACTTCATGTTACTTGCCGTGTCACACAAAGGCAAAGAAACAGCAAAAAGTGCACAATTAATCCTTCAAAGGTATCCTTTCCGACTGTTTTTATTTCTTTTTTTTTCCAACTTCAGAGGTGTATTTTGGTTGGAGTCTTGTACAACGATGTACAACCTCGGCCAAAGTAATCCAGTTAAGTTTCTTTCTACCGCAGTTATATCGCAAAATGCTTCACATGGTTCTTCTTCTTCTCCTTTCGGCTTGTCCCTTTTCAGGGGTTGCCACAGCAAGTCATTAATTTCCATCTTTCCCTGTTCTCTGCATCCTCTACTATGACTCCAACTACCTGCATGTCTTCCCTCACGGCATCCATGAATCACACATGTTAATACAAAAACAAACAAACAAACAAACAAAAAAAAAGCAGATCAAAACAACCAGTTCCTACTGAACTAAATTAAATACAGTGATCCCTCACTTATCGCAGTTTTTAGGGACCTAATCACACTCTGTCTCTCTCTCTCTCTCTCTCTCTCTCTCTCTCTCTCTCTCTCGTCCCCCCCTGCCACCCGCCGCACACCTAGCAAACACAACAGAAGAAAGCATGCCAGAGAGAGGCAGGCGAACGAGAGTTAACAGCGTGACGAGACACACCGATCAGAGAGTCAACAGCGCAGTGATGTGTTCCTCGAGCCGGTCCTTGGCCTCGAGGACCGGCTCGAGGACCGAAGGGCGGTCCTTGGTCTCGGCCTTGGCCTCGGAGTCAAGTCCTTGGTCCATGGCCTTGGCCTTGGAGTCAAGTCCTTGGTTCTTGGCCTTGGCCTTGGAGTCAAGTCCTTGGCCTTGGCCTCGGGTTGCCGGTCCTCGGACACAACGAGGGATTAGAGCCTCTAATCCTTCGTCCACAGGTATAAAGTGGGCCAGAGGACCGCAAAAATCATATAGAAATTAAACAAATCCATCCAGGAAAACCCACGTTGATGACTTTACCTGGCGCTTTAAGAGGGGCGGGGCTGCCACTGACAGTCAGTACGTGTAAAGAGCGGCATCACAGTTAGTTTCAATCACGGTTCGTTCCGTTCGCGATCGGCAGTTTAAATAGCGTGTAAAGACTTTCTGTAACAGTGGTGACTTTTATTTAGTTATTTTTGCACAGTCGTCACGTTTGTGCGGTGGCACTAGAATGTTTGTTTGAACCAAGTAATTTGCGTTACAGCTGGAGTCAATAATGTCGGCACTTCACTTTCGGGTTTGGCCGTTGGGATTTGGAGTCCTTTTGCTCGATTCCAGTTTTGTTTGCTGAATGCTTTCTCATGTTTGGAATAATGAATATTGATAATACATAGTTTAAAATCATGGTTGATTTAATTATTTATTATTATTGTGAACTTGAAGGTATTAATTAATGTAGTATTAGTGGTAGTGGTAATAATAGTAGTACTCAGAGAATGGTTAGAGATTCAGCCCTCTCGTTACCTCTGCGTCCCGCGTCCTAGACGCATAATTTTCCCACGGGATGCACAGTTCCAAATAATGTGCGTTTTTGGGACGCAAGGAAATTTCTCAGTCAAAACAAATAAACAAACAAAAAAAACTACGGCAAGCCTGAGGATTTCACGGTACTTTCGTTTTGTTTTGTTTTCAGTGTTGGGGGGGTGCAACAGATAACGTTATGTGCGCATGCGGGTTGCTATTTTAGTCCGCAAACTGAGGAATCGCGCGGATGAAAGTTTGAGATGGCGGCGAAAAAAACTCACAAAGGTCTACTAATTACGACATTTAAGAAATGGGAATGCCAGTCTGATTTTTCGTTTGAATCGTCCAAAGGGCGTATCACTAAACTCACCTGGAATGTATGCACAGAACACGAGAGCGAGATACGACGAGAGGCACGATTACGAGGCAAATTGGTCATTAGATTTGTAGGCTAATCGTTATGAAAAATATTATGAAACAGTATTGGTTATTCTATAATTTACTGGTTGTAGCATGGTAACTTTATGAATAAAACATTCGTCACAAGGTGTAGTAATGCTAATGTTAACTGTTGGTAGAACTCATGATGACGTGTGTTACATTCTTTCGTCAAATTGATAGTAGATTACACATGCATCGTCTTGGGAAGAGGATGTCAAGCCACTTCAATACTTACCTGTCTTAATGATTACCAGTAAAATAATCTTTGCAGTGTGAGATTGGAAAAAATACTCTGATGATGCCACATGAGTACACCAGTTTTTGATCCATTTATTTTTTGGAATAAACCTGGAGTACACAGCTGCTGATGTAATGTTCATTGTTAATGCATTGTTTTCAAACATTTACCCTTGAAACATTATACTTTTGAGTGTCAGAATTCTTGATTAGGAATATCAGTCAAAATAGAAAAATGGGTTCCCATGATGAACATTTACGGAACCCAACATTAGTTACCATGGTTTCCCATTGGGTAATCCGACCTTACCATGAATTTCCAAAATCCTCAGGCCTGCTCCTGAATTATTTAAATTTTTGCAGCATTTGTTTATAATTGTATGTATATGTTGTTGTTTGTGTTATTATCATATGCAATTGAATAAATAGACCATTTCACAATTCGAAATTTGGGACTCTCTCAATCCATAATGGGACTCATACTTTTCTGATCAGCGAGTCCCTGGGACTCGCTGCCGGTAAACTGTAAAATTATCACTGAGAGATTACCGCTTTTTCTGCAGTCAGTGATTGACTTCTATGCAAAGTCATTTTCTCAACTTGTCTTCCGTGCCATGTCATGCCTGTTGAGTGTTGATTTACTTCATATTAAGAAACTACTGCACTAAAACATGAATTCATAAATGTATATCATATGCTTTTATTTTTGTTTTTCTCAGTATAAATAACACGTACCCTGCCTGTTCTACTCTTTGAATAAAAACACTTCATTCAAGCGTTAGGGAGTGCAAGGGGTTATGATGGAGGGGTGTTGCAAATCATGAAGACCTGCCAAGTGGTATGATAGCATTGTTTTATACATGTCCTCGGCTAGGCCTCAGCTTAAAAAATCAGTCCTTGGTCCTTGGCCTTGGCCTCGGAGGCAAGTCCTTGGTCCTTGGCCTTGGCCTCGGAAAATTTCTCAAGTCCTTGGCCTTGGCCTTGCCTCGGAAAAATTTCCAAGTCCTTGGCCTTGGCCTCGGAGTCAAGTCCTTGGCCTCGGGTTGCCGGTCCTTGGACACAACACTGCAACAGCGTGACGAGACACAAGAGAAGGTGCTGGGCGGGTCTGCGAAGATGCACAGCCAATCAGCTCATGGGATAAATCCACTCGTGCTGTCATTGGTCATGCCGGGAACCAATCATGCGTACAGGCATGTGCAAAACCTCGGAGTCATTTGGCTTTTTTTCACACAGTACAGTACTTTAGAGAAGAAAAAAAACGCGATGTACTGAAACCGCAACACATGAAGCGTGATATAGCGAGGGATCACTGTACTATTTAAACCGTTCAAATGTACGTGTGCTTGAGAGCGACAGACTGCAAAGTTCGACCACCTTCAGTTTATTATCTTGTGTGAGGGACAGTAAATAAAAAGGCAGGCAGTCGACCGCCGTGGCCTAACAGGACAATAAAATGACAAGGTCCACTAAGTATTGAGGAGCCCGACCACTGACGGCTCTGTAGGGGACTGTAAACATTTTGTTCTGGAGCCATTGCAAAATGGGAAAATGGAGTGATATCACTGAATCAGGTTGCTCAAAGCAGAAGGCTGGGTGGTATTCTGGACTAATTGGAGAGTCGAATAATTTTTATTGAAACAGGTGAAGAGGGAATTGCAAATATTGCCAGGTGTGTACAAAAGCATGAATGATTGTTTCGAGTTCAGAATGAGATAACGTGGAATGAGTTGAGAAACTTGGGGTGGGGAAAATCAGGACAGCTTTCATGTATTCAAAAAAAAGATGAGGAAAAAACACCTTTATAGAATTTACATTTGTGTTCTTGTGAAATTTTTTTAACGCAATTTTATTGTCATCCCCTGATCCCCCACAATAGGTGAATTTCCAAGTAGAAACTGCTTCTAAACGAGTGCTACGCACACCTCTGGTTGATAAAATGAACTGAAACCATAATTATGGAGAAAATGCCCTTCTTTTTTATCTTTGTCAATGATTTTAAAACATGAGCTTTTGGGGTTCATTTTAAACGTGTGGATTTCGGTATTGGTGCAGGTCTGGAAAGAAGAAATGAGGTCAACCAGTCATTTGAGAACTGTAGTTTACATTATCACACAATATTTTATGATCTGACGAGCACTCGACAAATACTCCATGGATTAAACAACAATAAAACTCATACGAAAACTAAAACTAATAAAAACAAAAATAAAACAAAGCATTTTTGAAGAATAAACTAATAAAAAAAATCAAAAACATATCTAAAAACTAATTAAAACTAGCCTAAAAAATGTAATAATAATAATAATAATAAAAAGCTAACTACAATGAAAAATCCAAAACTTTTATAACCTTGGTTGCCTTGACTACCATTCATCTACTTTTGTAGTTCTTCGTGTTCTATTTATAGGATGTAGAAGAGAAAATGTAGTTTTGCAACCAGAATTCAGTTTCCACAACAAGGATTCACTGCACCAAAGGGTGCATGAACCCACCAGGAGTGTATCTACGGCTACAATGCGATGCCGGATTCTGGTTAAGGTAAGGCATTTTAAACTCAAAAGGCCGGGACGGTGGTCGATTGATTGGCACATCTGCTTCACAGTATAGAGGTGCAGGGTTCGATATGGCCTTAAGGTGGAGTTTGCATGTCCTCTCCGTGCCTGTGTGGGTTTTCTCCGGGTACTCCGGGTTCCTCCCACATTCCAAATACATGCATACCAGGTTGTTGGAATACTCTAAATAGTCCCTCGGTGTGAGTGTTCGCACGGATGGTTGTTTGTCTATGTATGCCCTGCGATTGGCTGGCAACCAGTTCAGGGTGTCCTCCGCCTACTGCCCACAGACAACTGAGAGAGGCTCCAGCACGCCTGCGATCCTCGTGAGGATAAGCGAATTAGAAAATGGATGGATGAATGGGTAGATTTTAAACTATAAAGAAAAACTCAGATGAGGTTTTGGTCAAACATGAAAACTCCGCTGTAGACTGAAGCCACAATAACCCAACCACAGAGTAGCACTGCATTTGTTATCATCACACTACAACTTCTTTTCTCGAAAACAGGAAACTATTTAATTACTGTGCAGGTTATGGGTGCGAGTTGTATTGACGTTCAATTGACATTTATTATGATGAGGTCCTTGGAAAAAAAATTCCTCCTGTGAGAGGTCCCTCACCCCCAAAAGTTTGAGAACCCATGATTTTCACGTTCCCCCGTTGTAGCAAAAACTGGAGAGAGCGAGTCCTCCCATTCGTACTCTCCCACCAATCGTAAAAACAAAACAGGAGCCTCACTCCACTGCCAGTCATTCCAGCGTTGATGTACCAACGTCTCTGGGGCACTGTGGCCATCCTGAGAAAAGGTTACAATTCAAAAACAGCTGCTGGCAGATGAAAAATGCATGCCGCCAGCATTTACTCAACTGTCCTCCATTCCTGTCTGCTTAATGCACGACAAACCAGTCAGTGCAACAAACAGCAGTCCGAAGCGCTTTTGTCTATGATCTGTGCGTGAATATTAATGTAGCGTGTGGTGCTGGAGCTGGATAAAACTATTCTGTAAAAAAGAAAGGGTAGGAAGAAAAAAAAAAAAACAGCGAGTGGGGATTTGAATCTAGCCCTGGCTGAATGTACACTCTAATAAGCCGGTGAGGAAAACATGAGCTGCACCCACGGAGAGCGTGATTGAAGAAGACATGACGATTCGCAAGGCCTCTGTAGCTTGCCGAGCCACACTTGTTAAAGCACTTCAAACTCACATGCATTTCAATTTTATTTTGCAGGCCCTGCCTGAATACATAATAAATGTCCGCCATTGCATTAATCACGGGCTTTTGAACTTCATCGAAGTAAAATAAAGCTCAATGATCAGGTTGAGCAAACTATTGGAAAGAGTCTTTTTGTCCTAAATTTTCAATATTATCCTTCTGCAAGTTTGCCCTTTGACATTTTCGTTTCATACCTTTCCGTTCCATTACAGTCAAATATAGAAAAGTGTCACTTGAACCTCCCTGCTTCATTCGTATCTCAGAAACAGCAATGATGTTGCTTGCTTGAGTTAAGCTGTTTACTTGTTGAATGGAGATCATCTTAAAATAATGTCGCAAGTCATATTTTGATCAAAACAATTTTTGGGGCCTGAAACATCGCTCCTCAGGATGCTGGCCACTTTGCTAAAATTGGCCACATCTTAAACAGATCTTTCATTACTATCCCTGAAATGAATTTAAAATCACACCAGAATTAGGTTGATTTTGTGAATTTTCTGAACAAAATAGAAAAAAATACAAAAATTAATACAAATAACCCACAGTGTTCTTAATGCTTTGGTTTTTTTTTTTTTTTTAATGGGTTATGATGCCACAAGATGGCACGGAATGCCAGGCTAATAAGAAAGTAGTAAATGGTCTCAAGGAAGTATTGTTCAAGTGATCCATCTCGACTGAGAGATAAGATCTTTGGACGTGAGCAAGGAGTTCAGTTTAGCCTGGGTTGTTCACGGAAGTTACGGAGCGTCTTCACCGAATGTGAATGTTTTTACCCTGTTGAGGGACTATTAACAACCTCTCACTAACAAAACAGGCGGAACTTGACATTCACATGAGCACTTCTGGTGAATCTCTTCCAAATCAAATCATCTGTAAGAAAATTTCTTAATAAGTGGGGTGAGTTTTAAGTAAATATTAACTTGTTTTGGTATCGTAATTTGTGGCATATTTACAATTTAAACTAATAATATAGATGATTATAAACATTTTTAGGGGGATGTCAATTATTTCTCGTGATATGCCGGGTTTGCTGTCGTTGGGAACGAGCAACATTTAAGAACCACATTATTTCGGATTAATGTAAAATTCTTGTAAAATGTCAGCCAGACAAACTGAAAAAAAAAAAGAAAAGAGCACTTCCCTACTTGGTGGTCTAGAAATGACCCCATACCATTTGGGATTTCAATATCAAATGCAAAGAGACTGAGCTGTCACACCAGTGAAAATCACATTTGGTTATCTAACTCAAGTGTCGTTAATGAAGAGTACTTTACAAAAAAAAACAAAGCAGAAGCAAAGGATTTGGATTGGAAGCCCACAGGGATGATGCACTGTGCTTTAATTAAAAACGAAGAGGTGGATGTCATGGGACCGTCTGGAGTCCTTTATTAGGATCAATGGGAGCTAATGAAGGAACGATAGGGATTGTCCGAAGAGAGGGCGGGTATGGAAAATGAGAACAGGACTTTCTCTTGTGTGTGTTTTAAATCAATCAAAAGCTGCAGAAACGAACGGGGCGGCACAATCACGCTGTTGAAGGAAAGAAGGCATGTGCATCTGTACTTTGGGGTATTTATGTTCATTCTGATGTTGACTTTTTTCCACCTCTCGGCTACAAGAATGATTGGTGGTGAATGTGTTGTGTCTGAGGCAGCCAAAAGACCACCAGTTTATGGCAGTCAAAAATTGTGTAATCTGGATTACAAAAAACAAACAAACAAAAAACACTGAAAACAAGTAAAGCAAATGGGAATTTCGTAATTTGATAGCATAAATGGGGCAGCCAGAATTTGGTTGTCATTAAACAACAGGTGGCATTTGGTGTTTTGTAGTGTTTGTTGTTTTTCCCATTATTTTCAGTACTAGCACTAAATAAAAGAAAATATTTTGCGTGCAATTTTTTTTTAATCGTGCCAAGTTATCAAAACATGTGTTGTACATTGTTTTATATCTAAGACCCCGCCGTAAAATGCATGCTGCAGTTGAAATCCAGCTCAAATGGACACACACTTCACAATTTCATCCATAGGTAAATATGAAATGAAATATCGTTAAATATTGTTCTAAAAAAAATGCTATATTCTACAAAGTGCATTTGAATGGCTCGGCTGCAGTGCAGCGGCTAGCTGGGTTTCGCTAGCTTGAAACCCGCAAACATACTTTTGGTGCGCATGAAAGCTTATAGCTCAGAGGGGATCGAGCCTTTTCTGTTGCTGTTTCTGTTGTTTAATAAAAACCCCAGCTTCGGGTCTCAAAAATTACTCCTCAAAGTTAAAACATGGTTCCTCAAATGACATAATTGAACAAAAATGTTATTTCGAGCCTTGTAATGTATCTCCCACCCCCCACCCCCAAAAAATACCTGAATTGTTCATTAAGCTTTCCCAGTAATGCATGGCGGAAACAACCACAACAAATTTGAGGCATCGATAGAGATTTTTCCAAACATGACACAAAGCAAAAACATACACACACAAAAGCATATCCTGCCCGATCTCGCTTCCTTCTGCTTTCTCAAAAGTCTGCTTGCATTCAAAACTATGGCATCGTAAAAAGCCCTCCATCGCAACAGCTACAAAGTCGAGCTTCAACCTGCACGGGGATAATGCATTGTTTCAAATGTGGCCTCTTCCGTACGCCTCCCATGAGAATTAAACAGCAAAGACAAATGCCATGCATTATTCACCCACTAAATATGCACTAAATGCCTTTTGCGATAAACGCTGTCACTTCTGTGCTGTCTTGTCATACGGTCGTCAGGAAACGGCATTCGCGTAAAGGGATGGAAAGCCTTTTAAGCATTCTGTGTCCTTCGTATCCCACTTGAATAGTACACTCAAGTCCTCACCTTTGAGACAATTCAGCGCACTAGTGACCCTTTTAGCCAACTAGTTCCCAATTAAAACTTAATAGTAACTTACAGTCCTGCACAGGTCACACTACTGGACCAAGCAGTTGTTGTGCCCTGTAGAACCGATATATCCACAAGTAGTTTTGCCTCATGGAGTTATCCTATTAGTGTGCCACAGTTTGTCTACTACAGTGAAATTCCTCTACACCGAAATCATGTTTGCAGCTAGAAATTTCTCACAACAGGGGACTTTTCACTGTAGCAAATTTTATCTGAGACGTAAACACGAACACACACAAAAAACGTATATGTGTACTTTTTATTTTTATTCCAATAGTGCATAAGTATGAGCATACACTTATTTGGCACTTCATATAGCCAGCATAGACAGAAAAAAAGGGAAAGAAAGAAAGAAAAAAGTTCTTTACTTCCTACTCCCTTGAACATAATAACTGTGTTGAATGATGACTGATTTCTCTTTCCTTTTTACTATTTTACTGACCTTACTTTCTGTCAAATTATTACTGTATATGTTTTATGTTCAATAAACAAACGAAACGAAAAAAGAAATGGCGAAATTTACGATCAGCATTTACTTTCACTTACATCAATTTCTTGCATAATGTATTTTATTTTGCTTCCTCCATCTTTCATTTTTATTACCTTTATCCTGTCTTCAAGCGTTAAAGCTTTACTTTTCTTAACTCCTTGATATGCAAAGGTCTGTTTTGTCGCCATTTTAGCAATGCAACGTTTGTGCTGCGTCTGAAACAAATACTTCCTGTACTACTGCTCATGTGTAAACCAGTGTTGTGGTTGCTGTTGCCGTTTCCGAACAAAGCAGTAGAGGTCGCTGTGGCATGCTGAGGTTGGATTAAATTTTTGCGGAAGGCGTGTTTTCCTTGTAGTTAATCTCATTGCGAGGCAAGAGCAGACAAAAAGATTTCGTGAAACGGAACACGGGACTTTTCGTCGTAGGGGGGAGCAGAAAAGTGGGAATGGCTTTCATGCATGAAAATATTTACACACTCGGGGGTATTTTCGCCCATGTAGGTTTCGTTGTAGAGGAGTTTCACTGTAATGTGCAAAAGTGTTCGAGTGGTTGAAGGCAGTGGGGGAATGGGGGATGGGATGAGTCGTTCTACTAGTACGCTTAATTGTTTTACTCTTGCTTTATGGAACACCTACTTGTAAGCATTGAGTCAATATCCTTGATACCCATCTTCAAGTCCCTGAACTAATACATTCTTTGCCCTCACGAATGAGACAATTCACAGCACGGGGTCTTTCTAGTAACGTTTCTTCCACGACTACTCTCCCGAACTGTACGGTGTTTGTGCAAAGTACACACTAGTAAGACCACTACTGGCATTTGAAAATTCATCTACCGGTAGTTAAAAGTAAGTTGCATGCAAATGATACCAAGTGCACAGTTCTACCTCACGGCTCACACATCGTCGTCCTCCTGGAATTCATAAATGTCATCCACTAGTGGAAAAAAAATGTAAAATTCCATGCGTTAACGTTTAGTGGTTCACTCAAAGACCCTCCCTAATATACAGTATATACCGAACGGCACCCTGATGGTCAGGTATGCAAGAAATAGCGGTTCAATTTGGCACTAATTACCGCACTAAGTCTTCTTTAGACTCACTCACTGTGGGATGGCGGTATTTGGTTGTATTTTCTAGCAATAAAACTGAGACCGCATAACGAGCTTGCATGCAAGGGGGTGGATGGAATAGAAAAGCAAATGGTCCTTGAAGAATCTCTCACGTACACAAGAGCGTGCCACACACACACGCACACACAGGAGCTAGCCTTTGATACCGCTAAGATACTGTATCGGAGCACATTCATTACCTGGAAGCCGTCTCATAAGCGTTACCTGGGCGTCTGCTGTACATTCCTAATTCCCTGCGCCACCCCTGAAGGTCACAGCGTGATTTAAACAAACTCATCGAAAGGCCGGGGTCTATAAATATTGCCAATGGCCACTCTGAAGGGTACTCTTTCTCTCTCTATCTATACTAGTTATCTATCTCGGCCGGGAAAGATGAGGTGAGGTCTCTTCCATTAGTAACTGATTTGCATCTGTAAAGCTGTCAAGGACTGCCGTTTCTCAACGAGGCAGCCTGCAAATTCAATATGTTGTTCATTGGTCCTTGTTGTGGAGGATTTTAAGTACTTGGGGGTCAACTGGAGAGTGTGGAAAAGAGGTGAAGAAGCATATACAGGCAGGCTGGAACGGCTGGAGAAAGGTGTCAGGTGTGATGTGTGATAGAAGAGTTTCAGCTAAAATGAAAGGAAAGATGTATAAAACTGCGGTGAGACCAGCCATGCTGTTTGGACTGGAGACAGTGCCACTGAAGAAAACACAGGAGGCAGAGCTGGAGGTAGCAGAGATGAAGATGTTGAGGTTTTCGCTGTGGCGACTCATGAGGGGAAAAGCCAAAAGGAAAAGAAGAAGAGGTCCTTGTTCGAACAAGTGTTACTGATATCATGGCCCTTTTGCCGTGCATCATGAACAAGAAAGTGGGAACAGAAGACGTGTGAAAGTTGGATTTTTTTTGGTAGCCTATTCACCCACTTAAGGGCAACCCTTTTCATTTGTAAATCATGTCAAATTGAATATGATGCATCCACGTAACATAAATACAAATTAAAGGGATGATGGTAGAGTGATCTTAGGCTGCACACAAACAGGTGCCTCCAACTGTAAGGGGCCTTGCTCCAGAGCCCTCACCTCAAATGTTTAGAAATCAGTGATTAGAACCAGACTCCATTTTGAAAGAGATTTTTTTTTCAAGGACCACACTAATAACAAACACAAACAATGAATTAATCTGTATTACAATAAACATTGTATTGTACATAAATATTTTGGTCTAAAATAAAAGCAAAAGAATGATGAATTCATATGAAAGATAGTTTGATAAAACAATAAACGTGGACTGCACTACTTCAACAGGGAACCTACTGAGACACTTTATCAACAAATAAATATTCAGATATATTAAGATATAAATAAATAACACCTGCCAAGCGACCGAAATGAAAGACTGAGGATTTTCTTGGCTTGTTTTGATAATAATTTTCAAAGGTTTTAAAACCAGGCACAACCTGCTTGACCGGGTACGAGAAAAAGCACCACATCAGCTGGGGTTCCAACCACTCCAAACAGACATGCTGTATATCGTAAAGCGTTGTTGGTCACTCACTGGTGGAGCATTTTAATATTTCGAGGATCCGTGGCTACAAATGAGCCTCATATACACACACACAGACACACACACACATACTAATATGCCCTCTGCAGTGACTCCACAGTGTCTACTTCGCTGCAGCAGTCACCTTGCTTACCGTGGCCAACAACCCGGATCCCCCTCAGTTTTTTTTTTTTTACTAAAGTGTCTTGAGTTCGCTAAAGATTGTTTTTTGCCGAAAAACTGAATAGTCCTAGAACCTAGCCAGAACTAGGGATTGAATTGACTGGTTGACTCGTCGATGCATTGGTTTACCTTCACAATGACGGTCACAGCTTCAGTCAGTTAATCACCACTCACCTAAGTGGCTGGTAACATCCATCCATGCATTTTCCGATCAGCAGGGGGTGCTGGAGCCTATTCCAGTGGGGTACACCCTAAACCGATTGCCAGCCAATCGCAGGGCACACACAGACGAACAACCATCCACGCTCACACTCCCACCTAGGGACAATCTGGAGTGTTCAATCAGCCTGCCATGCATGTTTTTGGAATGTGGGAGGAAGCCGGCGTACCCGGAGAAAACCCACGCAGGCCCGGCCGGGGCGAACATGCCAACTCCACACAGAAAGGCCGGATCCAGGATCGAACCTACGACCTCTGCACTGTGAAGTCGATGCGCTCACCACCAGGCCGCCTGCTTGGTAACATTGTAATATGAAATTACTGGGGTCGGCCATTAGCCCTTTCATGCACCCAGTAACCTGATAACATGACAAGATTTCCACTGGAGTAACCGCTATCCCTGAAAGGGTTCATGTCTAGAAAGAACGTAAATGCTCTAATTCCGTGCAGTCGTGTGAGTCATTTTGCAAGTGCACACGGCACCATTTCTCTTTTCAATTGGATCCATTCATGTGTGATAGCACCAACTAACCAACATGTCTGAGGTCTTATTATCGTGCTTGACGTGGTCCTTCAATTGGACCTGATTTATTGGCAGCCAACTCCACTTCTGTATGTGAAAACCACAGGGGGCAAAGTGGAAAAGCAGCAGGAAAACAAAGAGGTTACCAAGACGAAATACTGGCGTCGACATGCCTATATGAGTGCCGGTCATGAAACAGGGTACCTATAGAGCAACTGTTCTCAGTTACCAGATGACCGAGACCTTTAATTACAGTGCACGGGAAATATGATGTCAATGAAATTCTGTGTAAAATCAATTTCTTCCGTACTGAATCTCCTGTGGTGTCCTAATATTTGTCTTATTTTCAGTGGTCCAAAACAAAATGAAATATTTAAAGAGGGGCTTATAGATATCGTGATATAAGGTTACATGGGCACATCATGGTTCGGAAATCACATAGCTTCATTCAAGTGTACGGAGAGGTGGATATGAATGTGGAGAACGGATGGATGCAGTGGCAGTTGGGCATCATTCATTCAAGATGGGAAATAAAAACAAAAACACACATTATTGCGACCGTTTCGCAGGTGTCCAACATCCTGTTATTTGTAATTTGCGCAAGGCAAACTATCAAGATAAAATGTCATTAATTTTTCCCACTATTGCCTTGACTTCTGCATTTCGGATGTGCCGAACTGATAGACAGGTTGCTGTGGTAACGGACTGGCAAATTAAAGGTGTATCTGCACAAGCGCATAATTGACTGGGAAAAAAAACTTCATCACATTGCCAAAAAGTGGAACTGTAATTCAGGCTCATAAGACCACAAAGAAAAGGCTATTGCAAATATTGCAGACTGGGGCCCCCGCTGCCCATTACAGAGCATGCAGACTGACGGCACTTCTTTTTATAGTCCATTAAGCATTATAAAAGCTGGCTCATACTGAGAGCCACGGGGCGGAATATAAGTTCAACAACTTTTGGTTGATATCGAAAGATAAATTGTTAACATCTAAGCAGCGATAGCTCAGTCAGTCGGGGTCTTGGGATAAGGGGACTGGAAACTGGTTGAGAAGGATATAGACTTAGAATTAATAGGACAACACTTAATATTGATCATGTCACTGTCTGAGGCAGTTTGGAATCGATTTTTCAATGTGATCTCCAAATGTCTTTTCCTCCATTATATGAACAATGAAAACATGTTTTATTCAAGATTGACTGCTGCTGAGATTGAAGATATTTTGTTTCAGTGAATCACGTGCTCCTACAATTTCTACCTATTCAGTTGCCGTAGCTTCTTTCACACCGGCCATCGAAGGCCTCAATTTCCTGGCCTGCTCTCCCGTGTCTTCAGGATCGACGCGAGATCCGCGTCGAACAGGGGCATCTGTATCCGAGGCGGCTCGCCACCGGCTCCGACCACAGTGCGAAGTTTATCTTTTCACACAAATCTCGCTGCACATCTAATTATATGAATGAAGCAACCCGCATCGGCCGTATGAGCCCACGCTATATAAATCCCTTCATTTTCTTGTTGTCATTAGGTGAGTTGGAGCTTATCCCAGTTGACTTCAAGCAAAGGGCAGACTTCACCTTGGACTACACCACATTCCATTCAAAGACCTTGGAATGGAATGTGGCAAAACAGAAAGAAAGAAAGATAGAAAAGAAAACCCTTCTCTCAACATGGGATGAGGTTAGAGGGTCTCTCAAGGCACACTAATGTCACATTGGTTGAGAATCACTGTCCTGTTGTATGCACTTTTCTTGCCTGTGTGTCATGGCATGTCATCAACCATTCTATAAATATCACACGTGTGCTATTTGCTTCGTCCGCCCTGCGCACTCCGACAGTACAACGTTTGATTGATGCCGAATTAGAAGCGATGTGAGGAAGAGCGCGAAACCCAAAAGCCCCAATGCGCCGCCGTTCTCTCCACGATCCCGACATGTTCGTGCACAAATGAACTTCAAACGGCTTACATCTCGACTCCTAGTTTTGCCATGTGACAGCTCGGAAACGACACAAGGGCGCACTGTCTTTGTTGTTGGGTTGTTTGGGGGGGTTTTTTGCCTCTCCTTCCCTGCAGTATCTCCTGATTTATTGTTACAGCCGAGCCATTCCGAGTGTAAAGACATCGCCAGTGTATGCTCAAAGAAATGTGGCCAGTGCAGTCTCCCCCAACAAGCTTGTCTAAAAAGGCCACACCGTCCGGGCTGATACATTATGGCTCTATATCCTTTTCCCTTTCTGGTGGGTTTTTTGTGTGTGTGTGTGTGTGTGTGTGTGTGTGTGTGTGTGTGTGTGTGTGTGTGTGTGTGTGTGTGTGTGTGTGTGTGTGTGTGTGTGTGTGTGTGTATGCGACTGTGTCCATGGCGGCGCAGAAATGAAATAAAATTATGATAGCAGATTCAGGCAACTGTGCGGGGCTGGGTGTGGGAGTGGAAGCAGAGCGTGGCCTCTCGCGACTGAGGGTAGACTAATTGGTTTGGAAGTGCAAACAGGGCTAAGGTTGTGAGTGGCGGGATGTCAGATTGTCGAGGGGAATGTAAAGCATTCATGTCTAATGGTAACAGAGGATGGCAGCAGTGCAGCTGCAACACAAATTCCAGCATTAGGCTTTTTTTTTTTTAAACAGTTCACTCATTTGTGAGATTGTTTTCCAGGTCTGTTGTTGTGATATAGAATTGCAATTGTTTGGTTTGCTAGTTTGAAGGATTACAACCCAAAAAACAATTAACAGAGAGCAAGCCAATTTCAACACTTTGGTTTGTAAATATAAAAAATACAGGTATGGACTACTTCTCCGTGAGCCGTCACCTTACCGCGGTGGAGGGGTTTGTGTGTCCCAATGATCCTAGGAGCTAAGTTGTCTGGGGCTTTATGCCCCTGGCAGGGTCACCCATGGCAAACAGGTCCTAGGTGAGGGACCAGACAAAGCACGGCTCACAAAGCCCCTTATGATAGATAAAATCGATGGCACTCAGTTTCCCTTGCCCGGACGCGGGTCACCCGGGCCCCCCTCTGGAGCCAGGCCTGGAGGTGGGGCTCGTTGGCGAGCGCCTGGTGGCCGGGCCTACACCCATGGGGCCCGGCCGGGCTCAGCCCGAAGAGGCAACGTGGGTCCCCCTTCTCATGGTCTCACCACCCGTGGGAGGGGTCAAAGGGGTCGGGTGCAATGCGAGCTGGGCGGCAGCCAAAGGCGGGGACCCTGGCGGTCCGATCCTCGGCTGCAGAAGCTAGCTCTTGGGACATGGAATGTCACCTCTCTGGCAGGGAAGGAGCCCGAGCTGGTGTGTGAGGTAGAGAAGTTCCGACTGGATATAGTCGGACTTGCCTCCACACACAGCCTGGGTTCTGGTACTAGTTCTCTCGAGAGGGGTTGGACTCTCTTCCACTCTGGAGTTGCTCATGGTGAGAGGCGCAGAGCAGGTGTGGGCATACTCATTGCCCCCCGGCTCAGTGCCTGTACATTGGGGTTCACACCGGTAGACGAGAGGGTTGCTTCCCTCCGCCTTCGGGTGGGGGGACGGGTCCTGACTGTTGTTTGTGCATATGCACCAAACGGCAGCTCAGCATACCCACCCTTTTTGGAGTCCTTGGAGGGTGTGCTGGAGAGTACTCCTGCTGGGGACTCCCTTGTTCTGCTGGGGGACTTCAATGCTCACGTGGGCAATGACAGTGAGACCTGGAGGGGCGTGATTGGGAGGAACGGCCCCCCCGATCAGAACTCGAGTGGTGTTTTGTTATTGGACTTCTGTGCTCGTCACGGACTGTCCATAACGAACACCTTGTTCAAACATAAGGGTGTCCATATGTGCACTTGGCACCAGGACACCCTGGGCCGTAGTTCGATGATCGACCTTGTGGTTGTATCATCGGATTTGCGGCCGCATGTTTTGGACACTCGGGTGAAGAGAGGGGCGGAGCTGTCAACTGATCACCACCTGGTGGTGAGTAGGCTCCGATGGTGGGGGAAGATGCCGGTCCGTCCTGGCAGACCCAAACGTATTGTGAGGGTTTGTTGGGAGCATCTGGCGGAATCCCCTGTCAGAAGGAGTTTCAACTCCCACCTCCGACAGAGCTTTTCCCATGTTCCGGGGGAGACGGGGGACATTGAGTCCGAGTGGACCATGTTCCGTGCCTCTATTGTTGAGGCGGCCAATCTGAGTTGTGGCCATAAGGTGGTTGGTGCCTGTCGTGGCGGCAACCCTCGTACTCGCTGGTGGACACCAGCAGTAAGGGATGCCGTCAAGCTGAAGAAGGAGTCCTATCGAGCCTTTATGGCCTGTGGGACCCCAAAGGCAGTTGACGGGTATCGACTGGCCAAGCGGAACGCAGCTTCGGTGGTCGCCGAGGCAAAAACCCGAGCGTGGGAAGAGTTCGGTGAGGCCATGGAAGCCGACTTCCGGACGGCTTCGAGGAAATTCTGGTCCACCATCCGACGTCTCAGGAGGGGGAAGCAGTGCACCACTAACACTGTGTACAGTGGGGATGGGGCACTGCTGACTTCGACTCGGGACGTTGTGAACCGGTGGGCAGAGTACTTCGAAGACCTCCTCAACTCCACCAACACGTCTTCCTTGGAGGAAGCAGAGTCTGAGGACCCTGAGGTGGGCTCTCCTATCTCTGTGGTTGAAGTCACCGATGTGGTTAAAAAGCTCCTCGGTGGCAGGGCCCCAGGGGTGGATGAGATCCGCCCGGAGTTCCTCAAGGCTCTGGATGTTGTGGGGCTGTCCTGGTTGACACGCCTCTGCAACATCGCGTGGTCAACGGGGAGAGTGCCTCTGGATTGGCAGACCGGGGTGGTAGTCCCTCTTTTTAAAAAGGGGGACCGGAGGGTGTGTTCCAACTACAGAGGGATCACACTCCTCAGCCTCCCTGGTAAGGTCTATTCAGGGGTGCTGGAGAGGAGGGTCCGTCAGGAAGTCGAGCCTCAGATTGAGGAGGAGCAGTGTGGTTTTCGTCCCGGCCGTGGAACAGTGGACCAGCTCTACACCCTTAGCAGGGTCCTCGAGGGTATGTGGGAATTCGCCCAACCAGTCTACATGTGTTTTGTGGACTTAGAGAAGGCGTTTGACCGTGTCCCTCGGGGAGTTCTGTGGGGGGTGCTTCTTGGGTATGGGGTACCGAAACCCCTGATACGGGCTATTCGGTCACTATACCACCGATGTCAGAGTTTGGTTCGCATTGCCGGCAGTAAGTCGGAATCGTTTCCAGTGAGGGTAGGACTCCGCCAAGGCTGCCCTTTGTCGCCGATTCTGTTCATAATCTTTATGGACAGAATTTCTAGGCGCAGCCGAAGCGTTGAGGGCGTCCGTTTTGGTGGCCTCAGTATTGCATCCCTGCTTTTTGCAGATGATGTGGTGCTGTTGGCTCCTTCAAACGGGGCTCTCCAACTCTCACTGGAGCGTTTCGCAGCCGAGTGTGAAGCGGTTGGGATGAAAATCAGCACCTCCAAATCTGAAACCATGGTCCTCAGTCGGAAAAGGGTGGAGTGCCCCCTCCGGGTCGGGGGAGAGATCTTGCCCCAAGTGGAGGAGTTTAAGTATCTTGGGGTCTTGTTCACGAGTGAGGGCAGGAGGGAGCGAGAGATCGACAGGCGGATCGGTGCAGCGTCTGCTGTGATGCGGACGTTGTATCGGTCTGTCGTGGTGAAGAAGGAGCTGAGCCAAAGGGCGAAGCTCTCAATTTACCGGTCGATCTACGTTCCAACCCTCATCTATGGTCACGAGCTATGGGTCGTGACCGAAAGAACGAGATCCCGGATACAAGCGGCCGAAATGAGTTTTCTCCGCAGGGTGTCCGGGCTCTCCCTTAGAGATAAGGTGAGAAGCTCGGTCATCCGGGAGGGGCTCAGAGTCGAGCCGCTTCTCCTCCACATCGAGAGGAGCCAGATGAGGTGGCTTGGGCATCTGATTCGGATGCCTCCTGAACGCCTCCCTGGTGAGGTGTTCCGGGCATGTCCCACCGGGAGGAGACCCCGAGGAAGACCCAGGACACGCTGGAGTGACTATGTCACCCAGCTGGCCTGGGAACGCCTCGGGATCCCCCGGGGAGAGCTGGAAGAAGTAGCTAGGGAGAGGGAAGTCTGGGCTTCCCTGCTAAAGTTGTTGCCCCCGCGACCCGGCCCCGGATAAGCGGTAGAAGATGGATGAATGGATGGATGGATGGAGGTATGGACTAAGCAATAATATAGATTTGGAAAAAAATATGACATTTATCAAATTGTGACATGGGACTTTTCGGCTCGACGCCAGCGATATACACCAATGGATGAAATAGTGACGATTGTGGTCAACATTTTGGCGACACCTCACCGGGTCAATTCACTTGAATTAAAAGTGAGCTCTTCATTCAAATGAATAGACAAATCCAGTTTCAGTCTCAAATGGTTACATAGAATCATTGTTGATTTGCGACACCCCGTGATCCAAACCCCCACACGGTCAAGGAAAAATCTATTTGGGGGAAAATAATTCAAATAAAATCTTGAGAAGCACCCCGGATGAGGGTCTAAACATGCATAAAAAGCCATTTAAATTTGCGCACACATCAGTCCTGGAAAAACAACATCGAAGTTATTCTGCCTTTAAAAAAATAAACATTTTAGCTAAAGGAGCTCAACATGGCCAGAGCTGTGAGGGCCTTTCATAGCTGCAAGCAGCTCTTGTTTCATCTGTGTAATACGAATCGATTTCTTCATTTTGCTGTGGAAGTGACAATGTAACCGCTCCTACCTCCTTAGAATTAAAGGTGATAGAGTCCTGTCATGCTATATTTTACTCTAATGCGCTAATATAACATTGTACGAATTCCCTCCAATTCCCCGCAATGTATCTTCTTGCTTTATCATTCAACTAAAAATGGGTCTGACCCCCCCCCCCCCCCCCCCCGAAATAAAATGGTAGATTCCAGTATAACCGGTACTTCTGACAGCTCTGGCCATTTTCCATGAACCAGACAGAAGATTTCTATCCAACAGTAGAAAAAATCGACGCCAAAACGTACGTTTGACTTTGCTCATGAATGTAACTTAATCTAGACCTCAATTTTGATATTGTTTTGGATGCAATGTTGCTGTCCGAGGACACGTAAAAGCTGCTGATGCCGCCTTTCTGTCAAAAACTCTGAGCCTTTTTCGATCCTGCGGGTTCAAATTTCACTGACAAACTTAAGCAGCAATGAGTGATACGCCTTTTAGGGGGCAAAGCCTTTTCACCAAACGGATGTGACTGTCGTCGTATAGTGGCCCTGATTAATTAATAAAGAACATCTAATTAAACATTGACATTTAAAGCTGCTCTGTCAAAAATCCATGTCCTCTTTGTTCTTTACCAAGAGTTCATGTGTACTGTGTATAGTGCCGCTGTGGCAGCAAATATATTTGAACAAGTTTAGTTTAATTGCTTGGATGGAGCTCGAGTGCATAGAGATATGAGTGGCCCAATTGAAGTGTTTTTCAAGATACAAGCTCTTCGCATTGTTTTGTTTTGTTTTGGGTTTTTTGCTTTGACTCGAGCTGTATGGTAGCAGTGAATTCAGCTCACTTCACAACAAGCACCAATTTGGACAATAGTAGGCAATTGTGCAAAAAAAAAAAGAGAGGCTTCAAGCTGTTTACTGCCACTCCAACGATTTATTACATGCGTTTGTTGAAAAAAAATGTGGAAAGAGGACATTGAAAAAAAACATCAAATTTTTCATCGCCATTGCATTAATTAGGGGGAAAAAATTGCAATCGGATGATTCAAAATCGTTTAACCCTAACGAGAAGTAGTTCTCAGTTACGAAAAGGTTGGCGAACGTTGGCTTACTTTGAAGTTAGCCTAGTTATAGCAGCGTGTGCGGGATGTCCGCTAACCTGTTTGCCTACAAAGCAGACTTACTTAAAAGCAACTTTTTCGTTGCGTTATGATGTGAACAAATGGAAGCAGAAGCAAGTGACAGCATCCGTTGTGAGTCGTCAGTCAAGACCGCAGTAAATAATACGATTCCCTTTGATGAATGAATGTCTGGATAAACAATTGCAGACACACACATACCTACACCCGAGCCCACACCAACATCTCTTGTGAATGAGTTTACAAGTTCACTTTGCCCCTATCTTATCATGACGGATCAGAGTTCGTTTCACCTGCAGCGCCACAGTAGTGATTACAGTCTCAGATACACCGGCCTTTTATTCCCCTACTTGTTCCCTTGCGTGTGATTTCCCCCCCGCCCCCCACACCCCCTTTTTCCAGGATTCATCATCATTCCCTCCCGGCGATCCATCCATCCGTTGTGACAAAGCAGGAAGAGGATGGGGTGCGGCGGGGTGAACTAGTTTGGCAGAAAAGTAATTAAGAGAAGAGGAAAGCCAATTAATTGCGCACAGAAACCGTTCCTGATCCACGTCCGTGTGATTGAAGAACTTCCCCAGAGGACCGGACCTCCAGTCTTCCAGGTTGTCCTTCCAAACCTCCATGCTCCATATTCTGTCTTTTTCATCCTGTCTTTGTCCCCCTTCATCCTCCATTGTGAGCTATCCAGGAACAGAAACACTGTCCGTCTTTGCGAGATAATGAAGTAAACACTCCCCACAGCGCATGTAACAAAAAATAAAAACAAAAAATGCTGATGTATGCAAATGAGTTCTTAGTTTAGAATATTGAGCCTTATTTCTCCCTCCTGAAGGGTGGCTGTGCACATTGCTTTTCCCTCAATGCTGTTTAGGTGCATTATTTAAGAGCGGCATGGACAAATCCGAGCTTGGAGCTGGCCAGGGTTTTTTTGTTTTTTTTGGTGGGGGATGTTAAGCTGCCGTGGTGGCCGCAGGGAACGTTTGGATTTAAAGCCCATTGTACACGTTGACAATCCCACTCAGGTGCATTTTCAGTCAGAGCGCTAATGGGGTGGATTGCTTTTTAGGAGCTGTGGAAGTGGGATGGAGTGAAGTGGAAGGTTGCAGATGCGGATGACAGTTGCCTTATGCTAAAGCAAATGAGAGTGTTGAATAAACTCAACATAAATATCGCAGTTCCTCATTTGGTGGCTTGGCAGAGAATTTCACGTTGGCTGTTTAAAACAAATTTATAGCTTTAACTTCGAAAAATCCTCTTAGCTTAAGGCTAACAAACCATACAAAACGCCATTGACATGCTAACAGTTAGCATCAAAAGTCAGCATTTCAGAAGCAATGGACATTTAAAGACAAACAGTGAAGCAACACATGCAGACAGAGAAAAATACTCACAGGAATTTATTCTGCATCCTCTAAGAAAATGTGCAGTCCACGTTTACATGTCGTAGTTTCATGAAACATGAAAAGTTGAAATGCTGAAGCCACAGATTTGCTTGCATCACTCGTGTCATCTGATTTACGACTCACTGAGGTAAATTCATGCGGCACTTGTTTGGGAGACTTTTATGAAGTTGTCGTAGTGAAAGGTAAAAAAAAACTGCAAGTCAATGTGCTTAGTATGTTAACATCTAGATCACCTTTCTTTCATATCAATTTATGGTGCTTTCACCTTTACATTAGCAACTGTGTAACCTTTAAGGCCAAAACATTTATGTATAATAGGTTTGACATTGTTTATTTTAACACAAAATAATTTGTTGCTGGTGTTGGTAAAATAAATAAATAAAAATACATTTTTAAAAAACTCACTTCAAAATATTAAATCACAATAGCAAAATTGAGGTGGGGGAAATCGCAGTTTGATTTTGTTTTTTAATCATTCAGCCCTCCTCGGTATATGATGCTGTTTTGGTTAGCAATGTAATGGTATCATGAGTTAAATTAATTGCCCATGTTTGAACAATATCATGCTTTTGGTTCCTGCGGGTAAAGAAGTTCTCTTTTTTTTTTGTTGTGTATAAAGTGGAGAATCGGTCTCAGCTTAAGAAACTGTGGTGCCTGTTTTGGTAGACACTAAAACAAGAGCTGCCATTGATCCTTCAAAACATTTTGTGTAGAAAAGAAAGTAATTGGATGGTGCTCATTGGAATGTGAAGTTTCAAAACATTCCAGGAGTGCACAAGAAAATAATGTTTGAGATGAGCTCATGTTACCTTTGTCAAATATTTGTCACATTGCCGTGAAACAAGACCTGGGGGAAATCTTTTGAGGAAACTGATCTTTACAAAAAAAAAAAAAAAAGCAAGTTGAAGTGAGGTGACTAATTTAAATGATCAACATGCCAAAAGTGCTGAAATAAATCCATTAAATCCATTTACAGTATTCCTCTCCTTGCCACAACCTTTACATTTCTATTATTGGCTCTCATCCTTTCCTCTTCAGTACTCATCTGCAAGTTATCACACTTTTGAAAAGTTCACTTCAACTACGCACTCCATTTCCTGAGAATAAAGAGGTTAACGCACATCAGCAAAGCTCTAAACCGGCCCATTGCTCACTTCAATGGCATTCAAACACAGCTTTGCTCTGCGGGTAATTGAAAACGGCCTGTAGCCTGACTGTCATCAGCCAGACAGTGAAAAGTCATTCCCTCAATTAGACGCCTGATATTTGCTCACCTGGCTGGAAGGCTCCGTTGGTGAGGAACCACCCGTGAATATTTGTTTTGGCGTCTTTGAGGCCTCAAATCCTTTCTCGCTGGGCTGAATTACAACCACTCCACACCACATTCCGTCAGACTCATCAAAACCATGTTGAGGCTCATTATGATGAGGAATTTCTGTGTGAAAATAGCAAAGCGAGTCACCAGATTCCAGGGAAGCACTTATCAGCAAAAAAAAAATATATATATATACCTGTATACTGTATAAATATATATATATATATATATATATATATATATAGAGAGAGAGAGAGAGAGAGAGAGAGAGAGAGAGAGAGAGAGAGAGAGGGTTTTTTGGGGGGTGGGAAGTCGGAGTACCCGGAGAAAACCCAAACAGGAACAGGGAAAACATGCAAACTCCACACAGGGAAGCAGGAGCCGGATTTGAACCCTGCAACTCTTCACTGTGAGGCTGACGTCCTAACCAGTCGTCAACCACGATGCCCTTTTACTTTATCGGTATATTCATTTAAATAACATCTGAATTACTTTTATGGTAAATTGTATTCACATTTTAAGTTAAATTAATCATTTGTGTAGCTTCTAATAGGATTGTTTTTATTTCATTTTTTTAATTTTAATGGAAATTAATCAGTGGTTAAACATCTATTGATTTAAAAAAAATCACTAATCACATAATTAGGGTAAAACCCAACTGCTATTTTTAAATTGCTATATATTTTTCGTCACCTTTAAATTGAATTACCGGTAATTGTTTTTTTCATTTCAATTCAAAACAGTAAAAAAACCTCAACATTCAGAGTACCTGTTTTAGAAATTCCAACGGGGAGAGTTATTGAAGCTACTAGACACTATGGACACATTTCTATCAACCAGGGGTCTGATCAGCCCCATCGGTTGCTGTGTGTTAGCTTCTGGCTAACTGCTACATATGGGTCACTGAGAAGATCTATAATTCATTTTATTTGGTTGGTTTCTACTTTCGCCTTTCATTCCACTGCCAGTGGAAACGTTTTGTTGACAAAAGGACTTTGATTCAGATTAAGAAAATTAATTACAAATAACAAAAATGAGTGAAGCTGTAGGCTACTACAGCATATTCTCAGGCTAGCTGCGACCTGTGAATGAATTAGCAGGAGTGGTTGTCTTACAACGTTTAGCACAGTTACTGGTTTTAAGGTGGTAGGTATCAAACTCCTTTTGTTGTTCCATTTCTATTAGCTTCACGGGACTCTCGGTGAGAACCTGTTGAAAACAAAAGACTGATTTGGATCACCTGTGACTTGTATTGTCCATCTCTTTGTGCTGTTTGACAAGAAGAAGTACTGAGGAAAGACGTAGACTGCTGGTTTAGCATCTCGGCTAGCTGCCATGTGCTTGTCACTACTGGTTTGAATAGCTTTGTCTTGCACTTTGTATAAGGAACAAAAGTTGTTTTGAAACGAACGTGAGCTTAGCAAGCGGTGATCCGTACCGCCGCATACATTTTCAACCATGAAAATGAGTGCAAACAGGAGCGGCGAGCTCCATGCATGGACAAAGTCTCAGTAATTAATCTCCTTTTTTTTCCAGAGTTACAAACGCTTGGCCTGCTCACGAATTAACCTCCACCGAGGTCGTCCGCGCGCTAATCTCTTCTCTCTGACATTCACGCTGATGAATGCGGTATGCCATGGCCCATCTTCAATCCCCGCCCCACCCACACGAAACTTCTCATTCCACTTTCCACATCCAACTCTTCCTGTCATTGCACAGGACTTGCTAGCAGTACATTGACCGAAGCGCTCGTGCGACAGCAGCAAATTAGACAGTCAACTAACTGTGAAAAGTGGCTCTTTACTTTGTAAATGGTGCACTCGAGAGGAGTGCAACTATCTTCACTTGCTGAAGTGTTATTAGCACAAATTTGAATGCATTACCACTTGACTGCACAGACGTTAGCATGTTAGCAAGGGGAACACAAGCTCTAACTATCTGTTTGTATGCGTACTCCTTTTTAGAATCACAATTTTCACCAGGGCAGATACTTGGAACACTGACAGAAGATCCTATATGAAGTAGGATACCCGGCAGTGTAACACACACTCCTTAATCCATTGTGTTCCTTCTAAGGGCCCTATCTAACCAATACTTCAGGAATTACTGTGCAATAAAATCAAGGATGGTTTTGAATGGTATGTACTACCAGGCATGACGTGATGATCAGGCAGGGTCTGGTCATGTCTTGGGGCCACTCGCCGGTCCGACACAAGTTTATCAGGCAATCTGACAGGGCGATCGTCGTGAACAACAAAAAAGTTGTGTCGTTTGAGCTGGGCATGACTGTGTTTACGGGAGGCAAGTCTCTATTCATAAAGACTAATAACATGATTTTTAGCAAGGTGCCAGGACAGAAAAATGTATGCCGGTTTTGGTCGTGGTTGTGTTTCCGGTTATTTCGGTCGTCACTCATCATTTTCACCGGTACCATATTTAGCAAGTATTTCAAAGGTTGGGAGGGGATAAAAAGATTTAAAAGTGTGTGATTGAAGTTGGTGTGTCTTTTCTTTCGACCTGCTGTTAGAAACGATCTAGCCATCCCTGAGGTACATTCACCTGACAAAAGTGCTCTGGGGCTCTCCTCTTAAATCCATATCCCTTCAAAGAGAAAATGAGCGGCGTGGCGCACGTCAGCGTGACGGCGAGGGCGGAAGGCGGAGCCTGCCCGGGCGCACCGACAGATTAACGGCGGCTCGAGCGCGGTGGAGAGAGAGGTCATAGGACGAGGCTGCGGTGGCGGGCATCACTGAGAGAAAACGCTTTCATCTGGCTGACTACTTCAAAGTCTTCAAAGAGAACGCGCTGCACTCGGAACGCATTAACACTCTTAACACGCAGGCGGCAAGTCAAGAGATCGAAAACACACACACACACACACACACACACACACACGCGCGCCCGCGCAAACGCACACGCACTCCCTGTGCAAACACACAAAGTGCCCTTTGCGTGGCACAATGTCAACCAGGACACTGTTAATAAGCTAAACGGCACGCGTGTGCTCATACAGGTGGAGCGTGTTTACACACCATGAAACGACAGCTGGCAAAACATGTCGGTGGTTCCCTTAATGTCTTCATCACGATATTGATGAATTCGCTGACGGGAGCACATGAAGGGCAGGAGGCAAACTCTAATAAAACCAAATGCTGGAAGCAGTGAGCACACCCCATTTTTACTGGAGAATCCTTGAAAATATCATCAAACTTGGCACATTACGGTCAGCCAACCTTATTAAGTGTCGTCCATCTGTCTGGGATAAATGCTTCTGATTGAGGCTCATTTGGGTTTGATAAACCCTGGAATTTTCCCCCAAAATGGCTTCTTCAAAATAACCAACTTCCTGGTCAATTTCAGGTGTGGGTGCTTTTTCAGATATATCATGTTACGAGAGACATGTCCAGCCAACTATGTGTCGATGGTGAAACTTTTTTTTTCCAGCTTGGCAGAAAGCACGATCGAGAGACAGAAACTTTGATGCTAAAACCCGCCCACATTAGATGGTGTACGGGATTAAGTTCATCACACATAGTAACTGCTTCAAACCAAAATGGCAGCTGTATTGTTCAATTTCAGGCATGATTTCGACAGACTATTTTGGGTGTCTCGGTGTGATAGACTTGTCTACCCATTTTCTTATCAGTCAGTGACACTGGTGATCAGGATTTATTATGTCCAACTTTCCAGGGGTGCTATTGTAATTTAGGAAAATAAGGGACACCTCTTATGGATTTATCAGATTTTTTTTTAAATCATCTTTCAAATTGGGTCACGTTTTAACAGGCAGAAACAAAAAAGACCATTTTTTTCAGTCATTTTTTTTTTTAAAACATCTGAAAGATTTTCCCTTTCCCAGTAGTCTGTTGTTACCGCAGATTACGCTGCGGCACAAGAGTCTTTGAAGCTACAGTATTCTCCATGCACATTAGGTGCCGTAAACGTCACCATTTGGATGGCGATTGTCTCTGATATCTGCTTCTGATTTGGGCTCATTTAGGCAAATCCCCCAGTCGGAATTTTGTAGTATAAATTAGTACTAAATTAAAAGCCCTGAAAGTCTCCCAAAATGGTTGTGTCAAACCAAAATGGCTGCCTTCCTGTTTAATTTTCGTGCATGCTTCCTTAAGACTTTTTTTGTGCGTCGTGACAGACATGTCCAACCAATTCCTTGTTCGTCTGTGAAACCTGTCTCATGGGGGTTTTCTAACATTCCAGGGGGTGCCACTGAGTGAGAGACTTTGACGCAGTTTAACCCGAGATTCACGGTCCACTCTCGCAGTCTCAGACTCTTGGGCTGACGTCACCGTGCAGCCAATCACCTGAATGCGTGAAGCCAGAGTGGCTGCATACCTTTGTTCCGACAATTTGCCGGGAAGGCCACGTGGAAAGGGCGGCAAATTTATTTGGGGTTTTGATTTCAGTGGATCGTGCGTCAAAAATATTTCATCTTGAACATAGTTGAGGTTAGCAGGTGTAACTATACATCGGACTCAAACCCATGTTGGTCAAAAGACAATTTTTGCACCACTGGTGTGCTTTGTCTCATAAATAATAGATGTTTGGTCAGTGAGCGACGCTAGTTAGCTCTCAGAGAGGGCATTAGTTTACACCACGAGAGCTCTCTCGAGTGAGTTGGGAGAGATCTTGCCAGCAGCGCTGGAACGCGCCGGAGGCCCTTTGGCACTCTCCGAGCAATGTCAGCTGCCATGGCCACTCGTATGCGTCTGTGTGTGTGTGCGTGTGTGTGCGTGTGTGTGTGTGTGTGTGTTTGCGCAAGGTGACAGCAGTCGTACCTGGGTGAGCAATGAGCAGCAACGTGTCTCACAGGCCATCTGTAGCAAACGGTAGCTCAGCCTGCTCAGAGGTCAAATGACGGAAGACATGCAAACCACTGAGAAGCTTTTACGCCATCATCCTGAGTGGAACCTATCTGATATCCCACCTGAGTCATGTATGCCCGTCTCTTTATCGGATTCTCTACTTCCAAGAATGCTAACCAACTTCCCTGAGAGTCTCATCTTACAAACACACTCACACATACACACGCAGGCACGCACAAAAAAAAACCAAAAAAACAATAGGGAGCATCTTCCATGGTTCAATGTAATCCAGTACCACATTGTCAAGAAAAAAAAATGCTTTAAGGGACTCTTAGATTAACATGTCATTTGACCAGCGGGGATCAATTCAATAGACAAAGTGCACCTATTTGGATAGCCAGGCGTATTTCGGGAAGAGTGTGTTGCCGTGGCAGGGTTACACAAATCCATACCGATAATCACGCCAAATCTGAGCATTTCTCCTCCCTTCTGATTTAAGTCAGCTCAGGTCCAATTGTCGGAAGAGCAATTAGCCTATAGTGTTGGCCGTGTTAAGAGTGATTTTTTCCCCCTCCTTGATCTGCTTGCAAAATCTCGGAGCTGGATCTACTCTGTGAGTTAGATATCCGTTGGCCACCTCAAAAACGTGGAAAAACCCTCAACTATTTTCCTGAACACCTTGAGCAAAAAGCTGATGAAATGAACCAGACAATACACACAATATATAATAACTGCTTCCTTGATTGACTTTAGCGTGTCTCAAAAAGCTGAAGAATTGTTTTCGTCCTTCCACGACGTCAGACGTGAAGCAGCATGTGACTCATCATTGTTCTTCTGGGCTCTGTTCCACAGAAACTACAAGTAATTGCATGTTTTTGATCAAGATGGGGCGTGTGTTCTGTATGTCTCGACCAGAGCTGCCAAGTCCTTGTATACAGCATTCCGTGCTTTGGCTCTATCCAATTTCTCCTCTTTTTCTTGCAGGAAATAAAAAGACATCTTCTATAATCCCGGTGTAAACTGCAGGTTCGACTGCATTTTGTGGTTCTATTTGCAGCAGCCTCGACGAAACATTCCTTCACTCTAGTTCGTGTTTGTTTTTGTGCTTTTTCATTGTTAATTTCACACTTTGCACTCCTGAAATGCCTCCAAGACAGCAATGGCATTTGTTCACCCGCTCAAAAAACAACAACAACAACAAAAAACCTGCTTGCAAGTTTTCCATTTTGTGTGTACTTTATATTAAGCTCAGTGGCATTTTTAAGGCAGTGCCTGCACATTACACAGATTTGTATGACTATCAACAACGTGCAGGGCATACTTTTTTGTGACAGGAAGCAGGGGGTGATGCATGGTTCAACTGAACTGCTTAAGGATGAGCTTAATGTCTTTTTTTTTTTTTTTTAACTGTACACACACACACACACACAAACACGCATCACAAGCCAAACAAACGACTCTGGGCCACAAAGTACAGCATAGCAGTGAGAGGGAAGTACAAACCAAATAGTTGTGTTTTGGCTTATCAAAAAAAGCTTCTTTTTTTTTAAAGTTACGATTCCCCTCTGAAATGCCTGTTCCTGATGAATTCATTGCCAACTTGGGGGCCTCAACATGCCTGAAAACCCAAAATGTTTACAAGAGGGGACGTATTTATTTTAATAACACCCCTCAAAGATCACTAAGTAGCGCCCCTTGGAAAGTTATAAAATTTTGGTTCCAACAACTGTTCAACAAAAAATGGTGTGAGCCTGTCTTATATGACACCACACACACACACACACACACACACACACAGACGCCTGAGGAAAGGTTATGATAACTATCACACTATTATTATTATAGTATACAAAAATGTCAAAACCGTATTTTCCGCACCATAAGGCAATTCGGAGTATAAGGCGCACCTTCAATGAATGGCCTGTTTTAAAACTGTTTTCATATACTATACATTTCATATACTGTACATTTCTATGTGATGCATCCACCATTCAACATACTTACTAAATTACTGTTTTAGCACCCCCCAAAAAAGTTGTCCTTTTTAGTGTGTGGTTGACTGTGACGAATTTTCAAATGTGATTTAAAATGTCGCCTGTTCGGTTCATAAAGGTTTATGAGTTTTGTGGAGGTAGTATGAGGGATGGAGTAAGTTTTGAAGGAACAAGAAAGTGGGAGAACACTTTAGAAAACATATTAAGGATTGTGCTACAAGTCATGAAAAACCCCAAAGGGGTAAACATCCACAATGAATGTACGGCAAAACTGAAATCCCTCTAATGTGAAAGCATGGATAATAGTACCTCGCACAGTCGACATAGGTATATGTCAAGTAAAAATATTTTGGGGCCCAAATGTTCAACTCGGTCATCCCACAGAGCTAAAATATGTTTTTTAGACTCAAATATTCCCGAAGAAAACAGAAGATGCATGGATTCTGTAGCTGCCTCTCAGACTCCATTAAGGCTGATGGCGCTCCCGTGAAGCATTTCGGTGCTCTTCCCGCTTCAATGTTCAATCTCGCACCCGGTGCACAAAGTGACGTTTGAACGTGACACATTCAGGCCACAGCTGGTTTCGCCTTTTCATGTGCTCATACTTCTGTCATCTCCTCTTCGTCGCCAACAGAGGGAAATGAAGACGCTTCGCAACGTGGATTCGGGACTGGGAAAAAAAGGAACGTCTCAAGGGAGTTGTCCGTGGTATTGAGTCGAGACAAGCGTGGCGTTTTATATGGAACGCTGCTGAACAGTGTGTGTGTGTGTGTGAGAGAGAGGTCATGGAGTTTGAACAGAGGAAAATTCCTCTTCACTACAGCTGACAAGCTACTTGACATAAGTTGGTCGCATTTAACTAGCTAACGTGACAACACAACAGACAAAACATTACCTAATGAGAGTTTCACTTGACAAATGTTGAGTCCATGTCAAAGAAGATTAACTTTCACGATATATATATATATATATATATATATATATATATATATATATATATATATATGTATATGTGTGTGTGTGTGTGTGTGTGTGTGTGTGTGTGTGTGTGTGTGTGTGTGTGTGTGTGTGTGGCTAAAAGTGGTAGCCGTACATTACCATGAAATTTGCAGAGAAGGGGAAAGTAAAGCAAAGCCCACCCGGGGACAGTTTAAGACATATACAGTACGGCTATCCTCCAGTCTCAGCTCCTCTCTTTGCTTGTCAGTGCGGCAGTATTATTATTGTTATTATTATGTCTGTGAATATTGTTATATGATGTGCTTATATGTTGCTCCACGTTTGTGTACACTGAACACTGCCACATAGAGGGGGGTGCTAATTGTTAGCCCACATGCCTATGAAACTTCCCACTGATGTTAGCATTAAGGTAGCGGAGACTGTATGATTACCTTAAATACACAAGGTGTAATTTTCCTTTTTATGTTAAGCTTGACAGTAACCTTCAGCTGCGAGTGGCAATTTGAAGCCTCTTTTTTGAAGAATGTTTACTCATAGCTGCCAAGCTGCTGCTTGGTAAATGAGTTGACTTGAAAATAAATTACAATGAACACACAAATAAAAATTGAAATCTTTCTTTTCAAAAAAAGTGTGTTGGAAAACTAAGCGAATTATTACTCCTGATTCAATCCATTCCGCAAAGGCCGGTGATACACGTCATAAAGGCACTGTACCTCGCATTGATTGAATTATACAAACAGAGAAATGATTTTAAAAAAACATCCATTTAAAGACCATTATATCATGAGGCTGTTGGCCAAATGAGTCACATGGAATAGGAACATCAACAACTCAAGGTTATTTAGAAAAAAAAAATCCTTGAGGAGGAGGCGAGTGAGAGATGAGGAAAGTGACGGATGGAAATGTATTTTTATGAGGAGGAGGAGAAGGGGGAGGGTGCAGAACCAGCCAGTTAAGTAAACGTCAGTGAAGAGCATCGGTCCAATGGGACGTGCGTCACAAAAGCGACACGCGCTTCTGTGGCTGGCATTCATGTGCTCCCTGCAGCTCGACTAGGTCTTTACGACACCATTGCTTTTCATTTGGCCCAATGGACATGCTGTCATGCTGACAAACCGCAAAAGAATAAATCAAATCAGTATGTGATATATAGAGAGTACTGTGCAAAAGGCTCAGCGCTGCCGTTTTACTGTTGCTTTCACCGCTGTCAGTCATCGTCGGACGTACAGTGCAACCTCCCTGTCAAAGTCAATAATTAAGGTTCCCTTCCATTTAGCTTAAGTTGCTTACGTAAGATTTTGAGACTTAACTATTGCTATATAGCCGCCGTCTGTTAGGCTGGATGTACACCGTGGAATTTTGGGAAATTCATAGTCAGTGGGAGTCAGCACACACCTGCCGCAATTTGAAATGCTTCGGATTAATCTCTATACCATTGGTGTCAAACTCAAGGCCTGCGGCCCAAAACTGGCCCGCCACATCATTTTAGGTGGCCCATGAAAGCAAATCATCTTTGTCAACTTGCATGAGCCTTGCTAAAATCTGGACTGAAATGTCAAATTGTCATAAACAACATTAAGACTTTGCAATAATTTTGTTACGATGCTTACAGTCACATGAACAGTAATTAAACAAACTATTATCTTTGATTTGACTGATTTCAAATCCATCAATTTGTTGCGTACATGTAATAAAATGACGAGACGATGAGACATTCATTTGTTTTCACTGTCATGACGGCCCTGCGGGGGAAGGCGTAACTGCAAAAATGAGTTTGACACCCCTGCCCTAAATCAAGTGCCAATGTTTTAGGTGGCATTTCTCGGCATTGTTTTGTATTCTATCAGAAGCTGTTTTTCTTCGGGTGGCAATGGGGCTTTGGATAAGGTGGAAGGAATGATGGTATTTCTATGAAATAGGAGTTGCAGTTAGCACAAAACCTTCAGGCTCCAGCTCGACATCAGAAAAATGTGAGGAAAAGCCTACTGAAACATCTGAAAGTGTGAGTGCTGACTCCCATTTATTGTGAGCTTGTGATTGGTTCATTCCAACCCAGTGGTAAGAGGGTGTGCACACTTGTACAGCCACATTATTTCAGAAATAGATTTCATTTTCTCTCTCTAATACAATTTCAAAGGTGTGTGACAGAATACAGATCAGTCGAATTAGTGGTGCAAATAGTTTCAAAAATGATTTTTCTTGGTCACATTTTTTTTTTCTTCAAACCTGACATGAACAGGGGTGTGTTGACTTTTTATATCCACTTTACACTGCTCACATAAAGTTGGGTTTTTTGGTACTCAGGTGAAATTTCAACACAGTCTGAATTAGTGGTTGGTGTTCCAAAAAATAATAATAATCTCATCACTTTATACAAATAATCTTGAGTTGAGTACATTGTGTCATCCTTTTCAATATGTATACATTTGATTGTAAGATGGCTGCTTTTATCATTCCCAACCCCCTCCCCCGTATTACAAAAACACACCCTACTGTACCTACACAAGTAGTAGGTTGTTAAAAAGATACAATACTTCAATACATTTAATATTGAACTGCTGGGATTGCCTCCATCTTGATTGCGACTATAATGAGGACTCAGAAAGAACTATTGTGGATGGATGGATGATACGCGAGAGGCATCACTGATATTTTAAGCTGCTTGTGGCCAGATTCCAGTGATCTATTCCTCACATCGAGCGCCGCTACCTTTCATTTGTAGGGAATCTCTCAAAGGTTCTATTCCCTCCTCGAGGGCGAAGTGCAAGTATTGCATCGTGTGGAAGAAAGGCCTGTGGGTGGGAAAGTAAATGAGCGGAAAGCCAAGTGCATTAGGGGCTGTAAAAAGAAGAAATATCTGAAAAAGAAACTGGAGTGACTTCCTTTCTGGATCGTACCTTCCTTTGCTGGGAAGGCGCACGCATGTGTGAATTGAAAGAAGATGATTCGGGGATTTTTCCACTCGGGTCGGTCTGTAGGAATTCGAATGAAGCAGCCCCAAGAGTGACGTGATCGTCCACGAGTGGACACGCTCGCATGAAATCACCTGAGGGATGTCGCAGAGGAATGCTGGCGTGGCCTTCATTCACGTAGCAGGTGCAAGTCCCACACAGGGATGCTTTTTCTTGCATCCAAATGTGGTATCATAGCAACCAGGCTGTGGGAAGAAAGCCCTTCGCCCCGCCCCGATGCTGCAGTTCGAGACGAATGTAGGGGACTCTTTGGGCCCTTGAAGCATTTCAAAAACACAAAAACCTGTAGTTGCTCAAGAGGAAACCTGATTCCTCAGCAGGAAATGCGCTTCGTGTCTTCTTTTTAACTGTTCTCAAAACGGGTCTTGGATTGAACTGTGGGTCAAACTTCAATTTGTACGAACGAACAGTACAGTCTGTACTTTTATATTTAAGAATTACAGTCAATTCAGTACTTCTAATCATACTTGACATAATGTCAGGGCTTCTGATTCTGTGGAAACCGTCGCCTTCATTCGTATTAAGGGGGATGCTGACCTAGTTCACATCGTGTCCAGAGCAAAGCTCCTTCGCGGCATCATCCTTCCATTGCAACCCCTCCCCACCCCCTTACACCCTACCCACCTCCCAATGCTGTCTGCCTTGTTGTCCCAACCTCCATGACCGCATGCTCGCCACTTGCAAGCAGCGCTCATGAATTCAAACACACTGCGGCGCTGCTTGGTGTTGTCACAGCATACCTGTACTATATATCTCCACACACACAGACACACATGCACAGACACGACATCTAAATATGCCTTAAGGTGTAGTCAAAGTGAGATATTCCTATGTGCGCGCTCGGTCAGAGCTGCAGATATGGGAAGGGGGATACAAAGGTGCACTGTGCAAGAAAACCAAAACCAACAGGGCCTGTTTGTGATTCCACTTGTTCTCTGAATCCTCCCAGTCCATCATAATCCAATGTTCCACTATTTCATGTATAAAATCGGTCAAATTGAGTCTGTGACATGGTTGTTAAGTTTGACACCAAGGGCGGTTTGCTTACATTTACTTCAGAGACCGTTTTTAGGGAAAAGCATATTATGGAGGAAAATAAATGTGTGCGTGTGTGTGTGTGTACGTGAGTGTAGCGTATGCAGTGTCCTTGGATGTCGGTTGAGCCCTGGTCTTGGGAATCAATCAATACACAGGATCGTGTGAAGAGGTCATGGTGACATGCGCCTCTCCTGTTTTTTCTGTCTCTAACTCTCCGTCGTCAACAAGCTGCAGCATAGTGCCCCTCCCTCTTGGAACACACACACACACACGCACGCATGCACCCACAGGAGATTGTTCAAATGCTAACCATTTTTGCCTGGGAAGAGTATAAGGATAAAAGATAAGAGTACACGTATACCAGGGGTGCTCAATATGTCGATTGCGATCGAACGGTAGCTCGCGGGCCGGTCCCAAGTCGATCGTGATTAGTGTAAGGAGGGAAAAAAAGCAATCCAAAACATTTGTGTGTCTGTGTGCGTGTAATTAATACGATATATTTTTGTGTTAGTGCACACTGCATCCTTAGCATCCTATCAGTCTCACTTTTACAAAAATATTTAAAAACTAAAATAAATAAGCAGGTCACCCTTAACCTATGATGACGCATGATCTGCATCATCGGAAATTGTTAGCGGTCAACAATCTGTAATTGCAGCTTGCGATCAAAGCTGCTGCGCTATATCTTTTATTGTTATTATTATTCTCCTTCAGTTTGTTTCATGTACAATTCACAGAGGGCACGGGCAAAGAATGGGAATCGAGGGTGCCCGGAGAAGCATTTTAAAATGGTACACGGGAGCTACGATAATTCTGTTTTGTTCATCTTTGGGGCCGTTATGGATGTTGCTCAGCATGGCATGCGTGTGGAAGTGCGTTTGCGTGCGGTGACGGGTTGATCGAAAAGTAGATCTTCAGTCAAAAAAGGTTGGGCACCCCTGATGTATACACTGCAGTCGCATTGCTTGCAAGGCAAATAAGTGTGTTGTGCAGTCTTGTTAATTGTATGCATGACACAAAGAAAATGTTGACAACTTTGATTGTGTCTGGATTGCACAAAACACACAACGCTGATTAGAGCAACACAGTCAATGTAATTTCAGACCGAAGTGATGATGAGCAAAGCTGCCCTACTGAAATGAGGAATTTAAATAGGAATGTGGAGGTTTGGGGACGTTAATCTTAAAGGGGCAGTCGACCCCCCTTTTTCTTTTTTTTTGTTTTTGTTTTTTGTAAACTCGTCTAAACGCAGTATTCTAATAAACATTGTGTTTGTGGAATATGAATCAAGCAGCAAAAATCCACCCGTTTCTATTCATCTCAGGGGGCGGCCAGTTTGCCGCTTGCTGTCGCCTGAAAATAACTTCACGACCCAATGCCTCCAGGCAGCATTGTTGGTGACACGAAACAGGAGTTCAAAACATTGGGAATAAGATTTTCTTATCAAGTTAAATGCTGTTTAAAACGGGCTGGATAAATCTTTCTGCTGAAGGGCCACATCTGATTTTTACATTGAACACATGATCGATTATTCATAGATGAGGTTGGGGGCGGGGGGGGCTAATTCAAAATGTGAACCGGTGTTATTTTAATAATACATTCACAAGGCATGCTCAGGGTTTAGGTCAGATTAATGCAATTCCCGCTAAATATGTCATTTAATTGTTTAGTTGTAATTGTACCCAAAATGAAATTGAGATCAATTCATTAAAAATAACTAAATTGAATTGATACATAGCTTTTTTTCCTATTATAGGAGTAAAAATACTACGTTCATTTTGACAAATATTACAGGATTTTTGATCATGGAAATGCTCAATGCCAGATTAAAGAACGGAGTGGGCCGTATGCGACCCCAGAGCCCGCCTTTGCCCAAATATGATTGAAAATAAATCACTCAATCATTGTCGTTTCTCATAATTGATTAAGCAGGTTTGGCAGGTGTGAATATTGTGAACGGTTAGAGCTTAGGAAAGCATCGTTGTGTTATTTCCCTGCTACGAAGGGCTGTTTTGTCCGATTTATGGGCGTCGCGATCACACTGTCTTTAACCTCATTAAATGGATGGCAAACAAAACAAAAGCATAACGCCATCCAATCTCCCGTCTTTGTTCTCTAAATGAAAAAGGATATGTCGCGCTCGAGCAGGATGGAGCGAGGGGCGGGGCGGGGTTTGGAGGGGGGGCTGCCATGCTCTTCTCTGCAGTGTTGTGCAGACAACATAAATCATGCAGCATGGCCACACATCAGTGATGGATGACCAGAAAAAGAAGTAGGCCAGTCTACATCACTTGTGATCTGCAGCTTCATACCAGATAAAAATTCACATAGGTTTTATATATTTTTTACAGGATAGCGCCCGCTCCCCTCCCTCGGTGTCCTTCCACTCCGGCTCGCCCAATGCGAGGCGATGTCAGGGTAAATTTGAGACATCCATAATGGAGACGTGATGTTCCGGCATGTGGGCAAAGACGACTCGGGCGAGACTGCGCACAAAGTGACAAAGTGACAAGAATGGGACCGAGTGCTGCTTTGACTAAGGCCGGTGGAGTCCTGAGGGTGATTCCAGACTAGCATGCTTTACTGTAGGCTGTGTTTACAGTTGTGGGTCATTAATGTTTCGGATCAGTGAATGAAAACCCCCAAGAAAATACAAGGCGCTCACATTTGATCATGATTCAGGATCGTTTTAATGATGGTCTACGTCTTTGGTCCATGTCCACCTTATGCTATATCGCACTTACATTGAACACTGTACAGTTCTTATCTTATCTTATGTATACGCTGCCAGAACTGAAGACTGATAAACTACACAGACATTAAATGTGGTTGGTCAGACAAGCCACATATGCCAAAAAGATGGACGAGCCTCACAGACCAAAGGCATGTACCAGCTGCACTGACAAAGACATAGACCAGCCACACAGACGAAAGACGGGGAGCAACTTCACATAACAAAGGCATGGATACTGCCAACATCTTGAACCAGCGTTAAAATGAAAGCAAAGCAAAAAAAAAAAAAAAAAAAAATCAAAGTTAACTCAGACCAAATGTGAGCTTGTTTTGTCCGTTCAATAGTTGAGAGGATAACGTTCACTGATACGCACCTGAAACAAATCCTCTTCCCCTTAGATGCCCTTCCTTTGTACCAATATCAACTCAAATTGTAGTGCAACCAAAAGAAAATCAACGTGACCCCAAGCTGACCCAGATGACTAAGGTCCGCCCCACACAGCGCGAGGCGACTGAATCCGACTGGAATGGATCATCGCCAAACAATAACCGTTGGCGACTCACACCCGCACATTAAGCGACTGAGGCCTGCACATCTACTGACACGCTGCGGCAGAAAATTGTCAATATCAAAGATGCTTCACTGTCTTGGACACTTGTAAAATAATGGGCTTGATTGAAAACAAAAAAGGCAAAAGGTAACAGCGTGAAATTTCTCTTTTGGACATGACTTAATGGACCATGGAAGTATTCTAGTGATGGATTTTTGCTGTGTTTTATGTAGGTTGGAATAATAAAGCTTGTGGTAGTGGTAGAAAGTTTCCTTTTTATTCCTTTCGTGCCGTATAAACCTCTCACACCGTGAGAGCTAGAACTCAACTCAACTCAACTCAACTGTATTTATAGAGCACTTTCAAACAGACATTGCTGCATACAAAGTGCTGTACATGGAGCAACTAACATATACACAACAATAAAGCAATAATCAGTCACAAAGATGAGCATAGAACATAGGAACAAAGAACATGACACCATGATTAGCGCTTATCTTCGTACACATAAAGTGCGATCAATTAAACATGTATTTTAATCACAAACATAGGTTTGTAGAAAGATAAACACAAAATGTACCTTGTTGCCATTTTTACCCGGGCTAAGTGCCGTATTTTCCGCACTAAAAGGCGCACTGGATTATGAGGCGCACCTTCAATAAATGGCTATTTTGTATTTTTTTTTTTCATATATTGGACGCATCGCATTACAAGGCGCAATCTACAATGCATCCACTAGATGGTGTTACGCTCCTTCCATTCAACTCGAAAGGCGTCCGTTCAACTCGAGAGGCGTTCATGACCGCCTCCGAAAAACGCATTGGCATTTCCTTGATCATAGCTCCAACAGAACGATCAGATGTCAGTCGTAGTTATTTATTCCTTTGTTGTGTATTCACAAATGATGAAATAAATTCTGTAGGGGGGGCGCGATAGAATTTATTTTGTGATATCCTCACTTGCTTTTCAGTTTAGATGAATTATTTTCCATTTTCGTAGTATCAGTGAAGTAATCGGAAAATACGTTAACTTTAAACTCTTAATTCTGTCGTCTGCGAATCTTTCAGCTTTTCTGAATTGTCCGATTTGCACTATCAATTACCGCCTCATCAGTCGGTACCCTTTCCCCTTTTCCTTCAAAATAAGACGTCCGATTAACAAGAAGTCAAATGTGAAGGTCTAATATTGCAACAATTTGGCAAATGAACGTTGTGGTGGTGGAAAAGTCTCTATTATTGGAACAGGGGGCAGAAGGCAAGTTTAAAAGAAGGGAACAAGAACAGCATGTTGATGGTCCACGTAAGACAAAAACCACACATGTGGAACGAGCAGATTCTGCCCCCAGTAATTGTATTACAGTGCAGTGCAGTGCCCCTAGTGATGGAAGTATTGTATTACAGTTCAGTACAGTGCCTCTAGTGGTGGAAGTAGTTAGAACCACCCATAAAGTCAGTGGGGTAGCAATTTTAATTCATAAGAGTGGGAGACAGTGGAGAGGCGTGATAACATCCACTTCCATCCTCCTCCTTTTGACACATTCAGGCACAACCTGTAAGTACGTTTTGTTGGGGGAAGAGGGGCCTCCTCTTCCCCGCGTGTTCGTTGAATTTCGGACGAGGAGAACGTTGGTAAACCAAATAAAGGCTGGAGGCGATGAACAGTCCCTTCGAAGGGTTTACTTTATTTTTCTGCAGTTTACGAATCGATTCGGGCTCCTGAGGGGTCCAGATTTGAATCAGGAAGCGTAAAAGAAACACATTCATGAGATTATATAGAGACAATATGATAATGAAAGGCGGGGAGGTACGCCTCTCATGCAAATCCCAGAAACAAAGAAAGTAACATGTCATCTGACCCGGTGTGGCTGGAAGAAGTTGGGAGCGGTGAGGTGAGACCAGACCACCACAACCCACCATTTGGTGTGATGGCAGGAACACAGATACTTGAGATAACAGTTCCTCTTTTGATGTTAAACATGTCCTGTGGAGGGGGGCCCTAAAGTGGTGGGGGTCGAGGGGCACTAAAGGTGATTGTAAAAACAGTGAGCAGGAAATACCTTCAACAGCATTCTCCATTGTTTCTTTCAAGTGTCTGAACAAACACAACTAACAGAGAGGAATAACACCTTAACCATCAAACCTAACTAAGAAGAGAGGAATAATACAAGAGTATTCCAATTCTAGGAGATGATGTTACAAGGACGCCAAGCTACGCGGGCATGGGAAGGTTATACAGCATGACTAAATATGAGCAGAATACAGACTTCAGTTTCCACAGTTGTATATACCACTCTTTGCTGTACAAGTTATTTATTCTCATATATAAGTACCGTATTTTCACGACCATTCGACGCACCGTATGGTTGGGCGCAGTCTCATTAATGGGTGCTATTTCTGTATTTGGCACATAGACAAAACGCACTGTATTATTGGATGCAATTTTAAAGTGGTAAAACATACGCCAGCTTAAACATACGGCATGCATGCGCGCACGCTAAAAACACGTTAGCTTGTAGCATACGGTAGCATGCCAAGACATGAGGTGAGCCAAGACAAGCTAAAAACACGTTTTTAAAAAGGCAACGGAAAACTGAGTTCCGTTGTATTTTATTTAACCATCGTACAATGTACTCACGTTTTTCGATCAATCATCACCCAGAAATCCATCAAAGTCCTCATCCTCTGTATCAGAATTGAACAATTGTGCAAGTACCGGTAATCCATCAAAAACGCCGTGTTCCCTCTCGTTGTCAGTCACTCTCATTGCCATGTGGCTCCACAGAAATTGCCAAAAACTCGAACAACAGTGCAAGCAGACACGTTCGTCCAAGCAGCCACAATCCATTCGCAAATTGTGGCGTAACTCGCCCGGCGCTGCCTCTCACTCTTTGTAAAGTTGTGTTTGCCATCGATCATTCATTGTTCCCATGCCGTTCGCAACTTTACTTTGAACGCCCGGTTGATGCCGATGTCCAGCGGTTGGAGTTATTTAGTCAAGCCTCCGGGAATAAGATAAGATAAGAAAACCTTTATTAGTCTCGCAATGGAGAAATTCCCAATTCACAGCAGCAAAGTTATGAAAGGAACAAGTAGAACAACAAATATAGGAGCTGCTGGAAAGGCAGAATAACGGCAAGCTCAGAGTTCATTTGCTTGACTTGGTTTTTCACCGCTGCTGTGAGATGGGCACGCATGCCAAAAGCATAACCGATGGCTTGAAGTTTGAACTGAGCTTCGTAGGCGTGTCTCTTTGTAGAATTTATTTTCGGGGGTTCTTAGAAACCAAAACCGAAGTTGTTTTGCAACAATGCACATAGCCACACTCTATACAGGTGCTGGTACCTGCTTGGGGCGTCCCTTTAGCGTCCACTTACACGCCCACCCTTCACTCATTAGCGGACTTCTTCCCCGCATGCCTGTCCTCACTCACATCTGCCTTTTCTCTCTCTCGCTCTCCATATGTGTATATATATACACGCCCACCCTTCACTGATTGGCCGACTTCTTTGCCGCATGCCTGTCCACAGTCACTTCCGCCTTTTCTCTATATAAACAGCGTGTCGGCTGTCAGTCAGGTTTTGGAACTCAGCGCATAGACAAGACGCTCCGCATCATAAGGCGTCCTGTCCATTTTGGAGAAAATTTTAGACTTTTAATGGCGCCTTATAGTCGTGAAAATACGGTATTTCATCAATCAACCTTTGTAGATATTTACCATAGATTTGTTGAATAAGTTAGAGAATAGGGCTGTTACAAGAGTGTCGAATATCATTTCATATGTATAATTGGATGCTATACAAACATTTGTATTGTGTTTCTATTTGTATACAGTTTTCCAAGAAAGACTTCCATAAAAATACCAAACGGTGGACTCTCATCTTCGTGTTTTTATTGGAGGATTGTTTAGCTCGCTGTCTACGTCATGCTCTCATCTCAAACGCATGGTTAGGGCAGAAGAAGCAGAGTCGTGTTCTTTGTGGCTTAACAACTGCTGTTAATGATCCTTGAGCGAAGCCCTCCCACCACAAATACCACAAATGGTCTCACGGCAACAATTCTGTAAATACACTTTGTGGAACGCCTTTTACTCTTCTAGAAATTCAAATGGGAAAAGAATTGAGTTGATTAAGCTTCAACAAGAAGCGTGTACCGTGACTATTAAACCACAGAGTACCGGTAATGCATCAGCGTCTTTTGTGTCAAACACACCAAAAAAAAAAACCCCTGTCAACTTTATTCAAGAGACAAGAAACGAAAAGCTATTTTGGGAGACGCTTCCCCACACGGAAACGCAGCAGTACTCACAAAAAGTTTTTGACTCATTGCGTCTTTGTTTGACACGACTGAGTCTGAAGTGTTTTTAAACACCACGCAACATTGAAAGGGGATAATAATGTCTTTTTTGTTGTTGTGATTGTCTCCATGGCAACTACGTCTAGACATTTCCCTACTTTAAATGGTTTCAGAAGTAAGCGGTGTCGGAATACGTCGCCAAAAATATACACATATTTTCTCCTTGCAAGTCTTGTTGAATTAATCATTGCGAAATGTCTCGCTGAATTATTTTGGAAACATTTGCTGAATGTTCATCGCAAGTGATTTGGTAAAAAAGCAGAGACGCTTTTGTGTGCATCTGAATGTAAATATCGCCCGCAGCACGTGCTCATCCATTTATTTACAGCATTCAAGATGGCCCGCAGGCAGCAGTAGAAGCAGAGGGGATTTTTGACAGCCGTATTCTTTGGCTTTCCCGAAATTCCGTCTCCACCCGGGGTGCTTTAAATAACTTCCCCGCCCATGTTGCCTTGATTCAGCAGGCACACTATAAGAGAGCACAAGGCATCCACTCCATAATACAGTCCATTTCAAGTTATCACCCACCAAAGGCTGGAAGTCTTCAGAAGTGTGCAGGTGATCACATTTAGACTATTTACGACACCTGCATTTTATTAAATTATCCCCTCCGCTTTAATTAAATCTGGTAAAAAGGCTCTATTCACAGACACACACGGTACAACATTTCTGTCCATTCACATCGAGAGGAACAACTATCCATTCAGAAACCCAATTTCAAATTAGTTTCACAGGGTTTCACAACTGAAAACAATTTTAAAAATCCAAATTAAATGTTAATCCGGATATCGTCATTTTACATGTCGATCCTTCGACACACAAACATTTCTCTCTCGATCTCTCTCTCTCTCTCTCTGTCTCTCTCTCTCTCTCACACACACACACACACACACATCTCGTCAGGGTCCAACATTAACAGTGCGTCACTGGCCCAGGGCCGGGTCACCCGGAGTTCACTGATGCTCGCCTGACCAGGCCACCAATACAAAATTCATGAATGAATGTGACGAAATCAACACGCTTTTGCTTTCTTAAAAATGTCGAACCTTTAAGGTTTTGACTTTTATCCCTTGAAATTGATCAATAATCTGTGCTCATTTTACCCCTTGCTGTGCACATTCGATATCCCCCATACACTGACGCATTGTGCGCTATACACTCAACTCAACTTTATTGATAGAGCACTTCCAAAATAAGCATGCATACAAAGTGCACGGCAGCGGTCTCCAACCTTTTTTACCCCACGGACCGGTTTAATGTCAGACAATATTTTTAGGGACCGGCCTTTAAGGTGTGGCTGATAAATCCAACAAAATAACATGATATGACCTGCATGAAAACTGGGGTATTTTCTGAGCATAATAGACACAAATCATGACACGAGGAATGTCCTATCTGGTCGCAACACTCTCTGGTCGCTATGGTGACGTTTAAACGTGCCTTCAAAATAAGATACACCGCAAATTCAGAGTGGTGCGTGGGAATTTCCTGTCTTTTAAGTGGGACTCCTGACACTGTCTATTAAATATAGCCTTCTTTTTCTTGGAAGTCATAGCCTCCTCTTCTGTCTCCGGGCTGGGCCTTTTCACCTTCCCAAAGAAACTTTCCAAAGACGTTTGTTTTTTAACTCATTTAGCATTTTAGCGGCAACCTATCACGTGACCGAGAAGCACGCCATCACCTACATCAAGAGTGACATACTGTAGACCAGGGGTGTCAAACTCATTTCACATGGTGGGCCACATACGGCCTCGGTAGATGTCAAGTGGGCCGGACCATTAAAATGAAACCATACTTTGCTATAAATAACCAAAACAATATGTCTTTCCTTTGTTTTGGTACAAAGAAGCACAAGAACATTAGGAAAATGTTGAAATTTAATGAACATATCTTTTACAAAACATTTCACGAAGCACCTTACATTTCCTTCGACAAATGTGCAATTTACTTTTATCATTCACATATATGCATTGCAACTGATCCCACTGATTGTACAAACTTTAACAAGTAATTGGTATTGAAAAATACAGTAATGCACTTCAAGATTAAACGAGATTTATGAAGAAAAGGATTTTTAAGCCATTTACACATGCATAAAAAATCTAAATGTAATCCTGCCTACACCTTTCAAACTAAGGAGAGTGCTATTAAATGTGTAAATGTGAGAGTGCTATTGATAGCGTCTGCTGTCATTGGTCTGTTTCAGTGACGGACTGAGGCTGCTGTTGTCTTCTTCTCTGATCAAAACAGTATCTCTTAGCGGATACTCAATGACTTGCACCTTATTAAAAATATTAATTCTGTGTCTTTTATGCATTTTTTTCACTTTTAAATTATCCTGCGGGCCTGATTGAACCTCCTTGCGGGCCGGTTCCGGCCCGCGGGCCGTATGTTTGACACCACTGCTGTAGACGGACGGATGTGACAGAGAATCCTGTAATTATGATCGAGAAATCTATCAGCAAAATTGTATCATGTTTAAAGTTTCATTTAACTTGGGCACGTCTAAACGTTTGGGTGCATATCCAACGCCCCCAAATGCCTGTGTGCAAAGGCGCCGGCCGTCTGGGCTTTTGAAGTCCACAATTATCACGTCAATGCAAGGGGGCGAACAGAGGGAAGAAGGCTAGACTCGGTCACCTAGTGGGAATGAACAATTAGGGAACAAAGCATTGTTGAACAACAAAAGACCATTTGAGAACGCCTGTCGCGCCCAGGCGACATTTGTCGCCTGCAAAGTCTGCAACGTCTTGATTCATTGTGGACCAGACAGAAAGGCGTCAACGTACCGGTGGTTCAAAGCTTAAACCAAGGTAACCAATCACTACCAAGGGGCTGGACCGGGGGCGCGGTATGCAAATATCAGGGGCAGTGTTTTTCTTGTATTTTGCAGATGTAACAATAAAAGTTCAAATGGCGGACAGGGAACTCTGAGCGTGATTATCGGGGCAACAACCGTCGTTCACCCTCAGAGACACCTCCTGCCGGTATTGAAGACAATTTTCCCTGTGTGCCGAGTCATTTCTGTAACTTTGTCCGAGAAAAACTCACTGACAAATTTTTCAAAATAAAACATCTTTCAGATTCCGAAATAAATAAAATGGAAGTCATGTAAGTTATTTATTCTTTCTGTGCAGCCCGGTACCAAATAACCCACGGACTGATATCGTTCTGTGACCCGGAGGTGGGGGACCGCTGCTGTACAGTACATGGTCAAAATCAGATATATAACAAAAAGACAGTTAAAACAATAACTTGTATGAGTATTTTTGGAGTTGTAGTTTGCAGCACTCTCGAACTGTTTTATCCTATTGACTTTTTTTTCCCCTTACATACTGCTTCCCGTTTTTTTTTTGTGTGTATGTGGGGGTTTTTTTTATTTGTCACACGTCATCTACGCCTTCAATGCCTCTCTTGTTGACTTTATGTTTGTAAAGGCAGTGTAGCGGATGTACTGCAGCTCTTTGGCTTTTGTGATGGTGCAGAAGTACTAATGGTTATGGCATTACTCATCTCTCTTCACTACCTGTCAGCTAAGTGTATCTATTTTCATGTATCCAAGTGTCAAGGTCATACAGTTGATGCCACACTGTACCGTACTGCATCCCCTCGAAGTGACACTGAAAATACTGCAGAGATGCTGCCCTCATCATCAGCACTGGAAGATAGTTTGAGTGGGAGGGGGGGGGGGGGGGGGTATGGCACTGTATGATCCCCCCGCCCCCGCTCTCCAGCTGTGACCAGAATTAGCGAACCATTATTAAAGCCTCTCCTCTAATTCATTCCATCCAACAACTGCAGCTCAAAGCATCACATATTTCCTGCTTTTGCTCTTTATTATTTTTTTTCCTTTCCTTCAGGGCTTCAATGCGAGCGCTACCCTTGGTCCACGCCTTATGACTCAGAGGAAGTTGGCAGTGAGGAGCTCTGTCTTTATCACTTCCTCATCAAACACAAGCATCCCTGCCGGCTTCGCCTTCTCTGCGGGCTGGCTGCCAAGGAAGCCTGTTTTAGCTGTCCTGATAGCCCGGTGGCCTCATTGGAGCTGGACATGCAACCACAAAGTCTTTTACCCCCAAAACAACAAACCTAATCTGGGCTTCGAGGGGGTCTCAGACATTTTAGAGCGAAGATGAAAAAAATGTTAGTGTAATGAGAGACACATTGTGAACATTGCAATCGGATTTCAGCCTTTCAATCGTGAGTCTGATTTCTGAAGTACTCCGTGGAAGCAACTTTTACTTTGGAAACATTTTTGCCCCTTTTCTGACATGTTTACGACCCAAAAAAGTAAGTGAATCCTAATCAATGTACAGCACGTGTGTGCATTTTCTGCACTGCCAATTTGAAATCATGAACTCATTTTTTATGAAGGGATTTTAAAATCTAATTTATTGATTAATACCCCCCCAAAAAAACCCAACAGATTAATTGATTCTGAAAATAATTGTTAATTGCATGAATGTATGTACAAACCTTACCGCATTAGTCACTAAGTCACTGAAAATGACAACAACAACTTAAAATTAAATAGGATAAAGGTCACTGTCACAGTATCCTTCATTACCACTTGTGGTACACGAAGTACATTTGGCAAATCACTGCTGAAACGCATACCATCCACAATAGGTTCGTCAAAAGAAATACTGTGAGATTAATTTGTCCCTTGTTCAGGCTGCTCTCTGACCTTTCAAATGTCCTGGCATTTGTATCGTGCTTATCCAAAGAAAGCAGCCAAAAACACAATACCGGAGAGATGCTGAATTATTGATGCAGGAAGCAAGCAACCCACAAAACAGTGGACGCTGCACCTCGGCCAATGCACATCGTATTTCATACCTCGTCTGTGACGCTTTCTTGTCTTATCCGACAAAGCAGGCGTTTCATTTCATCAAATTCATTCCCAACCCAACCGACACCCCCCGCCCCTTTTCTTTTGCCCGTTGCCCGCGTCGTGTCGTCAGGAAGTCACAATACGTTGGGTGGTAAGCGGATGCTCGTCATTGTCATTCAGCCGGAGACAGACGGAGTACTTAACAAGGCAAAGCTTTTTAGATTAATTTCTGTTTTCCCTCTCGCTCATTCCCCATCTGACTATAAACACTCTGACGTGCCATATCATGGCTTTTGAGCTGACACCATCCCGGCAATTATAACAGCATTGTTCATGTAGCACGCCATCACTTCCGTGGAGCCTCCTGGTCACCTATTTTAATGGTTTACAACAGGGGTGTCAAACTCCTTATTGTCGTGGGCCACATTGTAGTTACGGTTTCCCTTGGAGGGCCGTTATGAGTTTTGGGAACCATATAAATGTTTAATCCCCTCCACATATTACATACACAGCGTACAACAAATTGATCAATAACTAGTTTTAAAATGAGAATTCAAGAATAATGACTGTTATTGTGGATTACATATGACAATTTGAAATTTTGGTTCAGACTTTAGCAAGCATCACGGAACTTGACATGCTTGATTTGCTTTCGCGGGCCACATAAAATGATGTGGCGGGCCAGATCTGGCCCCCGGGGCTTGACTTTGACACCTGTGGTTTACAATGTTGTACAAGCCAAGACACACCTGCCTTGGCACTAAGTTTGCTCTGAAATAAGTTAGTATGCAATAACATCAAAATAAAACCTTGAAATCATTTATGGTCTACTTGGCTTGTAATAGTGAGAATATTGTCATTACCGCGGTAACCAGCTACATGGTGGACAAGCTAGGACAACTGCTTGTGTTGGCGCTAACCTCACTCTTCTCACGGAGTACCCAAAGAAAACCCCCGCAGGCCTTCCTGTGTGGAGTTAGCATGTTCTCCCCGCGCCTGCGTGGGTTTTCTCCTGGTACTCCGGGTTCCTCCTACATTCCAAAAAACATGCAAGGTAGGTTGATTGAATGCTCTAAATTGTCCTTAGGTCTGATTGTGAGTGTGAATGGTTGTCCTTTGTCTATGTGTGCCCTGCAATTGACTGGCAACCAAGACACATGCCCATGACCCTCGTGAGTATCAGTACCTCAGATAATGGATTTTTTTTTAAAAACAGAGTAAAAAATTGCTAACCAGTTTTATCAGAAAAGACATGAGGGCAGAAATAGAAAGTTATTCCTTACTTCTGCTACCAGGCATTAGCTCCATGGGCCTTTAAGTCCATTTGTTCATAATGTGTTTCGCTGTGAATGCGTCTCACATGCCACAGCAGTTATTTTCATCCTTGGATTCACTTATCTGGTTCAGAATTGTTGCGCGGCAGGCAACACGTGTATCCTCTTTCGTGCAACAACTCTGCTGGAGTTCTTCTCGCTGATTTGTTTATCTTTTTACTCACACTGACCTCACACTGTTGCTATAATTTCACTTTTTTCGCTCCAGTACAAAATCTGACAACACACATAAATTCAAGCACCATTTCCTCCCACTACAGTATCAAAACACAAGACTTGCACTAAGTGTTGCAGACGGCCCTAATTTACCGTGTGATCCTTCTTGCTATAGCCTTCGAAATGCACGGAGGCAGCAGAAATGTGCACATTTTCTTGTGTCGACGCTTGTAGTGGAGCCAAGTGGACATAAGCAATTAGGTTCTGCGGCACCAAATGAATGATGTGAGTCATAATGTCAAAACAGCACTTACTGCAGTTTGTGAGATCGTAACACCAAGGTCAAACTGGAAAGTAAACAATGTAAACCACATAAGTGCTCAAGAAACATTGATGTGAATAAAGCAGACATCATCAAATTACTATATGAATACTAATTCACACTTAACAATTCTAAATTTGTAAATACACAGCTATGCTAAGATGCTAACAACTTCACAAAATGGCTGCCGCCATGAAAGGTTCAAGCGGGCTTTCAGAAGCGTCGATAAAATGTTTCACTACTCACATGTAATTGCCAAGCCGAGCAAATGATAATGAATTTCAGACAGCCTGCTATGGCTAGGTAAAAACACACTTGCCTTCACACAGGTCGCTGAAAAAGACTTCCTGTCTCACGGGAAGTTGGAAAGAAAAGACCTTCTGTCACAATGAATTAATATGACAGTATCAAATGATGTATTCATAAAAGTATTTTTGTAATTTAAAAAGAAAGCCCCCTGAACAAAAAGAGACAGGTGAAAAAAACAAATATTAGTTTTTTAAAAATATATATGTAACTTCACATAACCCACACAGACCTTAAAACTAGTGTGGTCTTACAAAAATATAATTCTTATCTTAAAAAAATAGAAACATAATATACAACCCATTGAATTAATCTATTTGACATTATATTTTCCTTCAAATATGAACCTGATTCATGTATTTATGTATTATTACTAGTATGCCGAATTGTCTCACTCGTGAGGAAAGAGAAGGTACTAGTTCGTGGACACGAAGCACTCAAACGTTTTCCGTACTCCAAGATCTGCCATCTAACTATTTTACCGTTGGGATCATTTTTGACATCCCTTTCAGATGACAGTGGGCCATATGCTGGCCATGTAATTAAAAAGAACCGTCTCTTAATTATGAACCCCCCCAAATCACATCCTTAATTGCTTGCCTCATTAAAAAACATGCACCGTGTCTTTATAATGTGCACTGTATTTAACTGGATCATTGCTGTCGCCACACATGCACTTAATAATGCCTGTGTTATTATTCTTTTTTTAAATCATTAGTGTCAGCTCATTTTGTGGCTCCAGACATTAGTGTTCTCTAATGGGAGTTATATTTACTATTGACTGATTCACCCCCCCCACCCCCCTGAATCATATTTTAAGATAACATTTCCAACATTAAAGTTCAGAACGTTACTTTGCTACGTGCTCCAGCCTCACAGCCAAGTAACCAGGTGTCTGGTGGTCATGTCTGACTGCTTTACAAAGTGCACATTGCTTCAATACGTCACGCATAGTACACTTCACAAAGCAGTACTTCGACAACAGACTGTGTAAACTGCCCTGTGCATACGTTGTGTTTCACTTCCATCTTTGTATTATAAAGACAACAAAATGAAAACTTTGCCCGCAAGCAATTATTTCTCTATTGCTGACCAAGCCACATTATTCAGGTCTTGATCTTCAGATCTTTAATTTGGAGAGTCCAGTCACCACCAACACCAGCAACCTCCTTGTTATTATGTCTCAATTGTTCTGGAATTTAATTACTGCTCTTGATTCAAATGGATTATTCACAGAGGCAATGGATCTTTTTCACTCAAATTGTTTCTCTACAGTTCTCTACAGACTGGATGTTGATGAAAACGCTCCCACTTAGCATTTTACCAGCCTAACATTGACTATGACCTTGCGGAATTAAAAACGTATGCACGGCAACCGAGAGCGACGCTGTGACATTAAAATGGGTTGCATAATTCTGGCGGCATTTCCATGATTACCCTTTTTTTATCGTGTACAGTACATGGCCAGACAAGACGTTCAAAGATGCGCATTAATGAATCAAAAGTGTTGGGACAGGTGTCAGGCGGATGGCTGGCGGATGACCTCGCTTTCTAAGGAGTGCCTGCCTCTCATGCCGAGACGGTTCGAAACAGCGCTGAATGCAGTGTTTGAGGAAAGCTCCCAGCGCATTCTAAACAGCGAGCGCACCCGTCATATAAATATGAGAGAAGTAATTAACCAACAGTTGAACTGCTCTGATTTCATATTTAATACCTTCTTGTTTTTTTTTTGTAAAGTGGATTTCAAGTGAGATTGTTTTCACGACACGTGAGAAAGGTCCGGGAGTTCGGGAATCTTTTAAAAGGAGCATTGTTGAGAGGCGCGCCCTTGTCCTCTGTTTTTAAACAGTGGTGCAATCTATTTTAATCTGCTCAAGAGCAAAGTGAAGTACCTTTCAAATCATTATATATGACTTTTGATGAGGAAATTCAAACTATAGTAGACCCCTTCCATCGTGGGTTATAAATTCGCAATCCTGCTATTTCACAAATTTGTTTTTGTAAAATTAATTAATTCTAATTTGGTCAAACGCGTCTTTATTTTGGGTGTAATACCACTGTCTACCACTAGATGCACTTCAGTTTGAGCTGGTGAAAATTTGAATGTGGAGGAACAAAGTATTTAAACATAGCCTAGTTTTTGTTTAAAAAAAATTACTTAATGTAATCCTGCGGTTTTTTTCGCCTAAGGAAAGTGATGGTCCCTTTTTTTTTAGTTTCATGTACATCTATCGATATTATCTACAGTATATTGCGAGATGATCATTTAAATGTGTTTGATTTTGGGGGGAAAATGGATTTGTTGCAAACACAGACCAAGGGTTTCCAAACCTTTTCATTTGTGGACCACATGAAAAATGGAATGATGCAAGGGCCACTTTAAAAATTTTCAACTTGAATTTATTAAACATGATATAATCAATCACGCAATCAATGTATTGATTGTTACACTGTTAGAACAATTAAAAATCTGCCTTTTCTTTTTGTGTGGGAGCGGAGAGTGTTTGAATGTCTTAAAATAATGTGTTAAAATAAATGAATAAAAAGTAGCAAAAAAAACTGCTGACTTTAAAAGAGCGAAGACGGGTCCAATCAAATTTCCTTTGAAAGGTTCATGGCTATACCTTAGAGGCCCGGAGTGGAATAACATCACCCATCATTGGAAAAGAATTTGCTGTCATCTCGCAGCAAGTTACATCCCGGATTATTAAATTCACAAGTAGAATTTCCACATTTTAGTAAGTCTCAAGACTTTTTGAAAGGCTTCAAACAAGAATGCTGTAATACTCTCGTTTAGGGTTTTGAAAGGGGCACACTTGGCACTCGACTTGTCACTCTGCGTGGCCGATATTACGTTCCAATTCAACCCATACGCGGCTCAAAATGACACCCAGCTGAAAAATCATCACATTCCTTTCACCGCAGGCGGATAATCCTCCAAACAATCCTGTCTTTCTCTTCCAGCCTCGTATTACATGAAGCTAATTGTGCTGTTAAACACAGAGGAGATCCGAGTGTGCGACTGTATTTTAGATTAGTTAATAATCTGCTAATTAATTTCAATAGGAGCGTGGTCATATTTCACCTAAAGAGCGAACAAAGAGATACTGACGGGAATTAAATGGTGAGGCCCCACACGGGTCCGCAAAGGTTGGATCTACACCGCATGCTCCACGAGACGGAATTCCAATGTTTTTGCTCTGAAATGGCACAATTGGAAGATGACTAATGGCAGTGTTGATAGAAAATAACACATGGACTCAGATATTTCCAGATGAGAATCTGGCTTTTTTCATATGATGATAAATATACAATGCCCAACAGATATGTGCCAATGTCAGTACAGCGCAACCAAACAGACTGGATATACTTGCCATTTACAATCACAAAATCACCTGAGATACAAGCTTAAGTCGTTCTGTGACCACACGCACGCACACACACACACGCACGCGCACACACGCACACACACATTTCAAATCAATTTTCCTCACTGATCTAAATGGAATTGCCATGAACCAGTTCCAGCCTTCCCTTATAAAACAACAAAATATGCATTCTAATGTTGGAAAACAGCACTGCAAGATATTGTACTTTATAAAACATAAATTATGTAAATAGAATTAAAACTAATGAGGCAGTTTTTGTCACATTGTGTCAAATGACTGGCCCTTGCGCTGCTCTTTCTGGTGCGTTTGCCTTGTCCACCTAGGGGCAGTGTAGGACATTGTGATGTCTCAACTCCTCTAAGCTCATCAGTGCATCACTAATATTAGTCTCTTTGCAGAGGTTGAAGAATGTATGACTGTGAGTACCGCTCATGCATTTGTATGTGTGTTGCTACATGGTTTGTATTCTGTCAGTTGTTTAAGGGTTTGTAGCGTGGATCGTAGATATGTTAAAAATAATAATAATAATAATAATCAGATACAGATCATAATTGGGCACTTGGACATGCAGTGTAAAGCCATCCAATTTGAGCTTTAAGAGTCAGAATTAACAAGATCCAATTTTCCAAATATATCGGAGAAAAGACTTCCAAGTCCCACATGATCTTTCTCTTCCAATTTTCAGAAATAATTTTCTCTCTTTTCAACTCTGTTGATCGTCACGTCGCCACTGACATTCTCTGCTTAAATGAATCTGAAGAGAATTGGCCTTCTCCTTGTCTGGGCTTCATCCAAATCATCAATCACATCGTATCATCATTGCGCCATTTCATGCTGCACCCTTCATGAATTTGTCTGAAGTGAGAGCCACAAAATGAAATGGGATTTCTGTTTGGTTTGGGGGTTTTTTTTCCTCCCAGCGATCACAATAAAGATTTAAAAGATTCCTGACAAATTGTATCCCACCAAACCATTACAATACAAAAAAATTACTTATCGGCCTTCTTTCACTCTACCAGTTCATATGCATCCTCAAACTAATGAAATGTATAGATTTTTTTCCAAAGCATTTACTTCTCTAAATAATTAATATATATAAAATGATAACATATTACAGAACAAGGTATATAACTGTCCTTGTAGTGTAACATTTAATTCTACTGTACATTTAAATAACGGAACAAAGGACCAAAGTATGTGCTTTCAAAAAAAGGGTTACTAATAATAATCGCCATACTTTTATTACTAAGTTTGTGACTCTCTGGTTGATGATTCAAATATCTGTCTTATCCAGTTTCTACACTGCGTATCCTCATCAGTGTTTTGTGTGAGCAAGAACCTACCCAAAAAGCACATACAAACATCGTCCCACTGCCATTTTGTCCCACTCGCGATTGGCAACCTACAGTATAGTGCAGCGGTCGGCAACAAGCGGCTCCAGAGTCGCATGCGGCTCTTTAGTGACATCTAGTGGTTCCCTGGAGCTTCATAAAAAAATGTTTGAAAATGGGAAAAGATTTTGATAGTAGGCTAATATAGCTCAAGTAGATATAGATACATGTGGTAGCTCCGAAAAAGGAGAGCTGTGGTGTTGGTTTTTTAAAACGTACACTTTATTTATGCTTTTAACAGTGGGAGTGTGCTAACATATGTGAGCGTACGGTCCATGCTTGGATACACGCGCGTTACCGTGGGACACGGAGCCACTTGGCTAGCTCAGCTAACACAGCGGGACTGACAAAGTGGCCCGCAGAACTCTTTAAATTATCCAGCTGCCCCCCTCGTTCGGTCCAGCTGCTCTCTGTGCGCCGCGCTTATATATAATACAGGACATGTGACAGGCTACTGCATTAGCGCACATGTACACACACACGCACGCATACACACACTCGCAGTGTGTGCGCGCGCTGTGACTGTGACTTTTGCCAGCACTTAGCTGCAGCTGGACCACTTGCTCCGCCCCCCACCGCCCCCCCCTTCAAAAATGGCCGTCTGTTGCCACACGCCACCCAATTCTGTCGCTGATGGTGTGAAAATTAATTCTGCAGCTCATTGCACATTAACGCTGCAAAAAGAGATAAAGAGATTATGGGAATAAAACCTGGCACACATGCACGGGCGCACACAAACTCGAGCTGTGGGCTCTTAAATTTAGGAAGCACTACAATGGGGAAATTAGTTCCGTTTACCTTGTGAATTTAATTGATTTTATTTTATTAATTCATGATTATTTTTGTTTGTTTTGTTTTTGCTTGTTGCTAGCCAGTTCATAAAACATGAAAAGTTAAAGTGATACAGCCACTGATTTATTTGCATTATTTTTGAAATGTTCATTCATTCCTGCCTGGCTTATGTTTGTGCCGCACTTGTTGCGAGGTTGTCATAGCTAACGCTTAAAAGACCGCAAGTCATAGTGTTTCGTAAGTTAAATACCTTGAACTGAAGTAGATCAACAATTTATCTTACATATTAATTGCATATTAAATCGCAATATTAAGAGGTGGGGAGGCGAACTTTGTTTATTTTTCCAAAATCGTTCAGCCCTAACAGAAACCCTCACTGCCACAGTGCTGCCTGAGTCAATTTTTTTTTCTCTTCTTTTTCCTCACACTCCACTCCAGTAGCCCTTACTTGTAGTAAAGCCGTTCCCGGCATTGGCCTAGTTGTACATTGACGATGGGTGATCAGTGGCTCATTCCCACGAGGCAGAAACCAAGTTCAACTTCAAGCACTGGGATCAAATTCTGCCATTACCCTTTGTATAGTTTGACCAAAGCATGTCAGAGACCTTTTATTATTACACGTGGGACTCGTTTTGGGAAAAATTGTGTGTGTGTGTGTGTGTGTGTGTGTGTGTGTGTGTGTGTGTGTGTGAGAGAGAGAGACTGGGGAATGTATACTTTCTCCTGAAATAGTCCACCTCTGCGTGAAAGCGGAGTTTAAAATTCAAAACGTTCTCTCATCATTTCGCACCCTGGCGCACCTTCCTGCACTCCTCCATATCCACTTGACGCCTTTAATTGATACCGCCACACACCATTAGTGCCATTCTTCTGCTTTGCTGGCTGGTTTTAAATGGTTTTCTCCTGATGATTCATCATCGTCAGATTCAACCTTTGCTGTCAATTCTTTCAAGTTCCATCTCAGCGTTTGCCTTACTTTGGCTCCTGCTTTGACCGTTTTCATGATGGGACCACTACAATTGAAACGATCAAACTTGGAGTCAGGTTTTTCAAGATATGAGCCATCATAAAACCATCAGATTGTTTTTGCCTTGACTTGCGAGCGCTGTATGGTGGCAGGTGACTGAATTCACTTCCTTTTCAAGGACCGCTTGAAAGACAGAAACGTTGGCACATATTTCATCATTCGGGCCGGGGCTTCTCGCCGTCACGCCACCCCGCCTCACAGGTAACAATTTGAAAGTGAAAGCATACGAAAGCATTGATATCCATGAATTCTTTGGTCAACTAAGCTTTATTCTGAAGTTGGCCTTCTCACTGCATGTTACCAGCATGCCTAGCATGAACGAGCTTTGTTGCGGCTGCCTTGACTGTCAGTGCAGACCAAATAAACAGGTACTCAGACAGGAAAAAAAAAATCCTGAAGCATTTTTTTGGGGGGGGGGGGGGTTGCAAGGTGGTCAAATTACTTGAGGACTCATTTCACCCCTTTTAAAGGGTGCAATTTTTCTCATCAAACTAATTTTATGGGTTGGAGGCTGGCACGGATGATTGCCATTTCCATTCATTTCAATGAGGGAAGATCCATCCATCCCTCCATTTTCTGATCCGCTATATCCTCACAAGGGTCGCGGGGGATGCTGGAGCCTATCCCAGCAGTCTTTGGGCAGTAGGCGGGGGACACCTTGAACCGTTTGCGAGCCAATCGCAGGGCACACACAGAGAAACAACCATCATCGCTCACACTCACACCTAGGGACAATTTAGAGTGTTCAATCAGTTTGCCATGCATATTTTTGGAATGTGGGCGGAAACCGGAGTACCCGGAGAAAACCCACGCAGCCCCGGCGAGAACATCCAAACTCCACACAGGGAGGCCGGAGCTGGAATTGATCCCGGTACCTCTGCACTGTGAGGTCGACGCGCTAACCACCGGCTCACCGGGCCGCCTTGAGGGAAGATGATTTGAAAATTTAAGATGGCATTTTGGCATTACACAGATGTTCAAGGAATTAATTTAACTCAAATGCACCAGTATTTGTCAATAGATTAATTTCTACACAACAGAGAAAAGGGAGCAAAGCACGCGTGCAGGCCCTCCTGTTGCGATCCACATCTCCTCCCGTATTATTTGTCCTCTTAATGTGCAACAGTTTTCCATCAAAGATGGGAAACCAAATTGCCACGTGACCCAAAAGCAGACATTTGCAGTCCCGCTCTCACAATGGTGGTGTGCATCTATCAGAATGGAGGGCACTCCTCTTGATGATGACATGATTGTAGCCCACTTCCAACACCAATTTAAACGTCATGTTCACTTCAGAACAAACAGTTTGTTTTTAACTAAGCCCAAAAAAAATCGAAGAGCCAATTATTTACATCCGTAGTGTTTCTAAAATGACTTGACTGCATTTCTCTTGAGGTTGTCTTTGTTTGTGTCTGCCTCCGTAATCTCTAATTGGTCTTTTAACAGCTGCAGTTTATGCACTACTTTGTTTTGGGGGGTTTTAAGTGAGTGGTCGGAATTGTAATTCATATCTAAACCTGAAAAATGCCTTCGGTTAACACTTCAAAGCGGTTTGAATGAATAAAGGGGCTTGGAAGTGAAAATGACAAGAAGTTCATCCCAAAGCTGTTTGATGGCGTTCGTCAACTCAAAGTCTTCCAAGCATGCCTTCAAAGACCTGGTTTGTGCTTATGGAACAGAAAACTGCTCCCGCAAAAATGCAGCATACACTTGTCCCAAAAGGTCTTGAAGTATTAAAATTCGGAGTGAAGGCAAGAGACATTCATACATAGTGATTATCAGGCTGAATTTGAGTCTTCTTTTTCATTCCGTCAAAATGATCAAAGGACCGATTGTGGAATGTGGGCATTGGATGATTTTTCCTCCCTGATCGACTTGGAAAATGGAATGTGCCCACCATCATAAATGTGTTCAATACGCACATCCAAACGTGTGCGGTGATTATTGAGGCTATTGGTGATAAAGTGGAGCATGGTTACCAAAGGAAGAAATATAAGGGAAGGGTGAAGAGATAACACTCCCAGATGGCATCGCAATTATGGTTTTGACTCATTAAAATACTTTCTGTGGAGTGGTACTTCTAAAGTTGAGCACCCCAGGATCTCACCCAAAATGTTCTGGAAAAATCTGCCTGACAAGTCCAACCGAGAGGCAAAAAGTCCAACCAACTCAGACTGGCACTCAATTAATGTTTGAAAATAAAAAATACGTTAACTGTAGTGGATCTGTTTTTAAAATGGAATAAAATTGTTCACCACAAGGTGGCAGACATCACTTAAGAACGCCGCCAACTTTAAATTTGTACTTCACCAGAGAAGACAAAGCGGCCAAGCATCTGGGGACAAATTAAGCCGTCTTTCAGATAAAATATTGAACAGACTATACACTCAACGTTCTTAAACACAAAATACACTATCTGCTGAGAGATTTTGCACTAAGTCGCCATTCCAAAACTGATCTCAAAAGTAGACAAAGAGAAAAAAAGAATGAACAAATTCACAATTCACATTTAGTGTTTGAGGAGTTAGTACATTTATATCCTCCAAAAACATGGATTTATTCATCTTATTATATTGGTGGATATTAAATGAAATGCAGTACAAACATACGATAGCGTCGTTAAATTTTTTTTTAAAAGAACCTGTGAATAAAGTGATTTTCTTTCGTGCATTTAACTGTATTATCTAGTGAGTTACTTTAAAGCTGTATAACATGAATTATTAATCAAGGTTTTGTTCTGGAACAGATTGATCGGCTTCCCATTAAGCACAATGAAAGGTACAGTATTGGAATTGGAACTCCTTGGAAGTCAACCAGTGTCACGGATCCACAAATCAACAGGAATAGTTTGGATAAGCGGTTTGGAATTAAAACAGCGGCGGTGTCTCGTACACGGGTGACAGGAGGTTTAATATTCAGCGTCGGGACAGAAATATGAGTGGATCAAAGTGCTGTGTGGGTTCACTGTCTGCTAGGAACCCGCACACATGCACAACGGTGCGCTGGCTCAGTGTTAGCTAAATCGTCTTAACTTTTCACATCCACTCCCTGCTGTGACGTGAGGGTCACATGCTCTTTGATGCATTGTCTGCCAAAATAGCAGCCCCTCAGTGTGCGCGGCAGACTGTCAAATGGAGATGTTCGGACCAGCCCGCAGAGGCGCTAGGTAGCTCCGCAGCCCGCCCCACTTCTGAGTTCTAAAATATAGATGAGCGGGTTGTGTGAAGAGGTCCTTAAAAGTGCAGGAACTACTAACGGAACACCCAGACTCCTTCCTCAACTGATTCACACTTTATTGACTAAAGCATCCAAAACCCTTTGCTCTTAATTCTTCATCTGACAAAAATATTTCACACAACATTTTAGGACTTCCTATATTTTATGGAAGGAGGTCTATAGGCCATGCTTGAGTGAGGTTGATATCGAGAAAAAAAAAACAAATGGGACATCTCAGCAGGGGCGGTTCTGGATCAATTTCACTGAGGGGGCCGGGCTGGGGCCAGGGGTTTTGATGGGGGGGCACATTCAACCCAGGGCTAAAAAGACAGATTCGAAATCTTATTTGACTTTTTATTTCTTCAGACTTTGAAATTGTAGTCATAACATTACAGTGATGAGAAAAAAACAGTATTAGGAGGGCTAAAATGTCTGCAAGCGTAACAATACGTCTGTTGAGAATATTCAAGCCAGGGGATGATATGGTACCAGCCTGCCGGGGACAAAAATTGCAAATACACTGAAGCTAGATGTTTTACATGCATATAATTATCCAAATTTTAAAAGGCAATGTCTTATATATTGATCCTGTTAAATAAAAATTAAAATAAAAAGGGAGACTAAAAAAGTTACACACAGACACACACACGCGCGCGCACACACGCACACACACACGCACACACAAACACGCGCACACACACACGCACACACAAACACGCGCGCACACACACACACACGCACACGCACACACACACACGCACACACACACACACTCACACGCAAATAGCACTAGTGTCGTGGTAATTTCCTTCTCTGCGGACTGCTTCTCATTTTCCCGCTCATTTTTAAATGGCGCAGCGCACTAAAGGGTCCGACTAGAATGTTAAATCACGCACTTTGGTTCCACCTATCGCGTCGGCGACTCGGCACAACTGCGTAATCTGCGCTCGGAGGGGGGGCCACAGGGGGGGCCAGAATCGGTGCTACAGGGGCACTGGCCCCCGTTGGCCCCCCCCCCCAGAACCGCCACTGCATCTCAGGGTTATTAAATAATTTGCAAGAGAATAAAACATGCTTGTGTTTATTTATTTTTTTGTACTTTAGGCTGCAGATGTAGTGACCCAATAAGTATCCCAATACTTTTGTTCATCTCTCTTTATGTTCTCTCACAGCTCGTCCTCATCTCACATCATTATTCCAACTTTGATCCAGTCTCTGATCCACTGACTCCTTGAGGGATGTGAATAGGTTCAAACTTTGATTAACCCTAATTCAAGCATAGAAAGGTCACCACGGAGGGCTTCACGAAGACTCTTGTTGAAACCCAATTCAACAATTCCAACTTTTTTTTTTTCCATTTGCTGATTTCTCCTGTGAATTGTTGACCCGGGAAATGATTGACAATGTACGGAGCATGTGTTGGTCTTGTTTGCTCAATTGGTGAATTTTAACGTACAGGTGAGTCTTGTTAGCAGCGTGAAAGCAGATTTCAAGAAAACGGCGATCAACGTAAAGCCGGGTACACACGTATCGAGTACACACGTACCAAATAAAGAGGATCCATTTTTATATCCCCCCGCCCCCCAACCCCCACTTCGAATGAAATTCACCTAAGGTCAAATTGTTAGATGTCACTGAATGATCGCCCCCAACAACGAGACGAGAGTTTGGTGAAGATTTTAGAGATTTGTATGTGTGCAGCAACATGCAGAAACAAAATCTACAAAGTAGCAACCAAGTACTTGTTTTTTACGATTTCACTACATTTTAAATCTTCATTTGTATCATACCAAAATATATGCACATTAGGTCTAAGCATTATTTCTGTCCACTTTAGGCCGTCATCCTCTCATTATAAACTGTAGTATCTGTGATGTTGAATGTGTGCGTGTGCGCACCTGTTGAGTTAGATTGGGTCGAGTCAATCAGCGTGTAGTGTCGGCTTGCTGGTTAACTGGTTAAACTGTTAGCTATCATGTGTTTTGAGTGACAGCGTCAATTGACGCCAGCGGCGGGTCATCCAAGGATCTTCTCCGTGTTTATTTTATGACCGTTTGTTCAATCATGTGAATTGAAAGTGCAAATAGCGGTTGTGTCGATATTCCCTTGACCTGCATAGTTGATGTCACGTTGGCATTTTCAGATGGCAACAGAATCAGCAGTGCCTCTGCTCAAATTCCTCAAGACGCGCCGACTTCACACCTGTGGAAATATTTTGGATGCGAGGGTTAAAAAAATGAATTAACACCTCAAAAGCAAAAACCTCAGACTCTGCAAGCAATGTCCTCCACGAACGAGCACATTTTTACACTATGATAGCAGAATAATTGCTCGATAATGACAAGATAAGTAAAGGGTGATGCATGCTGGGCTCCACGCAGAGAAGTGGATGACATGGGTCACTTGTCTGCACACATGAATGAATGCGGCATGGAAACAAAACTTAATAAAGCATTGACCTGGAAACATTAAGGTAATGTTAGGGAAGAAAATTAAGAGACGACCACCAACGTGGTGAATGTCCTCGTCAAACAAATGGCTCGAGATGTGGTCTTTGGCCTTCTTGGAAGAGAAAGAAGCTTTTTTTTTTTTTTAATCAACAGAAGTTATTACACAATGGTGAAGAAAGAGGAAATTAACTTCAAGCCGTCATTGTCTGGTCTGTAGGCGTAAAAAGCAGGACTGTAGTGGATTAACATTCAATAATCTTCTGCGAAAACTAGGCTGACCTGAAATACTTGACTTGTCATTCTTTTCAATTTACACAGTCCAACAATGTGCCGCCATCTAGTGGTTCGAATTACACCAAAAATAACTAGTGACAGAACAAAATAGTTATAAACTGTACCCCCCCCCAAAAAAAAAACTCAGCAGCGAAAGTACCTGCACTAAGGCGCTAAACAACATGCATCGTAAGAGAAAAACGTTTTTTATTTTTTGTTAGTGGACTTGGTTGAACTGAGAGTTTGTGTGTGTGTGCGACAGTGCACACAATATTCATTGTTGAAGATGACTGGCCTGTGGTCTTGGTACTCTAGGAGTCCATTTCTGTCATTATCATGTTGGTGTGTGACATTGACAATCAATCTGTTTGAGCAGAAGTGTGTGTGTGTGTGTGTGTGTGTGTGTGTGTGTGTGTGTGTGTGTGTGTGTGTGTGTGTGGACACAATCACTAATTCATGTGTGTGTGTGTGTAAGGGATGCAGTGATGTTAATGTGTGCCCATGTGGCTCTTTGCAGTAACAGAGTAAAAAAAATGTCTCTTTGTCTCTGACTGGTTGGCCACCCCTGATCTAGGCTGAAAAATCTTTGCATTTATTTAATGAAGATGAATGACTGCTTCTCTGGTAGTATCAATCAAAACTGACCATTATGGTCCCCATAAAGGCAGAATTGTTGAGCTCTTTCATTTGCTCTCAATAGATTTTTGAGGGGTTACCTTGTATTGTGGTCAATTAGTGTAGGCTGCATCGGCAAAATGGCATTCCTTTAATTGTCTACCATCTAATTCCAATCCTGTGGTAAATTGTATTTATTTAAATTCCGGATGCAATTTAAGAATTGCACTGGCAAAGAAATTGAATCGTGACGACCGTCACGAAGAGGTAAAAGAAACACTGAATGCCGTCAGATTCAAATGGGGGGCGGAAAGGGAAGCCATTAACAGCGTTTTGCTGAAAATGTCATCGCTCTCCATCCTGTTAGGCGGCTGCAGATTCGCCAGCTTCGATCTGCGGTTTGAATTGCAGCACAGTATTGTTCTCCCTTCATATCAGAGATGATATGACATGATCATGACATCTTTGTGGCATTTTATTTATTTATTTATTTTTATTCATGCAGTAAGTGCACATGGACTCATCCTCCTTTTTTTCAAATTTTCCTGCTGTGTGCTGATATGGGAGAAAGGTTCTTTCCTCATCCACTCTTGAATGACAGGAAATCAACAAGAAAGCCCATTCTCCTCCCACCTGCCCCTCGGCCCCCACCACACACACACACACACACACACACACACACACACACACACACACACACACACACACACACGGCCTATGTTGAACGTGGCTTGCAGATATCGGCTTGGTTGTGCAGGAGTGATGTTTACTGGAGTGGACTTGGACAAGGAGGATTAGTCCTTTGCCTCTTAAGCGCCGGGGCTCCACTTCTGGTTTCGGACCAGTCACCTTGTGCACCTTCGCCTGATAAGACTGGGAGAGGAAGCTTTGGAAGCACGATGCTAATATGCTATATGCGCTTGTGAACACGGAGCAGTGGAGCGCCATCAGGGCCTTCTCTGCTGGCCTGACTACTTTTAAAACAATTTACAACTTCAATAAAAATTGTTTTCATATGGTTCCAACAATCTTTTGTCGTCATTTCATAGCTTGTGTCGTTTGTCCTTTTTCTTTATTTTATTCTTCCTCCAATCAGATACAGACGATACAGACACAAATACTCGTTCTTTTTTTTTTTTTAAGCAATCTGAACCAATCGGATTTCTGATTCACTACTCAAAGCATTTCATTTTTCCATTCTCTGATTGGCTGATATTTTGGATTCAAATTTATTCTTGAAATAAACACTGAATTGATCGTTCATGAGCAATCGAGAAAACGTCTATTCCAAGTAACCACTGCGCATGCTTTGAACGTCTTATTGTGGAAGGATTGAGGATGGCAAGGTGATAACAGAATAAAAGGATTAGGAAAGCTGAGGAAACGGGGAGCGCAGGGCGCCGGATGAGGAAAGGCGGGTTCCCACGGAGGAGCTTTTGCGAGGTGTGATGCAAAGGGATTGGATCTTTCAAACGTTAATCGCTTCACTACCCAAAGGGGACGACTCTCCGTCCCCCCCCTTTTCTCTCTCCTTTCCGTCAGGACGAGTCAAAGCACACTGGTGGTAGATTGAAATGTAAACGAGGCGCATAGATCAGAGCGGAAGGAGGGGGGGGGGGGGGCAGCAAAGGGCACATGAGACAGAAAACGGCACCTTTGCATGTGCTTGTAAGTTTGTCGGCAACTTGTTGACAAGGCCTCTTGGACCGCTGAACTGACTCATTCTATGGGAGTGCTCGACCATTTTTGGGAACATGGTGGAGAGAGAGTAGCGATTGTCACCAAAGCTACCCATGTGGGGAAGATTTTCTGTCATTTCTTCTGCTACCAATTTAGAAAAAAGACACAGAGGTGGGCAAGTTACAAAACTTTGCCGGGCCGTCAGTCATCATTTGTCAGCGGCTTGGACACCCGTCCATCATCGTCAGTCCGTCATTATTTCAAGGCAAACCAAATTGTAATTTTCAGTCAGTCAGTGCATTATGTTATTTGAATCACGGCTCTGTCATTTCATCCGTCAGTAAATTCCACCGGCTCATCGTCAATCCGTCAGTCTGCCCCCCCCCCACTCTGAAAAAAAACCCCCATCTTACATGAGTAATCCAATTTGACTAAAATGGTAAATGGAGGGTACTATTGGTCTATCTACTTCATACGGTCACTGCCCAAAGAGCTTTACACACACATACACACACAATCTATTCAACTTCGAACTAAAGCTGCCTGCCACTATTTTTCCACCTAAAACGCCCCAATATTCTAATTTAAAGTTTAAAACGGCTTACCTTAACCAAAATCCCAATCCACATTATGACTAAGGGTAGAATGCAATCCAAGTCACTCGCATTCCTACTCCTGTCTATAAATGTTAGTCTTCTTCTTCTTGGTTAATTGGCAGATTACAGCTCGGTTTGGTGCATTCCGCCACCTACTGTTCAGTTTCCTTGTAGAGTCGATGGTATCAACTCTGCTTATGTTCAGCCCCGCAAACAAAGACACAAGACAAGTTATCCTTTGGTCAGAGGTGTGTTAAGAGTAAACGTGGTCTGATAATAGGTTCCAAAATGTCTTATGAGCACCTGGGGGCAGTATAAGACAGACGTATGACTGTTCATTGAGAAGTTTCACCTCCTCTCTCAGCTCACCAATACGGCGAGAATATAAGTTGTTCTACGTTGAGGATAGAGAATAAATGCCCGAGGGCATTGTTATGTTGTCTGTCTATATGGATTGCTGCTAGGTAGCGTTAGCGTTACGCAGAAGGGCTGAAAGACTATGTGGTTGATAACACTAATCCTCATTGATCTAATTCTCATCTTATTTTTCGTTTAACAGTAATCTTCGACTGGGAGTTGCAACAAATGTCTCGACGCCTCTTTTTTTGAAGAATGTGCCCCTTGTTGTCGAGTAAATTGAGTCACTGCCAGAATGCAACACCCATATGTCAAGTCTGTGCTCACAAGTTAAAGCAAAAAAAAAAAAAAAACCTTGATTGTTCCGTGCTCGTTGTCAGTGCAGCATATCTGCTGCCTCCACAAGTACAAATGCTTTTTAATTGTCCTAATGTGAGCTTGATTTGAACCACACTGCGCTCCAGCTAGCATAAGCCCTCAAGTCATCATGTGAACGAAAGCCAAACTCATCATTTGCCCACTAGTATAAGAGGTGCGGTGATAAAAACACACTCATTTCAAAGGGTGCTCCAATTCTTGATTCTTGGGGTAGTTTGGCGAAAGCACTTCACAGAACATGTCATTAAGACAACTAGTTACTCTTTCACATTATGACAACAAAATATTTAAAAGAGTACCAAAATAATAATAATAATAATTACCTTACCCATTAGTGACCGAAGCATTTGGTCAGTTAGATAAACCGCATGAGGTCTTTGAGGCAAGACAATTAGAACACCAGCCGGCTGCAATTCTATGACTGGATTTTTGATTAGCGCACAAAACAAGAAGGAAACCAGGAAATAGCCATTCTCTCTGTGGGGTCCCATTCAACAGAACACAAGGCGACAAAGCCAACAATCAGCACTCTTTTTTTTTAATATATATTTCATCGTTCATTCATCATTTTTGGTTGAAATGCAATGTGAAGATCAGCCGAGTATGTCTCACATGCATTTTTTTTGGGACAAACTAACCACATGAATTATTCATTGACCTAATTACAGCCGTGACTCATTACTGTGAACGTAGTGGACTCCAATCCAGAAGTCGTTGTTCAATAAATAGACGTTAATTGGGCCCAGAGAAAGAGTTATTTGTATGCAGGGACCAATCGGGAATGGAAATTACCGCCAGATAATTTCTTGAACGTACATGCGGAGACGAGGAGACATATTTGACATCCCTGCTATTTTCCAGGGTTTATTTATTTTTTTGATTGATTAACCACCGGTTCAACAAAGATTACTATGAAACAATATTCCTTTTTTTATAATTGCATTCTATTGATATAATTTTTTTCATAATCAAAATAGCACCCAATAATATTGTACTTACAGAACAACAATAATGACATAATTAAAAAGAAACATTGATTTGCTTTTTAAGGTTTTCTTTTAATATTATTTGCACATCATGTAAGTGCTAAATAAGCTTTCTGCCTTCAAGGCCACAGTGTTCATACCAATCTAAAATAAAACGGATTTCACTCTCCGCATAGTCCAAATTCAATTTTTTTAATCATAGGCATTCAATTTAAGATGGACACCGCCCAAGGTTGTGAGCGCAAGCCATGGCGGTCATGGACGCATAACGCTTCTCTCTCGTTTGATCACTTAACACTTGGAACGATTGGGTTGGCGTTATGCGTAATGGGGCCCTTGATTTCTTTATCACCGTGGTTACCATCCTGCAGACGTCGTTCGCCTTCTCGTGGTCTCGTCGTTAGCGGCAAACACGGGATTGGCTTGTTTGATGAGCTTCTCCCTTTTCTCGAGATAGCGACTTTGGCTGGGGAGCCTGATACAAGCCATCAGAGATAATGACGAGAACATTTGTGGAAAGCCTTTTACATAGATTTGAGTGTCTGTGGAATGACTCAAGATGGCAGGCCTGCTTGGTGATTTCTCAAAGCCTATTGTCTCGCCTGTGGAGAGAAAGACATCTTGATGTGTCCGATTTGTGTACTCGCTTGCGTCTATGAATCAATACCTATGAACCGGTTGACCCCCCCCCCCCCCCACTGGCTCCCAGGAGCTGATTGAATATCAGTGCTTAGTCTACACTTCCTTTGGTGGGATTTCTTAAAACAGTGCGTATACATTACACACACACACACATATATATATATATATATATATATATATATATATATATATATATATATATATGAGAGAGGGAGAGAGAGAGAGAGAGAGAGACATTTTCAGAAGCATTCGCTGCATAAAGATGTGATATCAGTACAAAGAAAAAAGCTAAAACCAAGCAAAAGATGCACAAGATATGTATGGCAGTGTGTCTTGTTTCCAGTGTATTCCAAGAACACTTTTCAAGCAATGGAGAAAATAATGCTAATCTGTTTTTGTATTCAAATAAAAAACAGAAAACCTCCCCTCGATTGCTGATTAGAGATTTGCAGACTCGCTATTTCGCAGATTACCATATTGGCCGAATATAAGATGGTGTTTTTTGCATTGAAATAAGACTGAAAAAGTGGGGGTCGTCTTATATTCGGGGTCTAGACATTATACCCGTTCACGAGGCTAGATGGCGCCAGATACAATTGAAGTGAATGCTGAACTTGACTCCGCAGGCCAAAGTGAACCCGTCACGAAGAATAAAAATAAAAATGATGGTAGCACGTAGAAGAAAAATAAAAAATAGCGGTAAGAAAGAAAAGAGAAGAAAATAATAGAAGAGATAACAGAAATTGGTGAAACGTAGCGACAATCTGGAGAAAAGTGGGTCGACTATCGGCCAAGTTAACCGGCAGCTGAGGAGAATTTATGATGTAATTTACATTTCAAAAACCAGAAGCCATTCATTTACGAATGTGATTGCACTTTAGTTTACATATTTAAATGTTCAGATATTAAGATTTGAATGAGGCAAAATAACCTGCTTTTTCTCTCAGATATATTATTATAATCGTTTGTTTCAGCTGTACTGTACTGGTAATTATTTTCTGTATAAAAATTACTTTGGTGTTCAAAAAGTCTTTTTTCAAACTTGAGTCTTGAAAAAGAGGGGGTTGTCTTATAATCGGGGCCGTCTTATATTCGGGCCAATACGGTATTTTATGTACAGTAACAACCGTATTTCAGTCTAACTCACGTTTAATTGCATGTACCATAATTCAACTTTGGACCACTAGATGGGAGCACGCTTACTTAGCGTAGTGTGGCGTGAATTTGAAAGGACAACAAAGCTGGAAGTATGCCGCCTGTGTTATATATGCAGGATCCAATAGCGGGGCTTTAATGGCATGCTGTACTTTGGTAGATGCTTATTCTATGCACCGAAGCAATATTAAAGGGCCATTCACCGTTATTGCTGTCGTTTTTTGTCAACACGTACCGGTTTCTGGGTTTACATGGCAAGGGTAAACACAGCTTTGAGACCCATTTTCATATCTTTGCATTTTTATGTGATAAAACGCCATTTTCCATTCACTCAAAACGACCCCGATTTTAAGTCTTTTCAGTTCAAAACAGTAAACGGCCCTTCTGATGCCGTTGTGAAAAGAAGGCTTCACAGTGTGTTTTGTAGAATTCCCCAAATCCCCAGTGGAATATCATGAATGCCACAGCTGTCTTATAAAAGCCTAAAAGTAGGATTTAAGAACACATGTGGCGAATGTAGGCCATTTATTCTACAGCGTCAGCCATGAAAGAACTCCACCTGACATCAACCACAAAGGACAAGCGCCTGGTTTCTGCATTTGTATCATTGAGTTCATCTGGTGCTGTTTATTATATTGGAGCTACCTGGAAGCTCCATTCAGCCATGGAGGAAGCCTTCAAATTGAAAAGTTTCTGCTATAAGCCTTTTATCATCCGGCTCATTGATATCGACCAGTAAAACCATTTCACGCCTCACGTTTGAATACCTGTTGAGAAGAGGAAACGCTTTGCACCTGCATGTTTTGGGTGGAAATGTATAAAAGCTACGTCCTGCTCAAACCTGTATCACTTGTCAAAAGGCGGTATTGTGCATTTTGAGATTTGCATGTTTTAGCCACGTTCGAAGACATTTTAAACCACTTGTATCGCGGGGTAAACAGGTGGTCAGAGTGCCTTGGATAACTTGACTGGATTACAGATGCATTAACGCATGCAGCTAGTAACCAGTTAGCTAGCTGTGACCGGTTCCAGCAAGCTAACTGGTTCAAATGAGCTTGGACAAAAGAATCAGAGCGCTAACGTCACAGTGTCGGTGAAACATCACACGTAGTTGAAGTGTGTGTCAGGCCACGACTGACAATCCATCTCGTTTGTCCTCATTTGGTTGAGTGGCGGTCCTAGCTTGTAGCTCCCTACGCGAGACCCCTTGATGACATCGCCTCATCTCCAGTTTCACCAGACATCTTTTTGGCTGAACTGCTATCTGACTTTTGAATTCCGAATGACATTTCGCAACTCTAGCCTTTGTATTTGCCGTCGCTGAAGCATTTCCAAGTCTCTTACAATGTTTAAAATCAGCACACAGACCTTACAGCTAAACGATATTGGTACAACAGTAAAATCGACTGCGTAAATCACAAAGTAAACATCTTGATGCTAAAGAAAATTGCTCTGCGCCACAGTGCACTTCCTCAGCCTTAAATCAATTATGTGCGTCCCTCACCGTGACACGTGTCTGTTTCCTTTCTATTTTATTTTTGTTGGGACGTACCGCGCCATTAGTAGCAACTCAGTGGCTGTGATGGTATGATTGGGTAACGGGAGCAGCGGGAGGCACAACCGCTAGTTGATAAAGGGTGATTAACTGAGAATCCTCTTTGGCTTTGTCGCTATGCCGCACATGGAGAGCAAGCAATTGTCTGGCTATTCAGTTCGATAAAGACCTGCAGGGAAATAAATGGAGACGAAGCAGAGGCAGTCGGTTCAGCAGGAAACAAAAGGTGAGAACCAATTAATTCAATTAGCCGGTCATCCCCCCCGACAGAGGAGGGGTGATAAAGTCAAACACAAAGCACGCGCAACGTAAGGCGCAGTCAGCCGAAAAGCAGCAGATGTAAAGCACAATTGTACCGTGTGAGATGAGGCTTCCCCAGTAGTTACAGTTTATGATGATTGTGACTGTCTTCCCCTGCATCTTCTCTGAATATGTAACCCAATAAGTCATGAAAACATGCAATCCTGGTCGTCAGCAGATCACTGGGCATACATGGACAGCACATTTGACTTTGCTCCACATCATCAGAAGCGACGAGGACCATGTTGATTGTCGACAGACATTATTGCGCCGACCAGAAGTTGCCCAGCAAAAATACAGTAGCTCTATGTTCCTAGTGCTAAATATGTATAAAAAGATCATTTGTGGTGTTTTTTTTTAATGAAATCTGTTATTTTAAAAAAAAAAAAGTCTCGTCTCTCAGAGACCCACAAAATGTAACATGGTTTTCACCACACAGCGAGGATTTACGAGAGTGACTGTCCCTGAGTCCTTGTACAAGTATCTGCATGGATCTTTTGTTTCGTATTGATCTTTATTTAGCAGCAAATAGCCTTGTAGATTTAAAGAGCTCAACAAAACACTGTGCGGTGGGGGCGGGGGTGAACATTTGTCACCGCCGGGCTGGTTTACTAGCTAATTTTATTCAGCAACAATCGACTGGCCCTGTGTTGACAGGCAGTGAATTGCGTGAGCTCAGCCTTTTGATGGCGGTTAGTCATTGCTTGAAAATGAGCCTTTGTCACCACATCTCTCAAGCCAGTCAGGCGCTCAAACAGACTGGGACATATTTACACACACACACACACACGAGTTTGCACAGCATTGACTCCTGCCCTCGCAGACATGCTCACAAGCGTTCTTAGAATTGAAAATGTTTTGTGACAAACCTGTCACAAATCCATTTCCTATCGAGCTAGTCCCAGATGAGTCGGAGCCAGTTACAGCTGACTTTGGTCGAGAGTCAGAGCACACCCTGGACTGGTCCCCAGTCGAGCACAGGGCACATTTGGACAAACAAGCGCTCACGTTTGCGTTTTTGGTCAATTTTGAGTCTTCAATGAAACTAATTGTGGATTGTGGGAATGCAACACGGAAGTTGGAGGTTGAGATTCAAACCATGATATTTTAAATTGTGAGGCAGACGTGCGAACAACTTGAACAATGAATGGCCACAGTAGTTTTTGTATTGGGTTTTTGGGGGGGTTTTGTGGCTACAATCACTGGAGTTTCTCAATAAAACGTTGCAAAAGAGGCTCTGACTCAACTCGAGAACATCTCGACTACGAGGCAGACATGCTAACCACGACTCCAAGTGCTGCACCAATTTAACCCATTTGTTCGCCCTAGATTCCAAAATCCCTCAACAAAATATTCCAAACAACTTTGGACTTAACTGTCACAATTTCCGAGTATGTCAACCAGCAAAACTTATATTCCAAAAGTCCAAAGTGAATGTAGAGGGTGTGGCCTGAAGGGAAACGTACGTGTTTGAACGACACTTCTGACAACAGATGATGTTACCATTTAAAACACCGTTGCAAAAACGGGTTTCTCGTTGTTTTGAACGATGCAACGTTTTGTACATTTGCGGTTACTCACTTCGTCGCAGACTAATCTAGTTCTATTTTGAAACATAAAAACTTGGGACATATATTTGAGTCGAATTCTCAATGACGTATAACATGCATGGAAATATGTGAATATTTATGTCTCGCATCGTGACCTTTCAATAAAACATGCGGTGCTGCCGGATGAGCTGACAGAGTCGCTGGCCTACTTTTTAGCAGTCAAGTTTAAAAATATTGCATGACCATGTTACCTGAGGTAGAAGATGGCGATAAGATGAGCCAATCAGCCGGTTCTGAGCGAAGAAAGCACACACAAGACCCTTGGCTCATCCAATTGATCACTTCCAAGCATATGAGTATGATTACAGAGCTCTTCAGCGCTTGCTTTTCAGGCAAGGTCGAGAGGAGGGCGGCCATCTTCCAGTAGAGCGACGACGGGTGTGTGTGTGTGTGTGTTGGATCAAATCCTCCAATCTGGACATTTCTTAAGCTTGTTGCGGCTTTTTTTTTTCTGGTGAAAACTATTGTTTCATTTTTTTGGGTTTTGACTGGTGATCAACACAAAGTTGAATTGGACCAAGCAGTCACAGAAGAAAAGCAAATGTCGACGTGCACAGCTCTGATTATTGCACTGCTTCTGCTCAAAGCGGCTCTGAGAAACCTGAGCACTCCAGCAATTATTAATAATGGCTTTTTTCTCGTGGAACCCCTCCACCCCCGAAAAAAAGTGTGCGATCAAAGACAACCAACAGGAAAGTTGATCCGAATTGGGCAATTCTGTTCTCCCTTTCAAGGCGTGCTTACGCAACGGCTGGCAGGCTGTGAGCAGCAGCCTAAAAATAACACCAGCTTACAAAACAGAGAGGAGATCGGTATGCTCACGTAGATTTGGAGGAAGTTCACATCAACCGCAGTGTGTCATTTCATGTTTATTTCCACTGCATAGTCCGAGTAGCACCCACTTACGAATTCGAAAACAATCCACAAAAGCTTATTTTGAAGGTTTCCCGACCCAGTCAGCTGTTTTTAAGGTGCGTCTCAAAGAAGCAGTGACAGCTAACTAAAAAATACCATTGTCTGGAGAAAAAAAACCCTAATTTGTTTCTAAATGAATCAAATTGAGCACTGAACGCTTGTAAACTTTTTTTTACTGTCCTAAAGTAGAGACAAAAAAGTGATGGGCTGTCCTGAAATAATGACGGCCTAACGATGACGAACTTCTGGGTCGACCGCTGGCGAAAATGTTCTTTCTTTAAACTGTGTTCCATGCGACATCTAATTTATTTGTATTTAGGTCGAGAACCATGTCGAGGACACCACAAAGAGTTGCATCTTCGAAAAAGGAAAAACGGACTTTGACATTTCCCTTTTTTTCCTGACATCGTACCTTCAGGTATTTTTTTTTCCATCGAGCTTGAGGAAATCAAAACATAGAAATGCTCCTTCTCTTCACGGTCTATTGTACGGTGTCATTTGACAACACACACATGGCGGTGAGAGAGCGGTTCACCACGTGTGAGTGTGTGTGTGTGTGTGTGTGTGTGTGTGTGTGTGTGTGTGTGTGTGTGTGTGTGTGTGTGTGTGTGTGTGTGTGTGTGTGTGTGTGTGTGTGTGTGTGTGTGTGTGTGTGTGTGTGGACACAATCACTAATTCATGTGTTGTCTTCACATCTCGTGGGACATGGCTGCCCTTCGATTGGCCTTTTTTTCTGTCCTTGGAATACCATCCTCGTTTTTCAGAGGAAGGAACATATGTGCTTTATTTTCGGAGCAAGGACACCTAAAGCGATGTTGTACAGAACATTAATTCGCTCAGTGGTCACTTAATTAGGGACTCCATTTTAATGCGATTGTGATTCAGTAAAATGCAAGAGCAGCTCTGGCCATGACAGCACTATTCATTGAAAGCATAAATGCAAACATTTGTGTCTCGATTTCAGTGACCGCTTCGCTTTTTAGCCATCTTTGGAGAACATTATTTAGTGCGATTGGTGTTGTCGTTAGGTTTAAATTATTGAGCTCATTTTTAGTGTCAGAGATCATGTGATATCACTTGGCATTTTGATTGGGTGTCACTTGCGATTTGACATTTGGAATCCCGGCTAAGGTAGTTGCCGAACGTCGGCACGCCGTGACTGTTGCTCAGCGTAGTTTACTCGCAATGTTCGATGTGCGGCTGGTTTTAGGAGTACCTAATTTTGTGTCCCGTGACTGGATACATGCCGGCTCCATCGAGGGCTGCGCTCGTTTGCTCGCTTTGTAGTTTCCAAGTGCGCCCCTCTGTGCAGCGTGCGTCGCCATGGGCGATCCATGGATTGGTGATCCGCTTGTCTAGACGTGGCAGGGAAGGGGATGTAGGAGGCAGATGTCTTGACAGCTGATGGATGTGCCTAAAAAAATAATAAAAAAACCACACACATTGAAAGAGAAACTGCAACTATTGTTCCAAAGACAATTATTCATAGCCCTCCTCCAACTCTGTGACACTCTTCCTGCTGCAATGGGAAAAAAACCAAAACAAGCAAGCAACAAGAGATGTCATCAACATCCCAGCAGTGGGCCACACTTATGTGATAGAGTGCAGATTGTGCTGATATACACTTCACTAATGTGACCTTGCACCTGTAGCACACCTCAGGACTGTATCTTCTACTCCCAGTACAGTGTCTTCTCAGATGGAGAAAAAAAAAGCCAAAATATGAAGTGCAACATCAGAAGCAGTGGTTATCAAACTGTGGTCGTTCATCACTAAAAAAAAAATAATAATAATAATAAAATAAAATTTAGGGCGGCCCGGTAGTCCAGTGGTTAGCACGTCGACTTCACAGTGCAGAGGTACCGGGTTCAATTCCAGCTCCGGCCTCCCTGTGTGGAGTTTGCATGTTCTCCCCGGGCCTGCGTGGTTTTTCTCCGGGTACTCCGGTTTCCTCCCACATTCCAAAAACATGCATGGCAGGCTGATTGAACTCTCTAGAATTGTCCCTAGGTGTGAATGTGAGCGTGGATGGTTGTTTGTCTCTGTGTGCCCTGCGATTGGCGGGCAACCGATTCAGGATGTCCCCCGCCTACTGCCCGAAGACAGCTGGGATAGGCTCCAGCATTGTCCGCGACCCTAGTGAGGATTAAGCGGTTCGGAAAATGGATGGATGGAAAATAAAATTTAAAAAAGTGCATAGCAACCAAAACAAACATATCAATCCAAATAGATCTGATGTGGACAATGTTTTTTTTTCTTTCTGTTTGTCACACTTTAGCTCAAATATTATTGCTGTTCATATGAAAAAATATAACAGGGGGTTTCAGATTGCTTTAACTTTTTGTTCTACACTTGACAATGAAGACAATGTTGAGACACACATTTGTTACGCTGGGCCTTTGTCATTAAGGTTTGGTTTTTTTTGTTCACAGTTAAAAATGTTCAAATGTGACTTAAAACATAGCCTAGGTTTGGTAAAGTTTGTAGGATGGCCACAGTTTGGTCCTGGAGGTAATTATTTTTCAGAATTTCTATGGGGATCATTGTTTCCAATTAATTAATCAGTACCCTGAACAATATTGTGTTTGTCCTTGGCCTCATCTATAGCACATTTGAAATGGGCATACAATATAAATGTTTCACCACACCTTCTTCATGGTCAAGGTATTTGCTTTTCTCAACACACAAAAGGTAAGAAATGGCTCTTTCAAGTATTGTCAAAATGGCATCAACTGATTTAATGGCAGCTTGTTTTCTTCAGAGCAAAAAAGTACAACCCAGACAACAATTTTAAGAAAGCACAAAAGAGGCCAAGTAATCGGCGCATGAAAGGAAGATTGCGGAATGAGACGGAATGACGAATGTGCTGGCGGTGGTTTCATACCGATCCATTTCAAAAGCTTCCAGGGCAGGATAAGGCGCAGCCGACTGCTGAATGGTAGCGAGGGATCAGCTGAGATTAAAGCTAACCTGTGCAACAGCACAACGCACACGATTGATTCTCCAAGCGTCAGCCGACGGAATGATAGGTTGGGTGTTGCATGCAAGGCAAGGGCTTTACATTGTTTATTATCATGCTTAATAGTGATATTGTGGCTTTAACTGTAATTGTAAAAAGTCCGTCAGACTTATAATAATATAATAAGATAATTGCTTGTGCTTGGCAGGTGAAGCTCTTTCACATAAAAAGACCTGACAATGTTTTCTGAAGTAATTATTTTCATTCATTCATCATTTTTGTCAATCTACTTTTAGAGAGACGTGTAGCTCAGTTATATCTAACTGAACGGCACATTTCAACAATGCTGACTTTCTGAACGGTCAGAGTGAAACGGTGCGCACTCAAGATATTTCCGAACACACCCTGGGTCGATAGCTAGCTAGCTAGCTAGATATAGCTAGGTAAGAAGATAAGAAAAAAACCTTTATTAGTCTCACAATGGAGAAATTCCGAATTCACAGCAGCAAAGTTATGAAAGGAAAAAGTAGAAGAACGAAATATAGGAGCTGCTGTAAAAGCAGCCACTCTCGCAGCACCATTTTGAGCTTGTAGCTAACTAACTTGATATAACTCAGTCCGTCTAGATATAGCTAAGTTATATCACGTTACCTATAATTCAGTCCAAATGCAAGCATTTTCCTTTCTTTGGATCAAAGTCAGCAAAGGCCTTGTTCTCGGATGGCTCTCAAAAATTATCCGAAGCAAATATGGAGTGGCGTCAGCTGTGTTCAGAGGAATTTTTCCGCCCGGATCTGCTCAGAAACATTCTGGGTCGACAATCATAAATGTTAAACCTGTGCAATATTTCCTTACATGTATATACGGTCAACACAACATTCGGGCCAAGCTAGCGACTTCGTAATTGTGATGTGCCTGAACAGGTCATTTTTGGGACTACACAAGACATCGGGTTTTATGGTGGCGGTATCGTGATGTGTTGGTCGTCTCGAGAACACCCCACACTATACTGTAGTACGAGCAGTAAGCACACATCAAGTATAACAAATGCACAGTGCAAAATTCATTTTGAATAAAGATCAATACATGTGGACCCTACTTAAGAAACTGCAAATTCTAAGCTCATGCCAACGTTCCTATGAAGTCTCTCAAGCTTTACCTGCAAATGAGAACCAAGGACGTTTTTAGGCCAATTGTGAAGCCACAACACCATTAATCGTGTCGTTATTAATTATGAGTTCATTCCATTTGAATGAATGCCTCCTAATCACTTGTGCTGACAGATATGACTGCCTGCCTGAAATGAGTACATGCACACGTGCGTGCATATTAATGGTGTGCACTGCATAGTAATAGTGTCTCATGTTTACCGCAAGAGACACCCCCCAAGCTGTTAGTAGCCTCCCCGCTTCTTCCCCGCTCCGCCCAAACAGTGGCATGCTGCTAGTTGTGATATGTAAATCATCACAGATCTGACACCGTCAACCATAAATCTTCATTAGTGGGTGCGATAAGAGAACAGGAATACTTCTTGATTCTTTAAGGGTGAGCACTTTGATAGGTCACGGGTGTGCCAATGTGTCGCTATTATCGCGGGGGATACGTTCCAGTCCCACTCGCAATTGGTAAAAATTTGCAATATAAGATAAGATAAGAAAACCTTTATTAGTCTCGCAATGGAGAAATTCCCGATTCACAGCAGCAAAGTTATGAAAGGAAGAAGTAGAACAACAAAATATAGGAGCTGCTGGAAAGGCGCCATTTTGAAGTCAAAATAACAAAAATAACACAACACAACACACAGGACACAGACAGTCGTGCAATCTTCACCACTTTTATGTTCAATAAACAAACAAACAAACAAACAAAACTTTTCTGCATACACTTTGTTGTCTGAAGCAGTTCTAGATGAAAGAGGAGAAGATCAAAGTGTCCTTTCACCAGTGGATCAGAGACGTCATGCTGAAAATATGCACACGTCTGCTACAAGCTAAGTTTTGAAAGCAAACACGAAGCTGTAGCGTCCATTGACGAAAAGAGATGAGTTCACTTCTCCTGTCCCACGTAATCCGCTTCAAGCTCCAAGCCGCGACTCCCAGTTCCACATCCGCATCGGCGCTCCGCGCTAACGCTCCTTTCTTCTCATCGTCGGCTCCTCAAGCCTTACATCCATCCAGCCGCAGACCGTTCAACAGCACCGATCTCTCCGCTGAACAAAGTGGGGCTGTGAAAATGCTGCCCATAACAGGCGCAAGACACAAGCGCCACGGGACTGTGCAGCAACGACAGTCAAATGGCGCCGACATTCCTCCCAGTCAAAAACAGTGCTGGTATACCCATGCTGCCGAGAAGGCGCAACCACCAAGCACAGAGTTTTGTCCTTGATGAATGTCGTGGCCAAAAAATGCTGAAAAAAGTCCACATCAGGTCCACACGACGTAACAACGAACACAAAGTGACAAAACAAACCAAAAAACAACAAAAAAAAGCAAGGCTCATGAGAGCACTTGCCGACGGCTGCCTACTCGGGCGCCATCTTGACTTCATATATAGACCATATCATTTTTTATCAAGCTTTAAACACATCTACACCTTTTAAAACACACTTGCATGTATAAAAACATAATTTTCTAAGTATTCTTTCGTAACCATTCTCATTCACTTGCTCACACGGTACTTCAAATAAGAGTCATGGTGTGCTTGCTTCAAGCTGTTTATTTCTCAACTCCCAGTAGAAAGGAGTGGAACACAAAGCAAAGGTGACCAATTAAACCATATGAGTTTGGCTCACCGAAGTCTGCTATCAAAAAAATATGGGCTAATGGAAATTAGAATGGATGTGACAGTAATTGTCACCCAAACAAATGTGTCTTCACCGGGAACGCAAGGCAAAAAAAAAAATGTATATATATATATATATATATATACACAGTATATACTGTATATATATGCATTAATATATTCTCTGTGACTCCACAAGTGTAAACATGGGATTCTGATGAACATTGCATTTGTAGAATAAGAATTAAGCGGATTAATCCATCAATTTCCATCAATCTCAGGGTGCTGCCATGCAACTGCATTGATGATATTTCCTCTCATTTTTCTTTTGCCTGCAAAAGCTCTGTCAAAGGTCCATTGATTGATTTTCATCCTAGCTTGTTTAGGATAAATATTCCGAAAATAGATCAAGGCAGTCATTTATTTATTTGCGGCGAAAAAGAAATGTTCTCTTGCTCACTAAATAAGAAATCCATGAATGCATATTTCAAAAGTTGCAGTCAAAAGAGGGAATGAAAAGACAGATAGAACCGAGCTGCCATGGAGAGAATTTAAAATGCCAGCCTATCTCCTTTTTGCATCTTCCATGGCGCTATGGGAGGGGAGGAAGTCCTTCACTCACAGATACAATAGCTTGCACTTCACAAAGTCCGCACATTCCATTCGTTCAGCATATCGGTGATTCCACTTTAACTTTCACTCTCTTGAAACATTTCAACACCATCGAATCCTGATGTTTAGCACGTTAATCCGAGGGACGGAGGAGGTTTCCTCCCTCGGACTATCGTCTCCTAATTTATCGCTGTTCATTACCGGGGCGGAGGCGAGCTCTCGCCAGATGACTCTGCCTTAAGGCTACATCAAAAGCAGCGCTGATGTTGACCAACCGCATCAGGATTTGTGATGGGAAATACCGAACAGGTTTCACATTTACAGTTGACTAATTGGCGAGCACACGGCAGGATAATCTTTTTGGGACATTTGATAATAGGTCTTTGCTGACAAAAAGGGGGGTTTGCACTGCGGTGGGAGTGAACACAGCCAGCTTGTTTCCCGGCCAATGGAAGCAGCTCTCCTCATTCCCTTTAGATTCAGCACAGTAGAACCGCACAGACAGTCTTTGACACTGTGGAATCAGAAATAAACTCGCTGGAGTCCATGCAGTAGATCAAAACATGCAAAGTACATTTGTATGCAAAGTAAACTTGGCCAGGGCAATCACAGATCACTGCTGTGAGACGGACACTGAAAGACGCCATGCACCCTGATCGTTCGTTTCCATGTGTGACATGCAGAGTTGTACCACATCCACAGGGGTGTTTTAAATAAAAGATGATGATAACACTAATCTGTAAAATTTATTTATTTCGACCATGATTCAGAGGGTTTGATGTACTCTCTCTCTCTCTCTATATATATATATATATACCTGTATATGTTTGAAATGCAATGACATCCACCACACATCAGCGGAGCACAGAATATGTCTGCCTGCGCCTTGCTGAAATTCACCAAAAATCACATTCCACCACTTGCGCCACAACTTAGACCTGATTTCACCTGATCTGAAATCTAATCTACTTTCTGTCATCACATTGTCAGGTGCGACTGGAACTCCAAGCATAATCCAGTGCGGTTTTTCACATTCCCATACGTTGAAAACTACACTCATCTTGTCATTAAAATGAAAAAGGTGCCAGTTTTTACGTCACATGCACGTGACATGAAAGTAGAGCTCTAAGTCATTGAGTTGAGCAGTCTACTTCTAGTCTAGAACCTGAATTGTACCTACATGAATTGTAATCACAACCATGTGAGCGGGGGGGGGGGGGGGGGGGGGTCGCAATCAGAGTAGTTTTCAAAATCATCCGACACACCCCATAACGTAGGAGATTTGTTCACGATCATGTTTTAGAGACTGATAGTTGAGCTTCTGGCTGGCTTTGATTGGAACTGGGAGTGTATACGTTGGTCAACCCGATCACATTTTCCGAGCAGCGGAATCACCATGAACGCACCCCAACACGTCGGATAATCGCTCAGGAGAATCTTTTGGCGAAGAGAGCGTGGGGCCAAATGCGCAACTTTAGCCCATTAGTCGATACCCCGTTTAAGTGACTAAAAGGGCCAACACAAGGCCTGATTTAGAGTAGGATTATAGATTTGGGAAGCATCTGCCCTACCCCTCACTGTGTGTGTGCCTTTCTCTTTTGTTCGCTCATGCATGTAGCAGAGACTTTAGGAGGGACTCGAATGAAGAAAATCTCAGTCAAAGCCAGTCAAACAGATACAGTGAGAGGCAGGGCTGCTCTGCTTTTCATGCACTGATAAGATTAGGCTTGGATTTCAGCCTGCGACGGATGTGTCACTTTAGGAGACAATTCTTACCGCTGCAGTCACAGGCCACAACATCCATTCTCCCCTTTTCTATAACATTGGTCCTCATTAGGGCAGGGGCGGTTCTGATCAATTTCATTGAGGGGGCCAGGCTGGGGCCAGGGGGTTTTGATGGGGGGGGCACATTCAACCCAGGGCTAAAAAGACAGATTCGAAATCTTATTTGACTTTTTATTTCTTCAGACTTTGAAATTGTAGCCATAACATTACAGTGATGAGAAAAAAACAGTATTAGGAGGGCTAAAATGTCTGCAAGCGTAACAATACGTCTGTTGAGAATATTCAAGCCAGGGGATGATATGGTACCAGCCTGCCAGGGACAAAAATTGCAAATACACTGAATGATGTTTTACATGCATATAATTATCCAAATTTTAAAAGGCAATGTCTTATATATTGATCCTGTTAAATAAAAATTAAAATAAAAAGGGAGACTAAAAAAGTTACACACACACACACACACGCGCGCACTCACACGCACACACGCACACACAAACACGCGCACACACAAACACGCGCGCACACACACGCACACACACTCACACACACACGCGCGCGCGCACACGCGCACACACGCACACACACACGCAAATAGCACTCGTGTCGTGGTAATTTCCTTCTCTGCGGACTGCTTCTCATTTTCCCGCTCATTTTTAAATGGCGCAGCGCACTAAAGGGTCCGACTACAATGTTAAATCACGCACTTGGTTCCACCTTTCGCGTCGGCGACTCGGCACGACTGCGTAATCTGCGCTCGGAGGGGGGGGCCACAGGGGGGGCCAGAATCGGTGCTACAGGGGCACTGGCCCCCGTTGCCCCCCCCCCCCCCCCCAGAACCGCCACTGCATTAGGGTGGTTGGAGCTTATGTCAGATGATTTTGGGTCACCGGCCAATCACACGGCACACATACCTGTACATAAACAAGCCCTAAAGCGCACATTTACACCTACAGACCCCCCCCCCCCCAAAAAAAACCAAACTAATGTAAGATGCAGGTTTTTGTTTTTGTTGTTGTTTTTTTTAATTTCGGAGGAAGCCTGAGTACCCAGAGAAAGAGTCAAGATTCAAATCCAGAACCTCTAAACTGTGAAGCAGAAGCGCGAACCACTAGCTCACCATGGTCCCCTGGCAACAATGTACTAATGCAAGGTCTTGATCCCATTTTTTTCCCAGAAGGAGATTCCATAGGACAAATAAAAGCCTACATTAAATAGACATGCCCTTATCCCCCCATCAGGAAAGAAAATAGGTAGGAATGATTTTTTTAAAAATCTCTGATTGTATTGTTCACAAGAACATCAAAGAGTTCAATGCTGAACACATTTGAACTCTGCAGCTAACCAAAACAGCAGCACTTACCGGGTGAGCCCCTATGAGGAATTTAAAGTCATACCGCAAGTTGTGAGTTTTCAGGCAAAATATTAACCCCTCCCCCATGCTTTAAATACATAAATAGCATTTACCACACACTTTTATTTGAGCACACTTGTATACACACTGCAAAACGTATTTCAACACACGCACACACGCACGCACGCACACACACACACACACACACACACACACACACACGCAAGAATGGAAGAATAAACTAAAGTGAAAATGCATCAGAGAGTCAAGGTCACTTCACCTCTGTGCAACTGCACAAAAACTGCATCTGCGCATGCGTGGCCTGATGCGAGTTGCGGCTGACGGCAACTCCCATGTGAGTGTGCACTGAATTAGGAGACTTGTGGCCAACCTTTTCCACTTCCTAGGGCATCACGTTAAGTATACTGTGGAAAACCTTTAAAAGACAGTTACATATAATCTGCAGATCACTTTTTTTTTAAAAGCGATACAGAGACGAAAAACAGTATACCGGTAATATTGTTCATTTTTAATCCATCAAAGTGTTTGTACAAAGAAAGGAGTCCACTCAATCTTGCTCCAGCTGCACTTTCAGACCTCAAACATGCGGAGACACAAAATGTTGCTCAGAAATAGGCCAACCTTCCCTGGATCTTTCTCCTTCCCCACCTCAAAGAAGCTCTCCAATGTTGAAAATGTCGTTGTGTGTTGATGGAATAAATTGAGATGGATGGAAAAACATACTGAATGAATTATTGGCACTGAGTGCCATGTTCTGCTTTTTTTCCCTCTCCCTCAGACATCCACTCCATTACTGTTTAAACAGGCCAGAACATAAACTGGACTCAAAGGCATCTTTGCATCAAAAGCGTCGGACAGAAGCGGACTGATTTTGTTGGCATTACTCTTGTCATCACTTATTTATTTCTCGAGACGTTTGACTGAATGTGAGTTGGCAACAGCCGAAGCAGTGAACTGCAACCAAGTTGTGCCCGACCGGCTTAAAATGTTTGTTTGTTTGTCTTTTCCTAATCCGCACAAATCACTTTGGCCCGGTCGTTTAGAACTGCTTGACCTCGCACTCCATTCACACTGTACTGATTCCAATGTCGACTTTGTTTCGGGGTGAAATTCTGCTGGAAATCCAACACCAGTTTGCCAAATGAAGAGTGTTGCGGGAAATCGCAAAAACCAAGTCGCACTCATTCCCAGCCATCATGTGTGAAAGTAAAAAACCAATGAAATCTTTATCTGCTGACTGAAGAAAATGTGTTCCGCCACATTGTTACGTAGCAATGGCTAATTGACATAATTAACTGCCCCCCCCCAACACAGTTTCTCCACCGATAACACGATCAGTCAAGCTCGGTGAAGATCCCAAGCTACCGTGAAACTTCTCTACAATGAAACATACATGGGCGAAAATACCCCCCCAGTGTGAAAAAATCTTCATGCATTCACACCATTCCCACTTTCCTGCCCCCCACACAATGAAAAAAACCCTGTTGCATTATACGAAATCCTTTTCTCTGCTCTTGCCTCGCAATGAGATTCACTACAACGAAGTCTAATCCAACAGCAACCTCTACTGTTTCGTTTGGAAACGGCAACAGCAACCACCACACTGGTTTACACACGTGCAGTAGTCCAGGAAGTGTTTGTTATTGTTAGTTTCAGACACAGCAAGAACGTTGCATTGCTAAAATGGCGACAAAACGGACCTTTGGATGTCAAGCAGCTAAGACAAGGAGAGCTCTGACGCTGGACAAGAGGGTAAAGCAAAATAAAAGACATTATCCAAGAAATTGATGTAAGTGAAAGTGAATGCTAATCGTAAATTTTGCAATTTCTTTCCCTTTTTTTCTTTCTACACTGACTATATGAAGTGTCAAATAAGTGTATGCTCATACTTATGCACTATTGGAATAAAAATAAAGAGTACACATGCGTTTGTGTGTGCGTGTACACATACGTTTGTGTGTGTGTGTTTATATCTGAGATCAAATTTGCAACAGTGAAAACCCCCTGTTGTGAAACATTTCTTGCTGCAAACATGATTTCGTTGTAGAGGAGTTTCATTGTACTATCATACAAAACCACCAACAATGCCTGTGGGCGCAAAGCCTTTGCTATCACGTCCAAGCCAAAGGTAAGCAGAGCTGCAATGAGTGTTACGGGATGCATAGATTAGCAACAGCTGACAGCATTAGCTGCTGAAATGGAGCACATAGTTGATGTGAAGTCATCGATGTGGTGTTGGGGGTGTTAGTGTTTGGTCATGTGTCCATTCATAACATACACACAGTATAGCGGATGGAGGACTGCCTACACCAGTGAAGATGATTACATTTTCTTTATAGGTGCTCACTTTCAATCAAGTCGCAAAGTTTTCGGCTCCTTCCCTGGTCATCATGCTAGCGAAAAGCCAGACTTGCCATTGGCCCTGCAGTATGTATGGTGGCAGTAAATTGCAGCAGACATCTCTGGCGACTACTTAAAGGAAAATATGTCACACACATTTGGGAAGGGTTTTAAGATTAAGGGGACGTTTCTCTTGAGTTAGTCGTTTGTCTGGTTTCGTTGATGAACGGGTGTTATCTGCATGGTGATGGAAGCACTTAATCAGTACAAAGAACTTTGAAAGGCTGATTGGCCATTGTTCATGACTTTTTTGATGAAAAGTAGCATGTAGAAGCACACGGGATGAATACTATATTTGTATCCCCGTCTTTGCACTCATTCCAATATCATGTGGAGTGGGATTTCAACACGGACGACGATTAACTTTGACATTGTGCATATGCTAAAGGTTATGAGAAATTTCTGCCTGATTTGAAGGAAAGCAAGACGAAAAGACCAGTGTTGGAATCCAATCAAGCTTAGCGGTGCCCCAGAAAGAGATGATGTTAAACCGAGGCTGCTTTTTCATTTGGCGGCCTCTCTCGGCTCCGTCCGTTCTCCCGCCGGCTTATTAGCCCGAAGCACGGTGAGCGCGAGAGATGATCGCGCAAGGAAAGAGCTGAAGTGAGACAGCATTCATGAATCCTGTTCCTCTTCCTTTGAATTCCCATTCCTTGCAGATTGATTTAGTCACTGGTTTGGAGTAAAGCCATAAAATATTTCAGGCAAGCCTTTGAAAACAGGTCCCAGAAATTTTGAAAGAAATGGCACCCTCTTTTTTTTTTCATTTAAATGAACCGATGATCAATTTCTCAAATAAGCCTCCAACCTGACCCTGTGATTTGAACCATTCGTCCCACAATCACACCTTGGCTACCTTTAGCTACCTCTGGAATTTAAGAAAACGCAATGTTATGAACTGACTGAAAACATTCAGCTCTAAGACCGCAATTAGCGATGCTAACCATTAGCAGTCACTGATGCTCTTCACGTAGCGGTAACAGACTCCGCTTTCATTCAAGAGCTGTTACTTCCCACAACTCATTCCCAGTCACTCCACACGCTGACTGCCTGAACTTTAGTCCACAAGCTGAAAAATGTCCAAACTCCCTTACTCATGAAGCAACAAAAACAAAGCGCTTGATTCACTGCACCTACTTTATATTTACAAAGTGTGCCGCAAAGCATGCTGGGAAGCATATCTCAAGAATGGTATTTTATTGTTTTACAATTCACTCCACTGCCCACTCAAAAACAGATTTCAAAAGACGTTTCTGGAAAAAGTCCTGAATAGAAGCAGTTGGTCCACATAGACTAAGTGTGGTGCTTTTATCATTCCCAACTACTGACCTGGCCCGCAAGTGTTTCGAAACCATTTAAAATTGTTGCCGTCTGTGTGAACAGAGCCCGTCTTGCCAAATTTGTTAGGTTACGTTATTATCTGAGATGGAAAAAAAAAAGTTCTGATTGAATGTATGCTGTTAAGTATACAGATTGTACCTCTCATCATCTACCTTTGACTTCAGGTCCTTTTATTACCTTTTCACCTGCAGAGGCATGAAGCTGCAGGTGTTCAAAACTTTTATCAGCTAACTGAGAACATGCTGAATGCTTGTTGAGGGGTTTGCCAAAGAAAATACCTTACGTAAGAGGTGTTAAATAGAAGGTGTGAAACATGCCCCCATGGAAATCCTGGAGGTGACAAAACACGATGCCACATGAATTTGTCCAAAAGGATAATTATATGCGTGAATCGTATCCTAACACTACACTGTGTAAATGGAACACATCGAAACACCTTGAATCAAAAATGTTCATCTCTCAAATCTGAGATTCCCCAGCCCCAATCGTCATTCAAATGGCATCTCTGGCAAAACAACAAAGTCGGGGGTCACAAGAGTCAAAGAACAACACTTAAGTATCTGATGAAAGAAAATATGGTCCATCTGTTTGAGAGTGATGTTCAAGAAAAGTGTGGGGGAATGATTTTGAAAAACCGCAGCGAGTAAAATCCATTTGGAAAGGTCAGTGACTAAATATATGGACAGATATGAGACAAGGAAAAACAACAGTTGTACACATTAAAAATCAAATCACTATGCATGCTTAGTTTGATGTTGTGAATTAAGTGCGGTGAATTGATTTGCACGCACAACCTCAATTAGTTTGAGCAGCAGACAGTTTTTTTTTTGTTTTGGGTTTTTTTTCTTTCCAAAAAAGCTTCCCCACAGCCGACACTCTTTTCCCTGGTTTTTACCAAACAAGTGTCCAGTCTTTGTATGGTTCACCGCGTGATCATAAAAGCTGATTCCCTTTCTATTGGAAATGAGATTGTAATGGAGCAGTGCACTGTGAAGGCGAGTGTCCGACATGATTGTTTACCAGGGATCGCCCGCAAAAGTGTTTTGTCTGACAAGATCCGCCCGGGCCCCGCAGGAGAGAGTGAACACGATCGTGACCTTTTACGTTCCGTGTAAAACACATCTACGATAAATTGAGTGCATTTTTTTTCCTTTTTATTTGCTAAGTGGTAAAAGCACCAACTGTATGTGTTTGTCCGTAAGCAGGATTGTGTGAAAAACAAAATGAAGCGCTTCAAGCCCAGCTTCTGTATCTTTAGCAGCATGCTTTCAATAAAGTTGCCGGGAGCACAGCGCTGTGGGTGAGCCATGCATCAAGGTGTGGCGCAGGGCTGGGCAATATAGCCAAAAATAAATAAGAGATACGATGAGGTTCATATCGTCCCAGCTTAATTTTTCGGTCCTACCAGGTGACAGGGACAAGATACAGTGAAACTCCTCTCCAACGAAATCATGATTGCAACAAGAAATGTTTTACAGCAAGGGGTTTTTCACTGTAGCAAATTTGATCTCAGATGTAAACACACACACACACACACACTCTTTATTTTTATTCCAATAGTGCATAAGTATGAGCATACACTTATTTGACACTTCCTATAGTCAGTGTAGAAAGAAAAAAAGGGAAAGGAATTGCTAAATTACGATCGGCATTCACTTTCTTGTCACTTTTAATTCACTTCATGTCTTTTATTTTGCTGTACTCTCTCGTCCGAATGTCAGAGCTCTTCTTGTCTTAGCTGCTTGACATCCAAAGGTCCGTTTTGTCACCATTTTAGCAATGCAACGTTCTTGCTGCGTCTGAAACTAACAATAACAAACACTTCCTGGACTACTGCGCGTGTGTAAACCAGTGTGGTGGTTGCTGTTGCCGTTTCCAAACGAAGCAGTAGAGATTGCTGTTGGATTAGACTTCGTTGTAGTGAATCTCATTGCGAGGCAAGACCAGAGAAAAACATTTCGTATAACGCAACAGGGTTTTTTTCGTTGTATGGGGGCTGGAGCGTGGGAATGGTGTTAATGCATGAAGATTCTTTTCACACTAGGGGATATTTTCGCCCATGTAGGTTTCATTGTAGAGGAGTTTCACTGTAGTAGGCGACCCAGCGATCAATTGGGCCCGTCTGCCAAGAGAATATCGTGCTCAAGTGGAATGACGGAGCTGTAACTGGAAGCCTCAAGCCCAAATCGGGTGGATTACAAACAGCAGCATTGGAATGCGGTTCACCGAGGCGATAATGAGGCAACCCATGTCCAGTGTGTCCACTCACATGAACCGAGCCGTCTGTGATGCTGACGCGCGCATGCAGTGGATTTCCTAGGCAAAGTCAGCCTTGTCGTTTTGACAGCTTTGGCACCTTCTATTGTTTTCACTTGTTTTATCCCTCCACAAACGGGTAAGCATATGCACATGGGCGCTTACAGGTTGCAGCTCTTTACCCCTCGCCCGTGTTGTTTCGCATCCATCATAGTTCATAACTGTCTTCGCAGCAGGGTACCCAACATGATCCCTTGCGCATCCTTGTCGGGTTCTGACGAAGACCAGGACCGAGGGTCGGTCGAAATGCAAAGCCTCTCTCCGCGACTCGTCTGCCCTTTTCCGTGCAAAACGCGAGGCCTGCACCAAGGAAGAGCAAGAAAGACAGACGGGCAGTTTGAAGTTGAGTGACGGCTCATGAACAAGAAGGAGGTGGGGGGGGGGGGGGGGCGGTGACAGCACGCCCAAGATGGAGGCGGTGGCGACGAGGGGACGAGATGGATCGAGAAAGCGAGAGTAAACAGAGTGCAGCACATGAACAGATGATGATACTGTAGATGATGGACGGCCAGATAAAGCGAGTGGAAGCGAGGGGACTACGGGAGCCGGGGCCGGGGGGGTGAAGAGGGCGCTTTGTCCTGTCCGTGCCTCTCTCATATCTGTCTAAGAGGGTTAATGTACGCTGCACACCAGCACTTGAATAATACACTAGCCATGGAGTTAAAATGGATAAACACATAAAAGATTAATCAACCTGTCAAAGCACTGCAACAGTGTGAGGGGGGTCATGTGGAGCTATGAATACCAGTTGGCTATTTGGGTCAATTCAGTGGTACATATTAAGGTAAGATAAGAAAACCTTTATTTGTCTCACAATGGAGAAATTCCCAATTTACAGCAGCAAAATTATGAAATGGACAAAATAGAAGACAAAAAGTACTAGATAAATATAAAATATATATCGAAGAATATTAAAAATGGATGAGTCCAGGTGTTCAGGACCGTCTATTCAATAGCCGCATGTGTATCAGTGTGTGTGTGCGTGTGTGTATACACACACAAACACATATATATATATACATACATACATATACACAAACACACACACACACACACACACTATATATCCTGACAATCATGAAGCAAACATGGTTGTTGTTGCTTCCAAATGACAGGATTTGAAAATTGCATTCTATTGCATCTGTGGTGTAGATTTGAATGTCATTTACTGTTCAGCCCTTGTGCCTTTTCCAGAAATGCCTACCTTCTAATTAACTAAAAAACAACTGTTCCTACTAACGGTTAGGGGTTATAGTGCCACCTGGTGTTTTGATTCATGAGCCTTGAGATGTTGTCATCCTTTTTGTTTTTTTATTGATGTGGATAGATAGATTGATATAAGAGACCGAGAGATAAAGTCAGCGTGTGCAGCGGATGATAAACAGCCAAAGTAATGATACACTGACACTGACTAAAAGTAGGAGCTGTCAATGGCGAGGCGCGGCCTGTCAAAAACAATCGGCGGCAACAAAGGGAAATTTCAATCAAGGCATTCTGTCTTTGTTGCAAAGAAGGGGGAGGGGGGTGGAGCACGCCCTCCGCCAGTGCTTACTCATGGCCACTGACAGACTGCAGTGTCATTAATAAAGATACAAATGTGGAAAAGCGCACAGGGCACAAACACACCCACAAAGAGGATCCATTACATAACTCGAGCAAAAATAGCCGGGCTACTTTGAAAGCCCTGCTGCTCCCTCAGCTCAATTAGTGGAGTTAGATCCATCTCTGCGCTCCCGGCAGACTCGTCACTCTCACATTGAGGAACTGTCACCGCCCTGCCTGCTTTCAAATGGACAGCCCGTGCGTGCATACGTACTGGAAGTGCATCTCATGCAGCTTCTCCAATATGTAATGTTCAAAGAATGACGAAAAACTGACAAGCTTGCTGTGCTTGTGTTGTGGGCTAAAATAGTTGATGGATAAAGGTGGATGGATAGGGTGCGATTGGTTCAGTTTTGTGGTTGACATGCGTCTGCTTCATTGCCCAGGCAAGCAAATTTTGCTGCCTATTGAAATTTTGCTGGCAAGGGAACGTCTTAACGGCCTTTCATATGAACAAAACAAAAAAATAAAGTCGACAAGAGTTTGTGAAAAGGAAATTACTACCAAACTTAGTTGAGAAGTGGCAGCATGGAACGCACTAACAAGTTCCGGTGAATGCAGGTCATGCGCCAAGGTTAAAGGTGACCTGCTTTTTTATTTTGTAACATATACAGGTACATATATATATATACAGTATATATATATATATGAATTGGAAAATCGGTTTAGATTTAAAAGGAGTGCATTTGAACTAAATTGTTACACTTGAAAAATATATCGAGTAATATATTGTCACTCTACAGCAGTGTATTTCAAACCCTGTGAGACATTGTCAGGTGTGCCGTGGGAAAATATCCAATTTGTATGCCTGTGAGGTCGATTGCTCAGAAAGTAATTGTGTAGTATCCTCCCATACCGCTAGGGGGCAACATCTAGCCAATTGCCTTGTGTTTCGACTCGAGACAAGCGAATTTGTGCCACATGAATGCAGGACGACAGTGAAACAATAAATATGAAATATGAGAAAATACTTTTTTCTTTGTGTTCATTTGATTCCAATTCAAGCCGTTATAACATCATTCTTCAATGTTAAAAACGGTTATAGTAACAATATAACACGTTAATTGTTAAAATAAGCGGTTGGTTTTCACATTTTCAGCTAGTGGTGTGCCGTGAGATTTTTTTCAATGAAATAAGTGTGCCTTGGCTCAAAAAAGTTTGAAAAACACTGCTCTACATAAATATGGATGACCTTGCCCGTACTGTAAATATGGCATTATCTTCAAAGATATATTTTGGAGATAAAAGACAATTTCACATGTATCTCAACATATTTTAAAGTGGAATATTCGATTCGGTTCGATTGAATACATTTGCATCTTTTAAAACAGTTTTTGTTACATCCCTAATACATACATACATGTGTAGATGCCACCAGTCTAGCAGCAGTCGACTAACCTACCAGCAGTTAAATAAGTAAGCAAACAACAATTCAGACAAAACATTTGCTGAAATGAACCCCACCCTCCCACCAATCAAACTCATTCAAAATAAACCAACAACAACAAAAATGTCTCGATCCAAAGTCGCAGTCACGAGATGGAACACAAAGAAGTGCAGGTGTCCCCAGTCATCCTGCGACCGACAAACTAATCTTGCCGAGCATCTCTGTCTGCCTTTGGAGCATTAGGATTACACATATAATCTACAATTATCTTCTGCTTATATCACTCACAATCTCATTATATGACAAAAGTGCTGAGTTTGCCGGCGACTCAGGAGCCTATTCAGGTCATGTACACTATCGGGGGTGGGTGGGGGGATGTTGCTGATATATCCGCCTTTTATCCCTCCCAAAAAAATCAATTTAGAGGACACTGCTGAGACAGAAAACGCAAGCAGATGCACAGAGGTGGTGATGCAGCATAAAGTGTAAAAACTAACAGCTTGGCGAAAATAAAAGCACTATTAAGACCTTCGAGCAAAACGATAATCGCTTTGGATCATGTTTTAGAGACACTCGATCATCGGGCATTTACTGACCAACAGTGTATGAGTGTGTTTTGAACAAATTAGTCATGTTCATCGGTATGTGTCTGCGCAGTTAATTTAAGCCAAGCCATGTTTTGTTATTCGTCATTTTTTTGATAGTGAGTATTAAACATCATGGAGGGTTGGGGCATGGCACAGAAAAGAACCCATTCAGTTTTGGTGCAAAACCTTCGGCTTTTGCCGATTGATTGGAAGAGAGAAGTTGGGTCAACTTATCGGAATGTAAGATATGAACCCAGTTTTAGTCATTCTGCAGTCACGAGGGAACGGAGAAGCTGTCCTGATTTTGTGCACGAACAAAAAAATAAAATAAAAACACAAAACAATGTTGAGCACCTGGAATCAGCGCCCTCAAAACCCGAGTAGGAGCAAAATAAAAAGAAACACATGAACTGGAACAATCAACAATGAAAGCAGAACGAGGGCAGACAAACAAACAACCACGGGTGAACAGAAGAATGAACAAAAATTCAGGAAATATGAGCATATGGAAAGAACTAAGGCATCCATCACAATGACATAAAACTGAAAATGTCTTTTCCACAGCCAATAAATGAGCATGAATTTCCTCTTCAGATAAAACGAATCGGATGAGTGGCTCAACTAAGAAATGATTAAAATGTTGGCTTAAAGACAAATGATTGTAAAACGATTTGAAACTCAACAATAATCCATTAAATGAAGATTATTTCTAATGATGTATGTTGAGTGTGTGATGCAAGGTAGAGTTCATCATGTACAACAAAATGTGACTGTGTGCACTGAAAGTACAATCCGAAATAGAAAAAAACAGGGAGAAGACAGCTCTCCAGTTTGCATTTTTCCGTAAAGTAGTAAGACATCGCAATTGATAGGGGATCGGGACAGAGCCCTGCTGCAAATAGCCAGTAATTGTTTGAACCATAGCTGTACCAAGGCGGCCCGGTAGTCCAGTGGTTAGCACGTCGGCTTCACAGTGCGGCGGTACCGGGTTCGATTCCAGCTCCGGCCTCCCTGTGTGGAGTTTGCATGTTCTCCCCGGGCCTGCGTGGGTTTTCTCCGGGTGCTCCGGTTTCCTCCCACATTCCAAAAACATGCATGGCAGGCTGATTGGACGCTCTAAATTGTCCCTAGGTGTGAGTGTGGGTGTGGATGGTTGTTCGTCTCTGTGTGCCCTGTGATTGGCTGGCAACTGATTCAGGGTGTCCCCCGCCTACTGCCCGGAGACGGCTGGGATAGGCTCCAGCACCCCCCGCGACCCTAGTGAGGATCAAGCGGTTCGGAAAATGGATGGATGGATAGCTGTACCACAAACTGATAACAAAAACAGTTTAATTTAATTTCTCCGAGCATTATCCTTAAAAATAAATAGCTCACAGATGATTCAATGTTTTTTAAAAATCCAGCAGAAGTTTGAGGCTGTGGCATGAATATCGCTGCTTAGCGAACTGCAAAAACAGTACATGTAATTGTCAAGCAAGACCTTGACACCAAATCCTACTTTCCCATTAACCAGGGCTTTGGCGCCATCTTAAGACTTGATGACAAACAGTAATAGGTGAGCTAATGAACTGCGAACCAGAAAACAGCTGTGAGATCGCTGTATCGGAGACCCATTTGAACAGGCATTAAGACAATTCTCACACTGCCATCAACGTACACAGAATGTATTGTCCAGTATACAGTATTGTGTTGCGGTACAATAGATCTTCTTCAGGCTCTCTTTATTGTGTTTTTTTTTCAGGGGTTGAGCATGCAGTGCTGGCAGGCAGAGTCAACACTGTGAAATGTGACGTGAAAGCTATTGTGAAACCGCACTAGTTACTGTCTTCATCTTGGGAGCGACACATTTAGGAAGGAAACAATTGCACTTTGAGAGTTTAGACGTGAATCGCTCCAAAAATAATCTCCAAAACGAATGAACATTTCTTGCTTTGCATAATACAAAGTGCTTGAGAGCGTGATAAGTCTTTAAATAGCAGATATGTGACAGGAGGTTACGTCGGCTGCTGCTGCTGCTGCTTCTTGCATCGCCAACCTTTGCTAATTATGGCGTCACAAATGACTCTGGTCCGATTCTTGGTTGCGAAATTCAATTGGATGGTATTTGGCATTACATTGTAGCGTCTTTGTACAATATGCTGAGGCTTACGCACTGCCCCCTTTCTTTTAAAGTCTTGCGCTCCCGTGAATACAGAACATTCTGCAGGCGCTTGGAAGAGTGAGATTTGGAGAGTGAGGGTTGGTGCTTCCTGTTGACATGGAGTTCAGCCAGCAGACAGTCAGGGTGAACAAAATGTAGTGAGCTGCCACTCGGCGTTAATTCCTGCCCTCCAAAGGCTGTCCCTCCAGCCATGGTGATGGCGCCTGTCGACTAATATGGGTGATTATTAAGGGATACGATAGATGGGTGCAGGGATGGGTTTTGTATTAAAAAAAAAGTAATTAGTAAAAGGCTAATATGTTTTTTAAGATGTATGCATAGACAAAGTGACAGAATATATGTTATCAGCTGTACACTAGTGGTTCTCAACTGTTGTCTCCCCAGCACCCGCATCTTCCTGTTTTGCAAAGTTGTGACCTACTCTATCCAACTTAACAATAAAGGAATTGATTGTTTAAAAATTGCCTCTGAAAATAATGTAGAGTACCATATTTTCAGCACTATAAGGCGCACCGCACCGAAAGGTCTTCCATTTTCTTAATTAAAAGCACACGGCGTGCCTTAAAATCTGGTGCGCCTTGTGTATGTTTATTACGGTAATGTCTTCCCCAAGATGGCTCCTTGCTGGAGACATGCCTACAATGTTATAATTTGCTGTTGGTTCAGTGAACTGTCTCGCTGCTTTAAGTTTTTGTTGCAGCTCTGAAAAAAGGAGAGCTGTGGTGTTGTTGTTTTTAAAACGCACACTTTGGTGTTTTGGTTTTCACAGTAAAAACAGAAAATATGGCATATTACATTTTTATACATAGTTTAAAATGAGTTTGCCATTCAGCTAAAAGATTTTGCGAGCCATGTCATTGTTAGCGATGACGTCCACGAGGCTAGCAAACACTGAGCTTCACCCTACGTGTTTACAGAGTAACAATAGTGACGACCGTAAAAAAGACATCTTGTGTTTCTTTGCCCTACAACAGGTTAATAGCTGGAAATTTTGTAATCCACTACTTAGAAGAAATTTCTACCAAAAACAAGTTTTAAAAAATAATTTTACAAATTAAAAAAGTCAAAACAATACATTAATCTCTTTATATATTTTAGGATTTATGCTTTTTTTTTCTTCCATGTCACCTTCGGGGCTTCTTGTGAATGAACAGTTAGCAGTTCTAAATTTAGGAATCCACATGTCAATTTTTTCCCGATTTTGTACAAATAGCAGTGCCATTAGTGTCAAAAAATAAATAAATAAATAATCGATGTTTGGATGACTGGATTGCTGCAGACGTGGCTACGGATGGATGGCTCGATGGGAAAAAAAAGATCAGATAGCAATTAACACCACCAAATATTCACTGTTCCTCTTCCCAATCACTGGAGCACTATAATTGAAGGGTGCAAGCTTGCATCAAGCCACAACACGTGTTAACACCGGGACACGTGAAGAAATGTGTAATTACTGGCGATGCTGGAGCGTGAAGATCCTCAAGCAGTCAATCAGGCCTCGGAGGAGAAAAGTGCAGAGCGCTTCGACTAAAGAGGATTTTTTTTTCTTCTCCTCACTATGTCTCTTCCAAGAAACTTAGTTTTTCCGTATGCCATCGAGTTTTGATCTCCAACTCCCGTGGTCGTTATTAAAAATTCATCGGCAAGCTGACAAATGGGTCCACAAGATCATGAGAACAAAGTGAGACATTTCCCACCAGTGCCGTAAAGATGCTATTAAAGGGGCATCTTTCGTGTCTGGCACTGGAGATGTTATGCATGTTGCCAGATTGCTTGTCTTAGATCTTAAACAGGGGGATCCAACACCCCCAAAAAAATTTAATAAATTGATCTTTGCGGAAGATTTGCAAGCGGGGCCAAAGGTTCAGAAAGGCTTTAGACGGGCCCAGTCAGGAATTTGCAATGAGTTCTAATCGAGTTTGGTGTAAACAAGTGAACAACAGACCTTGCCTTTCAACTTTTTGTTGAGTTGCTGCCTGGCTGTTTCATGATTTAAGAAGTTTACACTGGTTGACAGCCTGTCATAGCTCATATGAAAATATTGGAATCATCAGGCATCATCATTGCGGCAAATCAAGTTTAAAATGTATTAGAGCATTCATGTTCTCATTAATTCTGGTTCGGATTCATCAATGTTTTCTTGCCTGTCAAGAGGGTACGTTGTTGTCTCCTCTGTCTGGAAGCCAAATAATGTAAGAAGTTATTTGAGCCGAGAGCCCACATACTGATAACTAATTAGAAAATTTTTGCTCTCCTTCTGTTCAAAATCAGTCATGGGCCCATTGTCAGATGTCTCTCAAAATTGCATGTTTGTCTTGTACTTTGCGGGGTGTTAAGAGGGATTTTTCCCGACCTATTTGGAAACAGTCGCTTCATCAATCATTATTTTTAAACCTGCTCATTATTTACGAGGGCAAATCGAGTGATTGTGACATTAAATGGAATGATCGGGTTTGATTTAAGAAAAAAAAAGGCAAATGAATTCATATGAAACACAGTTTATCTACTTCAATGAGAGTTGTTAATCTATTAAACACTTTGACTTGCAGGCTTTTAACCGACAACAACTTTGCTTGTATTAGCAAAGCTCAATCAAACTGTGGCAAGAAGCTATGAGGCAAAAAGTCGTGACGGTCTAGACCAGTGGTTCTTAACCTGTGTTCGATCGAACCCCAGGGGTCCGGTGAACCGGTCTCAAGGGTTCGACAGAGCCTCTGCTATGGAGGTTAAGACACAACCGACTCAACATGTCAATTAGTTATGACACGCCCGCTTGGCCATCACTGGCTGCAGATGATCACATTACATTGCTTGTCCAATCAGCACTGTGGGGAATTTAGTTCACTCAGTCGTCAACGTGTGACTGTCATGATAGTACGTCGTGGGATTTTTTTAGAATGTTTTAATACATGCTAACAATGTTGGGCAAAAAAAAAAAAAAACAGGCAGCGCTTAAATAAGCAGCTGGTGGCCAAGGAAGATTTGCAACAGGTGCGCCGCTGGAGGGAACGCCCTCCGCTCCAGCAGCACCTGAAATATAAACAAACCGAACCATGACACAATCTTTCTTTCTACTCTTAATGTAAATGTTTATTTCATGCAAGCACGGCGCCACACTGCCCCAAGAGGCCAACGTGTGACAGCACTAACTAGCTGGCATTTAGTTCCTGTTTTAATTGCTATTGTTTGATCACATCATTACTTTATCATAATTCATTTTTTGGTTAGTCTATAACAGTCAAAATAATTGTGATTACTTTTTTTCCCCCTCTTCCTTCACCTGAACTGTGCTTTCGTTATTAGTCAGTTAGAACATCAGTAAGTACCCACAGCATATAGGATATGCATCATTATTTCCCTTCCCCTGCAAGCTAGAAAGTATTAAAATATTTGTGTTTGTACCTTCTCTTGCTCCGACAGCCTAATTTGCAGTTGCAAATACAAATGTAGGTTCGCAGCGAAAACATCGCAGCGCTTTGCATTCTCCGGCTTTCATCACAGGCGCCAGAGAGAGCGCAAAGAGAGACGCTTCTTGTGTTGATTACTAATGATGCGATTAAACGTCTAATTTATGAGACCAGATCTGAGCTGCGAGACGCCACGAGGAGTTCGTGCGAGGCTATGGGAATTTAAAAAAAATAAATCATTTGGGCTTTTTGTCTTTTTTCTGGAGGGGAAAAAAAATCATCAGCTGGCTGAAAGAAAAGCTGCTGTCCTGAGATAATGAGCGCCTGTCGCATGTTAGGACAGCCATTAAGAAGATTGTTTGGAGTGTGAAAGGGCCTCAAGCACGGACGCTTTCTTCAGAATAGACAGATAAATATTCCTCCACTGTCACTTGCTGAGTGCCCCGTTAGCTGGTTTGTATAGCCGGGCGCTCCAAGGTGAGCTTTTGTAACCGGCGGGGAGGGGGGGGGGGGGGGGGGATTCTTGTCCAAACCCAGAGCCAGTACCTGCAATAACTCATGCATGACATTGCATCAGATGGGACATTTAAATTCCAGCTCCAAGTTGATTACCGCAATGTCATGCAGGGTGTTCTCTCCAGCACAGGAGCAACTTTGCATTGCATTGCATTTCTCACTGCATTACGTGATCACATTTGAGCTTGTCAAGCGTTTCGAAATGGAATTCTTGAAGTTGAGGGGTTTAATAAGTGCCAGAGGAAAATGTTGACTGAACGCTGCAATGTATTTTCTCCGGTTTCGCAGTTTTCTCACCTTCATGTTATGATTCAGTCTTCAGCAAGCAGACATAATCTAACTAAGATCTTTTTTTTCTTCTTGTTTTCGGGGGGCAGGGGGGTTTCTAACAGCAATTAATTTTTTTTTAAAAAGTAAGCCGTGGGCTTCTAAAACTCAAGCAGCAGCTTGCTAAGTTTTATGAGCAGTGCAGCAATGGCAATTAAAGATGATAATATTTCATAAGCATTATTAGAGAACTAAAGTATAATAGAGAGAAATTGCAATTTAACAATGCTCAGCTTGCCGTTTGTATCCTGGTCTTCATTAAGTGATGGGCGTTCGTTTGAAAACATAAAACAAAATAATTGAAGTGAATTGTTTTGGAATGCACCATGATTGACACACAATATCTTTTCATTATCTGCACAAGCAACATTCTAAGTAACCTATCAACAATATTAACAAGTCATACATGTGTAAACATAAGTTAAAGTCTGTGTAAAGTTCATTTTGGCACACCAGAGAGAGTGCCTGCTTGATTTGATAGAATTCAAAACAAAATCACCAAGTACATAAAACAAGAGTCCAAAAACTCCCCCCCAAAAAGTCAACGTGACAATTTGTTACAGTATGTAGAGACATACACCAACAAAACGCCAAGTGAGGTGGACGACACAATTGGACAAGCCTATCGCCAGTCTGCACCTAAGCTCGCAAACTAGCAGGCGAGTGAGCCGACTAGCTTGCGAGCTAGCGGCCCTAATCAACAGTTAACGTTCATGAGGTACACTGAGGTCTCATGCGACGGCATACATGATGGGCAGATTTTGAAATTTTGGGAAAAAAATTGGATGACGTCAGACTTTAGAGGCCCCACTCTCACGTGTCATCTGCACAGAACACGATGGAGGCACCCTTCAAAACATGAACCCAGTGGAATCGATCGTTTCGGCGGTGCTGGAGTTGATTCATGGCCCAAATTCAAAATGGACGACTTCTGTTTTAAAAAGTACGACAACAATTGCCAGACAGTATAAACTAAGTCTATGTGCCATTATCTGTTGACATCCTCGATTGTGATCAGACACTTACAGACATTATGAAGTATTATTTAGCGTCAGTGAGTTTGAGCCTGGGATCAGAAATAAAAATGTCTATTTACAGTTTTCCGACTTTTTTTTTCTCTCGGAGCAATGAAAGCTCTCCTGAATCGAATCTTCCTCTGGGTGTTGCCTGCCAGTCTTACTGATGCTTCAGAATATCGAATTCCTGATGAAAGTATGGCATTCACACAAACACACAGCGTGCAATAACAAATCATTGATTCCGCACAGATTCTATTTCACCATCTCCGGGTGGAATAAAAGCACTCCCGCTGCTTTTACGGCCGCCGAAAACCAAATGTGCACATCAGCGCTAATATGATCAGGAGCAGGAGGATCGCAAAACTGAAATGCAACGGTCACCAGACACATTGTTGATAAGCAAAAGAGATTCATCCAGTTTCTCTTTTGTTATTTCAAATTGGGGCAATCAGATGGAGGTTTTTTTTCCCCCAGTATAACAAACTTTCTCTCTGACCTCCTAGCAAAAAGCTCACCTTCATACAACAACATGGTTGAAAGAAAAAGGGATAAATTGCTTATTTTGCGGTAAGGCCGGCGTGCGACGTATTATCTTGTTCTATAGCGAGCCATAGAAAAATGAATGCAGGAACGTTTTGAACCAATACAAATGCAAACAAAAATGGAATGGAATGAAGCGCACACGTTAGCGCCACTTGTGTTCAACACAACAGGGCAGGAGAAATTAGGTTTAGGAGCTAAAAGTACACACTCCCATTCCAGCTAGCCGCTATTTCTTTTCGCATATGTGCCATCTCAGCTCAGATACAACTGTGATACTCCCTCCGAAGCCAAGAAATTGCCGTGTTGGCCCTTACACACAATATAGCAACACAGGGTTTAAGCCTGCTTTGACATGTTGTGAGAAAGCCAGTGGTACTAATGTCATCTGATCGTGAGATCGCACCCAGTCGAAGCAAAAAGTTGCAGTTGCAGAAAAGGCAAACGTGAGTAAATACTCAATCTTCTGTTATGGTTCTCACATGGAAATTTAATGAGAGGCAAAAGAGGCGATGCTGCGACACTCCAACTGCTTCCGTGGCGCCTGCTAGCCCATTTGTGACAACTTGTGTTTCTCCACTCGGCGTGGCACGTGATCATATCGCATCCTCGGAAGTGAGGAAATCAGCCGGAATATCACACATCCGCACTTGAAAAACTACCAAACATGCTAAACCGGGCAACAAATGGACAAACTAAAACCTCCCAGAACTGTGTGTGCATTTTCTCTTTTCGAGCACATCAGGCGTGGTGTAGCCATTTATGTTTGCACGCCGTATTCCTCTTAGGCTCACGGCGACACCGTTAAGAACCTGACAAAATGGAAACCTTATGCAATCTTTTCAAACTCTGTCAAACTACTCAAATGCAGAGCGGAGCGTTCTGTTCTTCATGCTTTATTATGGTAGGCTTTAGGTCAGAGTGGATTGAAATTAACAACAACCAAAAAAAAAAAAAAAACGCTTTGCATCATGGTGAAAAGCACTCGTTTTTCTGTATTAGCTGTCATTTTACAAGACAAACCAAAAATGTTGACCTCATTTGAAATATGACGATTTATGCTCGGCAAGCTAATCTCAATAACCTTCATGCTGAAAATAAATGATTCATTAAAATTCCAGCAACATGTTCAAACAGATAAAAATTTCATTAAAACTCTAAAAAGTTCCCAAAATATTTTTCCATCGACGATACTCTGTAAATTCCCTAAATACTCTTAAATCTGCTGAAATACTCACTGAAAGTAATCTAAATATAGACATACTTAAATACTTCCTAAAAATTACGGTACCTAAATACTGTTAAATCTACTGTCATCTTCACTAAAAGTAGTCTAGATACTCCAAGGTGCACTCATATACTTCCTAAAAATTACCTAAATACTGTTAAATCTACTAAGATGCCCACCAAAAGTAATCTAAATACTCCAAGATGCACTTGCATACTTCTAAAAGTTACCTCAATACGCCAAAATAGAAATATAGGAAAATGAAAAACTTTGTAATATGTATTCCATGTATGAAAAAAAATTAGGCCATTGGTAAGTGTACCTGAAAAAAATGTTTGGAACCACAGATGTGTAAATGATTATGCGCAAATGTATTATACTTAAAAGTTAAATACAATGGAACTGTCGTTATAAAAAATAAAAAAAAGTACCGGAGTGGGGCCTTTCTTTTATTTTTTTCTTCAAGTTGAAGCGACTTTAAACATCATGCACGGTTTAAAGATTTAATTCAGTAGCTATCATCCTTTAAGAAACACTGGCATTTGGTCTTGAATTGCAATAAGTCACCCATTATTCACAATGACCAATTTGTGTCATACGGAAAAAAATGACAAACGTAATGCCGTAGAGCCGATTAGAACAACAACAAAAAAAACAACTTGAATTCGCTTTGGATTGTACGATCAGAAAAATGATTGAAGAATAAGTCTCCTCATTTATGCTGTTTTCTTCAGCGCTGCTGTTTAATTATTCAGCGCCTTGAGAAAAAAAAAATTTAAAGAGCAGCAGTGGCTCTAAAATTTGATGCGAAGCCCTTATCGTGAATTGAACCGAGCCAGGCGTTTGCATCATGCGCGATATTCCCGCTTCATTATCCCACCATGAAATGTGCTCATTGTCTTTACCTCTAATTATCACGAACATGATACTTATACCCCCCCTGCTTTTTTTTTTTTTTTTTTGCTTCTCCAGACAAGATAACTTGCATGCCGCATATTAACGGACCCCAGGCAAAGCTACCCTACGGAATGCCCACCTCTTGATTTGCGTACGGTGCCCCAGCCACCCACTCGTCTTGTATTCGCTGCAGCAGAACGCGGCGGGGTGCAAAATCGGTAGGCTGCTTGGAACCAAGCAGAACATCTGCAAGGGAACAAACAAAAGAAGCAATTCAAATGATTGCTCAATGGCCACCGGAGTGCGGTGTGTGGTTCACTTGTTGAGTGCAGTGGAGGAATAATGGGCGCTTAGTGCTTTGCTGAGAAAGCAGCATTGTGCTGCAAAAGGAAGCACAGTCGGAGCCGTCCGCGGAAGCCACAAAGTGTTTTTATGGCGTGGAGCCGTAACGTGACGCGCTGATTATTTATGTGCATTTTGATGAGAATCGCAGTGGGATTGTTTGGATTGTTTCATGGGATTTGTTGTCGGTAAATTAAACATTAAATAGATAGCAATTATCATCAGCGTCATTTTCAAATTGACTTACAGTGAAGCGGTTTCGTGAAGAGGCCGTGTTATAAAATGGACTGTCTTGTTTCCTGGCAGCATGGTGAGCTAGCAGCGGTGCCTCACAGTTAAGAAGTTCTGGGTTCGAATCTCGGCCCAAGGCTCTTGTGCGTGGAGTTTGCTTGTTTGAAATTTGAACCCCCAACCTAAGAACTGTGAGTAGAGCTGAATGACACCCTCCCCCCCCCCCAAAAAAAAATACAAAATAGTTATTGTATTGCAAAGATCGATCGATAGCTATATAGATAAATAAATAAATGAGACAACGGTCTAAAACTGAATGCACAAGGTCAATAAAAACTACCAAGAAAAAAATCTCATGAGCAAAAACTACAGGACAGCACAAGAAAGCAATACTTATGGGTAAGGTTCTGCCATAAACACTCTACACCAGGGGTGTCAAACTCATTTTTGTCACGGGCCACTTTGGAGTTACGTCTTCCTTTGGAGGGGCACTACGACAGTGAAACTGAATAAATGTTGAATCATCACATCGTTGTGCAGAAAAAATCTGATTGATGGATTACTAGTTTTGAAATCAGTCAATTCTCTGTTTGATGTTTCTGCAATTTTTGTCCAAGTGAGTGTAAACCAGGTTAAAATATATATACTGTATATTACAAAGTCTCAACGTTATTTATTACACGTGACAATTTGACATTTCGGTCCGGATTTGAGCAATGATCATAGATGTTTGACACACATGATTTGCTTTCGCAGGCCACATAAAATGACGTGGGCGGGCCGGATCTGGCCCCCGGGGCCTTGAGTTTGACACCTGTACTCAACACATTTCCCCAAAACAATGCATTTGTCGATCATTTCAAATGCATGAAAAGCAAACCTTGATTGCCACAGTGGCAGTATGCAAAACTACCCTGTGGCATGGAAAAACTTTTCTGGCATGAAAAGGAACATACTGTACTGTCGAGCCTCCATTTTTACATGACTGAGTACCCAAAGAGGAGAGTTAAAAAAAAAGAACAAGAAAGGAGGAAAATGGCAAAATAATCACTGAGTGAATCGCAGTTGCAACACTGAGGGAGAATAGTTGGCATAATTCTCCCAAAGCGTTCTGCTCTAACGGTGAGGCAGATGGACTAAATACTTGACCACCATTCTGCAATAGTGTATTAGCTAGCAATGCGAAAATAAATTTTTAATGCGGCATTTTAATCCATGAGATTCATAATTTCATCGCTAAACAGACATTACAATCGATGCAGTCCCTTCTTGACACACACGCACGCACAGAGCAAAAGTGCCAACAGAAAGAATCCGTTTCGCAAATGCGGCACATTTCAGTTTGCGCTTTTGGCCATCGCAGCTCCCCAATGGTTGACTGGAGCCCAGTTTAACCTCCGAGAGGACTCGACCAATGAGCACGGGAGGTTGGCGGTGAGACAGGGTGCCGGGGGAGGGGCAGGGGCAGAGGTGTGAAGATAATAGTCCCAATGGGGCGGCATGCGGCGTAACACTCGCCGTATTGGAGGCTTGGCTGCTCTCCTGTGAAGGAGTTCTGCATTGCACACTGAAAGACAAACAATCGACTTTTTTTCTTATTTTTGGAGTGGATCTCACCGTCCTTCTGGCTTTTGGAATTACATTTGGATTTAGTGGAAGTCGGTTGCGGGTCGGGTTGGTTGTGCACTTTAGAATGAACATTAGTCACCTGCTGCTCAGATTGCAGTCGTAGACATGACTACGGTGCGATAGCTGTGCTTGGAATTCGAATCAACAATGGTCAAGCACAGTGAACAGTGAAACAAACACGTGGAAAAGGAATTTAACAACTGATAACTAGGGCTGAATAATTTTGATATAAAATGCGATTTTTTTTCCCAACATCCTCTTCCTCATTCTATTATGTGTTTTATTTATTTATGTATTTATTTTAACCAAACAATGCAAAGCAATAAATTCATCTGTATTGCAGGAAAGAATTTCCGATATATGACACAAATGTTTTGGTCTTATTAAGATTATCCATCCATCCATTTTCCGAACCGCTTGATCCTCACTAGGGTCGCGGGGGGTGCTGGAGCCTATCCCAGCCATCTCCGGGCAGTAGGCAGGGGACACCCTGAATCAGTTGCCAGCCAATCGCAGGGCACACAGAGACGAACAACCATCCACGCCCACACTCACACCTAGGGACAATTTAGAGCGTCCAATCAGCCTGACATGCATGTTTTTGGAATGTGGGAGGAAACCGGAGCCCCCGGAGAAAACCCACGCAGGCCCGGGGAGAACATGCAAACTCCACACAGGGAGGCCGGAGCTGGAATCGAACCCGGTACCTCTGCACTGTGAAGCCGACGTGCTAACCACTGGACTACCGGGCCGCCCTTTATTAAGATTAAGATATCCTTTATTTGTCCCACACTGGGGAAATTTACTATAAGGTTAGTCTTGCACTGAAATGCATTCAAATGGACCATCAATGAGCATGACGGGCAGTCTGTCTCCTTTTTAACTTTGATTTGAGTTGTTCACTTCTGAAAGACGACTGACGCTCGGATTGATTCGTAGCCGATATCAATCAATCGATACTCCTGTAAAATTCATGTCAAAAGTGCACGATCGGTGAATCCAATCAAAGAAAAGGCCTATCAATCATCCTATGTATATCATTTTTCCTTGAAGGGAGTGACATATTTTCCCTCCAGTATAAATCTCGCGGGATTTGCCGAAGCCTTGCCGTCATAACTGTGATGGTCGGAACACTAAATAGTACAAGCTCAAAGGCTTCATTGGTTTCACTTTTTTTTCTGTGTGGTTTCAAACACTTTACATACACACACACACATAATATATATATATATATATATATATATATATATATATATATATATATATAGGACACTTGACTGTAACTGTTGGTGTAAATCTCTACACATTGCAAACCTTGACGTCTTTCAAAACAAATCGAGCGTACTTGCAAAGGCATTTTAAGTGAAGCCAGGAGAAGATATACTATACTTTTATCCGAAGCCAAATGCAGCTTTAAAAAAAATATACTATGATATTCTTATCCTCAGGCGGTGACCTGATCTACCACTGGTTTCGAAGCCATATCTTCCTCCAGTCAATATTGAACGCTGCCGGTATGGCAGAGAAAATAGGCAAGAGCCTCAGAGGCAGCCGAGTGTTGTTTTGTTAATGAAAAGAGCTGATGTTTGTTTGTTATTTGTGGATCCCTGTGTGGCTGTCAAACAGCGCTGCAGGGGAAGTTTGACATTTTTGCGCTTTTGTCGGCGCATGTCCGCTACTTTTATTCTTCTCTGGCAACAGAACTCAAGACTGAGGTTGTCAGCTGGGTGGAGGAGTGGAGCTTGTTTTTGCTCGGAAACAAACAAACAAAGAAAAAGCAACAACAACAACTCTCGCTAGACATTTAAATACATTATTTTACGTGATATTAGTCCATTTGGAAGGATGATTGACACACCACATTTCAGTGTTTGCCCTTCAAGCCTGTTCGAGTGGAAGCCCTGCGGGGCCTACTGAAATCAACCTGTTGTATCATATTATGAGTATATGGGGTCAGTACCATTTAAATGGTATTGGCACCATTTAAATGGTACTGACCCCATATACTCATAATATGATACAACAGGTTGATTTCATCATATTGTATATGAAATTTCGACTACCCCCGGTCTTGCTGGCGTGGTGGACCAAGACAACGCCATACTGGCCCAGGGCCATCGGTCCACCATTAATGTCGGCCGCTGGTTTGAGCCTGAAGGGTAAGAGAATGTAACTGCTGTCTTAACCTCTTCTCCCTCTGTTTGAAAAAAAAAGTCACTCTCTCTATATCAAGGATAAACAAACCCTTGCCGTCTCTTTTGCCCTCTTTCATTTCTTGAGTTTTCTGTCTTGTTATTTGGCCTCCAGGGGCTTCGAGGGAGAATGATATTTCATTATGTGGCCGACTAAGCTATAGCCTGACATTTCTCAGAACAGAATTCAGGATTCACGAGGTTGTCCTTTTTGGTCCAGAAACGTCGGATCACGCAAGTGCAATTAGACTGTGGAAGCACTCACCAGTGGCGTCGTCGAGGGATGACGGAGAGGAGGCGCATGCGGAACCCGCAGAGGGTTCGGCGTGACAATCGCGAAATAGACTTGCAAATGGCAGCCCTGCGGCTGTCGCCACAGAGCAAGCGATTTGTCATCACCTTCCGACATGACCACTCGGGCCAAAGAATGTATAAAGGCACCCTGGATGTTGCAAGGGTTTGGAGCTGGAGCCCTTTGAAGTGAATCTTGGGCTTGGTGTATTGTGCCATGTGCGTGACTCTTTAAATCCCGTAAGCCGCCGAGGGTATCTCTCGCAGCCAGACCGTGTTTCATTTCATCACCGCTAGGCAACAACCGCGTCTCGTGCGGCGAAGCTTGGCGTTTTGTACTTTCGAGAAACAGCAACGGAATCAATTAAATTACGCAAGGATAAAGTGGCAAAAAGGCAGACATGCGGGCGGGACCCATGTGAAAGTGGATATCCATTTTAGAACTCACATTTAACATTCACCACCTACGCGTGCCAACAGTTCGTTCTCCTCAGGAAAAAAAAAAAAAAACCCTAAACGAGCAAGATATGAAAAAGGCAGATGAGGAAATGCATCCGAGTCATCTGAACACCACAACCACATCATGACAACTGAAGAACCAGTTTCCAAATGTACTGGCTGTCACTGATAAATTAAAACCCCTCCTGAATGGAGGTGTTACATTCAATAAGACTGTGCAGGTATGAGTCTCTCTTTGCAAAATGCCTGAAGCGCATGTCTGATCCACCGTACAAAATGGAAATACAAAGTCGTCATCCTCCTGGTGAGACGGACTCCATGAAACACGAGATGGAACGATGAAATAAAACATAACGAGAGCAAGAGTAGGACCCGATGTGGCGACACCGTGAAATGAACGGTCGAGTGTCGTTTCATTGTGAGCAGGGGGCCAAATGTCTTTGAGAGCAAGTACAGATTGCAGAGTGAAGTTCTTGCCGTCTTATAAATACACCCAATCAAAGAAGAAGAATATTAAAAAGATGAAGTGTACATCTTTTGAATATTCTTTTTATGGAAGAAAACAGACGATTGCGAGGGCGTAAGGACTCACCTTCAACTGGATTTTCAATCATCGGCAAGTCACAAAGGGCAAAGTCGGTGGAAAAAAATTGTAAGGAACTGTGAGTCATCAGAGCCGTAACAAAAGACATGACATTTATCCCCCTTTGCCAACTTGGCAGGTGACCTATAAAACAATTGTCGACAGCATCAAGGGGGCAGAACAAGTGAGTGTCGGGTGTCAAACTACAGTGAAACTCCTCTACAATGAAACCTACATGGGTGAAAACACCCCCTAGTGTGAAAAAATGTTCATGCATGAAAGCCATTCCGACTTTTCTGCTCCCCCTACGACGAAAAGGCCCCCTGTTCCATTATACGAAATATTTTTCTCTGCTCTTGCCTCACGAGATTCACTACAACGAAAACAAGCCTTCAGCAAAAGTCTAATCCAACCTCAGCATGCCACAGCGACCTCTACTGCTTCGTTCAGAAACGGCAACAGCAACCATCACACTGTTTTACACATGCGCAGTAGTACAGGAAGTATTTGTTATTGTTCGTTTCAGACGCTGCATGAACGTTGCATTGCTAAAATGGCATTCACGCTTGAAGACAGGATAAAAGTAATAAAAATGAAAGATGGAGGAAGCAAAGTAAAAGACATTATGCAAGAAACTGTAAACCTCTCATCTCATAATCCACATCTGCAATCATGCAACAAGATGTACATCATGAAATGAATCTACAGTCGTAGCTATATGCAAGCGTAAAAAGCAGGATTGAAAAGGATTCGACATTCAATAATCTTCAGTAAAAACTAGGCTGAGATGAAATACCTCCCGTTGTCATTCTTTATTGCGTGTCAAAAATAGTTTGCCGCCACCAGTGTATAGAGTATAATTACTCCTAAAACAAATGAGTAGCAGAATAGCAATAGAGTTACGTGCAAAAAACAAACAAAAAAATAATAAATCCACCGAATAGCGCTACCGCCAAGACATGGAACTGAGGTGGGATTCCTGGTTTTGTGTGTCATTGCCACCTCCCTACGACCCATCTTTCAACTCAAGCGAACGCACCCTTGGTCCCCTGGTCCTCCACCCGTGGCACAAACTAATGAGTCACAACACATCTAGCCGCTGCCTCTCGCAAACACTTTTTCTGCTTGATTTCCTATTTCTTCTTGGCCCTTTGAAGCCATTGCTCGAGACGGTCGCAACTCAGTGCATGTGTGTGAGCGTCTCTCACCTGCTATGAATAATTGATCTGTTTGTATCTAGTCCCTTTTATATGCAAGGAGGCAGCAGCTGCAGCAAGGTTTACTGTTGGTTTTAAGGCGATGAGCTATTGGATTGGGAGTCTGGGGGGGTGCACTCAAGTAGAAACACCCCCCACTTAATTTTTCCCAAGCAGGTCCCGTTTTACCGAGATCTGATAATCCCAAAGTGCAACCGTGCCAGTGCTAAATATTAAACCACAAAAGGCTTTTAACAGCGTTCACTGTCGCGGAGACGCTTGTGTTCAAGGCTCAAGAGTGTCACGTTGAGTCACCTTGAGGTTGCGGGGAGGGGGGGGGGGGGGGGGCGACACTGGGAAGGAACATGGAGTTCTTGAACAAAGGCCGCACCTTCACAGTTCATATTCTTTGCATGGTGACGACATTTGGGAAAAAAAACCTGACATCTGTTTTGTGGTTGTCTTGAAACTTCTCAGCCTGCCATTGCCAAGACAGGTTTGAGCTCACTGTGGGGCACAAAATGTATTTTATGCAAAGGCTCGGGTTAGGAATGAAATTGGATAACCTGGCAAAATCATTGGCTACTCCAATGGAAACCCTCTGCGAGACATTCTCATGTTTAAACCTTTAAATTTGACCTTAGCACTCAACTGCTTTATCCAACCTATGCTGGCAGGACTAAAATCCGGTGCTCAAAGTAAGCGCATGTCCACTGACTCATAAAAGGAAAGATCTCAGTGTATAGACTGCAACCACACAATAGACCACACCTGTGTTGAAAGCGTCTCCATCAACTCGAGCGACTAAAATGTCCGCACAGTCAATCATGGACTGACAGCATCATTCTTCTGAGATGAACAGGTGGAAGTGAAATGAACTGATGGCTGCCATCTAGTGGTGAATGGTGTTATTATAATGTAAAACTGATCAGGCGCAGAAAGGGATACTTTTTTTAGAATGTTGACCATCCCTGAGCTAGACAGTGCCCAAAAATATTTGTCTCCCAACGGTAGAAATATATGCCCTCATGCACGATATGCTAGTACAGCAGTCCTCAGATTACGACAGTACCAACAAAAATGTTTTGAGATTGACAAATTGTGCACAATGAGCTAGTTTGCGCAGCCACGAGCTGAGTCGCAGTGATTTGTTTTCACGTGACCACTTCCTATTTTGGGCTGTGTGAGTGTGTTTCATTAATTACTGTAACTATGACTTCATTACCACGTTAGCGTGGGTTAGCGATCGACTGCGGCCACCACCGTGAACTTCACATTTGTGGAGTCAAGGTTATGAGTAATCGCACACAACCCTCAGCAGTTGTTTGTTGGCTTTTGAATTGGCGACGATTGCATTTCGAATGCTTTCCATCAAGGTAATGGCACTACAGTATATCAACTATAGGCACACTTTGGATGATTTATGTTCGTTGAAAGGAGCCATTAGTTCGCTCACACCAGCGTGGCGCCGAGGCCGCGCAATGTTTCGTGCTTGGTTTTTTTTTTCAGTTTGTTGCCGTGATGAATGAAAGTGATTGCCTTCAACCCTTCGACAGAGACTTTCTTTGGATCTGAATGGCATGCGCGTGAGTGTCCGTGTTCTATGAAGAGAACGCTTCGAGAGCCCGAAGGAGCAAAGAAGCTCCTGTGTGTCTGTCAAAGTGACCAGGTGAATTTGCGAGTACTCGAGGTCGATGAAGTTCGCATTATTTCCAGTGTGCATATTAAACCTCTGCATCGCGCTTCCCTCAATTCCGTCTTTGAAACAAACGAACTTCGCCGCCATCATTCCGTGCATATTTTTAGCTGCTTTTCTGAGAAATTGGGCCGTCACTTGCCCGGACGCTAATCTTCTTATCTTTTTTTAACGTTCAAGCATCCCTCTTGTTTTATCACGCTTGCCTTTGTTTAGTGTTTGTTTGTAGATAAGCACTTTGAACAAATCGGATACTTCATCTGTGTGGCTGCAACCTTCAACTGACTCTTATTGTTTGCCCACGCACAATGTTACAGTTAATTTTATCACCCATCTCTCCTTGGAAAAAGAAACAATCACAAGTCAGCCGATACGACTAACAATTTCAAATGGGGGGGCGGTTTATTTACTTGCCTGCATGGAGGACAAGGCATTTATTAGGAAGAAGGCATTTTAATTTCATAAGAATATTCAATGAAAAAATATTGGGTACTTTTTTTCCCAAAAATGTTTCATATGTTGTACAATATTTGGTTGTCTTCACCCGGACTTTTTGTTTTTTTTTTTTTTTTAATTATTATGACCTCATAAGCATTTTGTAATCTCTTGGTATTGTGTGTGTATGTATATATATATAGATAGATAGATAGATAGATATAGATATATATATTAGAGCTGTCAGTTTAGTGCGTTTTTATTGGCATTAATTTAAATGAATTTTAACGGGATTAATTTTTTTCTCGCGAGATTAACGCGGCACACGTCACAAGCGGATGTTACGTTGCTCTATAAATAAACCAGAAACAAAACAACAAGCGCGCTGCAGAAGTCCACGCCCATGTCTGTTTTGCCAGCCACGGCAGCGCGAGACACCGAAAACGGATACTTAAAGAGTTTATGAATGGAAAGTTTACTTTTAAAAAGTTGCCAGATTGCTCCACTGACAAGACCAAAGTTACCTGTATCATGCAGGTATACGATGTATGCCACTGACGCGATTGTTACTTGTTTGGAACTATTTTGTGTGGAAGGTTACAGTGTTCCGTGTCCATATAAATAGAACGGGTGGGGCTTCTCTGTGTTCGTCTGACAGTGACGGTGAAGTTCAGCGGTGCAGTGGTAGCGACCGAGCGAAAATAAAACGTCTCCAGTGTTGTCATCGAACCAAGTGTAGTCATCCGAAATGATATCTACACAAAACCGTAGAGAGACTTGCGCGCAAGAAGGACCAAGAGAATCAACATAGCCTGACTGCTTTGTTCAAAGCAAACTTGAGAAAAACGAAGTATGCAACCATGGCTTAAATCCACTATAGGCTGAGTACTAGTTTACCTTAGATGTGCACTTTATAATGTTATATTGCTCTGTTTTGATTCCATCAAAAGAGCTGTTAAAGCAGCGGTTATGTGACAAAATATATTTTTCACTGTTGTTGATGGACAGTAATATTGTGTGAGAGATTATGTGTGAATAACTGCTCCAAGTGAAAAATGTTCATGTAAAATTGAAAGTCGAAATTGTTATTTCAGTAAATATTTGCATTTTGCACATAGAAAACTGATTCATGATTCCATGTTGATGAGAGCATTAAAATGGGGAAAAATAGGACAAAAAATATAAAAGGAAATTCAGAAACGATAAAAAATGCGTGAGTAATCACGATTAATTTTTAGCGAACTTGAGTTAATTATGACAGTTGCATTTTTAATTTGATATATATATTTTAATCGTTTGACAGCTCTAAAATATATATATATATATATATATATATATATATATATATAGGAGAATGTTAGAGATGGAGATACCAGGTAGGAGACAGAGAGGAAGGCCAAAGAGGAGATTCATGGATGCCGTGAGGGAAGACATGCAGGTAGTTGGAGTCAGAGTAGAGGATGCAGAGAACAGGGAAAGATGGAAATTAATGACTCGCTGTATATATATATTTTTTTTTCTATCTCCCCCCCGCACTATAAGGCGCACCTTCAATGAATGGTCTATCTTAAACTGTTAAAACTGTTTTCATATTTAGGGCACACCGCATTATAAGGGGCATAAAAGAGAAGCTACAATGGTGGTCACTGTTACATTGTGTGTCCACTAGATGGAGATACCCTCAAGAGAATTCAATACAATACATTTCTATCGAGCCTTCACAACCACATGCAGCTGTAACAAAGGGCTTGACGGAACATTTAAAATGCTATGTCCAAGAAATCAGATTATTGATCCATAAGGCGCATCGGAATACAGAAAATACGGTGTGTAAATATATATAAAAGCTAAATCTGATGGAGGTGGCAGGTGTTGCATGTCAGAGTTTTACCAGCGAACCTGATTGGAGGCTTTGGCCAGTAACTTTCGTTCCACAACAAATGGGTTATCTTGTGGACAGACTGAACATGAACATTTCCTTCCCTGATGTCTTCATCCAACGTGAAATCCTCCAATCCTAAATTCCGGCAGAAACCTTGCAATTCAGCCATCATTTTTGAATCATGACTGGTAGTGAATAGACAAGAAATTTCTGTATACAATTGACATTTGAGCATTGTTGCGTTGATATGGACCATCATCTTGGTGAGTTTTCAATGAGAGCCAAGTGACTGACAAGAAATCCACGGCCACGCTCGGATGTGAATGCGAGCGGGGCCATGAAGTCCCACCGCGGGAACTGATTAAACCGTAAATCGGCACAACACCATTAGGATTCTAATGCGGCGTTTCTGAGCATATCATTTGCACACAAAGCTGACACAATCACAGAGGAGCTCAACCACAAAAACAACCAAACACAAAAAAAAGATATAAAATGAGACATTATTTGACATAGCTAAGACATTTTTTTAATGAGTCTTTTACTTATTAGGAAAAAGGATCCTAATGAGGCAGTTAAAGCGCTGGCAAAAGCAGACAACAACAATAGATGGGCACGTGTGTAATTGAAGGCAGTTACTTGCTACGTCAACGCCTCTGCAGCAAAAACACATTTTTACTTTTCTGGAATGTTCTTTCTGGTCCTGCACAGTGTCATTGATGGCTGCTACTTTCCTTTTCCTTTCCTAACTCCTGCGCATGGAAGAGCAGTCTGCAAACCCAGCACAGCTTTATGCCCTGCCAATGACAAATGAGACCAAATCGATGCCATTTGGCAGACGAATTCGGCATCAGGGCAAGTGGGGGGGGGGGGGGGGCTGTTCAAGCTTAATGGCGGCAATCAGTGCCCCTAACATCATCATAAACATTTTGAAATGTCAACGCGAGATGATGATGAGTGTTTATGAAGCCCTGCGCGGAAATGGCTGCCTTTCTTGCGTTGCGTGCAACTTAATTAGAATAAATATGCAATCACCGACTCACACTGGAAAACCTCAGAAGAGGATGTTTTATTCTGAGAAGAGCCTTCCCCGCTGGGGAGGGCGGATTTATATAAACTCGTATATTTAGAGCGGGTTTCTATGTAAACCTCATCGATGTCGCATCTTATTATTCTTTTGGTCCAATTTGACGCAGTAAAATGAGATGATGCAGGGTTGGAAGCAAGTTACGGCACGAGGAGCCGAAATGACCACTGTTGAACTGTGCATTCTGTGTGTACAAGGTGGTACCGAATTTCAGGTCTACATCCTCAAGGGAACCTTGATGCATTCCATGCCCATATACGGTCATGTAATTCGAGCTAGGTCACGCTGTATTTTCATAATTATGCAAATGCTTTTTGATCAACTTCTATTAAATATCATGGGGATGTGTGGCATTGGACAAAGTAGAATTCATAAAATGTTGATGGAAGACGTCTGTCAACATGGCGGACCCAGAAATGTGTTTACCACTTTTTGGAATTATCATTCGAGTGGTTTGTGGTGTGAACGGAATGACAAGATGAAATATCCTTCTATCTATTTTGTACCACTTGTCCTCATTAAAACGGCAAGTGAGCTGGACCATGTGTGTGTTCGTCACCAGTGCACAAACTATCGGCTGTTAAAAAACTGCAGTTGTTTACATTCAAACTCAGCTCCTAGGAAATGAGAGTGACCTCATGCACGCTGTGAATGTGAGATGACAAATTCTGAATCCCGGCCATAGACAGAACAAGAAGGCCCCCCAAAAAACAAAAAATTGAACACATTGAAACAGGAAGACAATGCAGAAAGCGATAGATCATCTGTATCCCTTTTGGGCACCAGCGTCATTAGAAATAAATAAATAAATGCATATTTATGAAAATACCAAGGTCTAGGGTCGGTATTTCTCCTTGATGATTTTGCATAGCTCCAATGTGTAGCTCCAGAGCAGACCAAGGTTACGATAGTTAATGAAAATTTATGGGGAAAAAAAAAGGAGAAACAATTTCATCAACGAAATAAAAACAGAAATGCTTTTTAAAAAAAAGTAACTGAAACTACAACTTGTATTTAAAAAAAATGTTAAAAATACTCCAAGTATTAAAAACGAACAAACTAACAGGAAAGCTAATAAAAATGAATGAAACAAAGCATTTTGGAAAACATACATCCTAATAAACACTCTAAAAACGGATTTAAATAAATAAATAGACAAATAAATAAAACAATTCAAAATGAAGTAAAAACTCATGAAAAAAAAATCCAAAACGACAAGAACCCTGGAACAGACAAGAATTGGCGATCAAACGCACGACCCTGACAGATGCATCCCGGGCTCTCCACTACGCTCTCTTCTCTATCTTGATGCTCTTTCTGCTGATGTGAGGCGCTGGGTCAGTTGCCAACTCGACTCGAGTCTGTGCCCGCGACGGTTAATTTGACACGAGGAGACTCGTATCGCGCGCGGTGACACAAAGGGAACAAGCCCCATTAATAATGCCCGTTAAGATGCTTAATCTGCCCTCCATCAATTTCTCCATTGACACACACACACGACAAAATCATCGGATGTCATTCCCGCTAGTTCTTTTAGCATTCTGCCCGCGCTTGTCCGTCACAGGAAATAAAAAATCCAAACACGCTAGATGTACACAAGCTCGCCGGAGAATGGAGTGATGGCGCACAGCTTGCCGCCTTAACTCGGCGCGCCAGCAGGAATTTTACATCACCCTTCGTGCATGACGATGCTATGTGTCAACAACGGCGGGAAGGTATGTTCATGCATGTTGGATGATGTTGACACACATATCCATCTGATCCCTGAGGCCATTGTCTTCTTGCTATTCGGCCATTGTCTTCTTGCTATTCGGTAGATGTTGCCAAAACCTCCACATCTCCTCGGTTTTGGGGGGGGGGGGGGGGGTTTACCCTTTCAGGGACTGCGGTTACTACAGTTGACAGCTCATCAAGTTACAGTGAAACTCCTCTACAACGAGACCGACATGGGCGAAAATATCCCCTAGTGTGAAAAAAATCTTCATGCATTAACATCATTCCCACTCTCCTGCCCCCCATACAACGAAAAAAAACCCTGTTGCGTTATACAAAATCTTTTTCTCTGCTCTTGCCTCGCAACGAGATTCACTACAACGAAGTCTAATCCAACAGCGACCTCTACTGCTTCGTTTGGAAACTGCAACAGCAACCACTACACCTGTTTACACATGTGCAGTAGTCCAGGAAGTATTTGTTATTGTTAGTTTCAGACCCAGCAAGAACGTTGCATTGCTAAAATGGCTACAAAACGGACCTTTGGATGTCAAGCAGCTAAGACAAAAAGAGCTCTGACGCTGGAAGAAAGGTTAAAAATGATCAAAATGAAAGACGGAGGAAGCAAAATAAAAGACATCATCCAAGAAATTGATGTAAGTGAAAGTGAATGCTGATCCTAAATTTCGCAATTTCTTTCCCTTTTTTTCTTTCTACGCTGACTATATGAAGTGTCAAATTAGCGTATGCTCATACTTATGCACTATTAGAATAAAAATAAAGAGTACACATATGTTTGTGTGTGCGTGTATGTGTGTGTTTACATCTGAGATCAAATTTGCTACAGTGAAAACCCCCCTGTTGTGAAAAATTTCTTGCTGCAAACATGATTTCGTTGTAGTGGAGTTTCACTGTATCACGATTGAAAATGAAAGGGTTAATAGGTGGCATTGCAAGTCCCGGTGTTAAGGAGTTGGTTTTTACCCTAATTTCCTCTGATGGGGAAAACGTTTCGAGGCCATAAAATACCAAACAAGCCAACGAAAAAGTTATGTTTGCCATTTGCTTTGCCACCATGGAGAAATACAAGACTGGGTGGAACTAATACATAGCTTATTGGACAGGCGTGGATGCGAATTAGGGGCGTAAGAAGAAAAAAAAAATTGGGGAGAAAAGTAGAAAAAAAATGGAAGATGCATGGAATCAAGTGCATCGAGTGGAAGGGAATCGAATTGTTCCACTTTAAAATACATTGCAATACGTATCGAATTTTCTGTTGGAGAGACATCTTTCAAGCAACGGTTACATTATATTTTATTTTTATATTTTATATTTATAGTAGCGACAAGTTCATTCATATATTTGCACGCACACACACACACACACACACACACACACACACACACACACACACACACACACACGTACACTTGATCAATAAACCAGCATTTTACTTAAGATGTCAGCGAGCACATCGTTCTTTGCAATCATCTTACAGTGGAAATACAGCCAGGTCCAATCGTAGTCTTTAGAGAGAAAACTCGCTTGTCCCGTCTGGCGAGTGCCACAGTCATGCAGCTCGGCAGTCCCCCTCCTATTAGCGTGCATGGTTTATTCATGAGGGCAAACCTGTGTGAACCTTGTCGCATTTGCATTCGGCACAATAACTTCTCATTGTCTATCAAGGGACTATATCCGTCCCATTTGGTTCCTTTATCTATTTCTATTGCTCGGTCTTGCAGGAAAAAAAGGTTAGCTTAAAGATTAAGGGGGTCAAAGGGGGGCAAAACAACCTTCTGCGGGGTGAAAACAAATTGAGACCGTCTATCATCTCTGGTTAAGAAGGCGGGGTTAGGGCTTGTAATTAGCTAACGTGACCCAGAAACAATAATCTTCTTTCGAGGCTTGTGTAGTATTGTCAAAAGATAACCTTACACGTCCATTTTGTAACATAATGAGATTCTTTGTGTACTGCTAAGTGTGCTACTCAACAACTGATTAAAAAAAAAAAAAGACAAACTGAAGAATTCACAATAGCTGCCAAAATTTACTTTTCGATGAATGTTGTGAACACTCATAACACTGTCAAAACAACAACGCGTTGACACAGTGTATCAACCCTATGTAAATGTTGTCCTTTTAACTTTAAATAACTGAACATTAATGTCCAAGGTCCCTCACTGTTCATTTTTTTTCTCCTTAGTCCCATTTTAAATCCGTCCCCGTTGTGATGTACTAGCCTTATCCTAGCTAACTCTTAGATGGTTTCCTTCAGGTTTGCAAGACTCCATTTTGTTTCTTGCTAGGATGGCGTGAGAGGCCATGCTGGGCTTTATTGACTGACTGCTTAAGGCGCAATCTCACAGAGCGGTGAAGGTTTGCTATTGTGTGCTCACGTAACAAATGCCCCCCCCCCCCCCCCCACCAGGGTTTGTTCAAGGTCGCAAAGACGTTCCGTGAGATTCGGCTTAAAACGGCTGAATTTCATGCTCATAGCTGGCCAAATATTTGCATAGATGCAAGGGTCATCCAAAGAGTCCTCGCTGAAGACGATTCGCTAGGACCCGTTCTGACTGGAATCCGGATATTCAGATTCGGTGTTAGTTTTCAGCGCCGATTCGTGTACAGCCCCAGGTTGAAACAACCCTTGCAACCTTATTGTCAAGAAGTGTGGGCTGAATGGATTTAGGTCTACAAGGCATGTCATTTCAACTACAACTATTGTACTGTACATACGGTGCCATGTTTTTGCAGGCCGTGCAAATAGAAGGCGTCTGTCAGGAGAGTCTGAAGAACCAGTGGAGCAAGGGGGCAGGGTTTATTCGCGTACGTAAGAGAAGGTGCACGTCAGCGACTCAGAAGTGTGTCACAATCTCAAGCACCATCTACATTGCCATCGTCTCACATTTCTTTTGTGTCGGGCTTATCGTTGCCTGCCTGTCTGTCTTTCTCCTGCCCGCTCGGATCATTTTCCCCATTTTGCCATAAATCTAATTCCACCGAGGACACACATGCATGAAACAAAGCGTTAATGGAAATTGTATGCAAGAAATAGAATTAGTGATAGGCGAGTGGGATCGTTCTCCTAAATGATGGTACCTCGTGGACGGATGAGTCGTCGTGGAGTCAGGAGACTGTCATGACAACTAAAATGTCAAACTAAAATGTTGCGCTAATGTTTTTGGTGTTGCGTTGCTGTTTGCTTACTGTTAAACGGACCAAGATGAGAAAAATCCATCTCAATTACCACACCGAGCTCAGGACCTGAACCAAAAAAAAATATATATATATGTTTCTTGTTGAATAAATAAAGCAAAGCTTTATTTCCCGAGAGCAAGGCAAACCTATTTACTCCGTCAGTCCAGGCCGAGCATGATACGCCTCTACAGAAATGGCAAAATGATTGAGGTAGAAAAGAGATGACAATAAGGAAGAAACTGCTTTCTAGTTGACGGAGAAAAACATCGTTGGTAAAACATGCCATCCCTGTTTTGATAGAGGTCAAAATATTTTTTCAAGACGCATTCTGACAGTGCTCAACAGCATGAAAAACAGGGGGAATACCCGCATGTGGTGTGTTGCCCACCGGCAGGGTTTAGCAACCCGCATTCCAGCCAAACCCAGGAGAGCATACGCCTGTTCAGGTGTCACAACAGCGTGCTGAATGACTGTTAAAGGTCGGTGAAATCCGACGCTCAATGTCACAATTTTGTTGTGCCTCGGTGAGAATGCGCAGAAAAAAAATATATGCTTGTCTCTTTGGCAGAGAGCTCCCGGCATAAAAGACCCCGGATTATAGGGTTACTTAAAAGGCAACGGGGGCGTATCGATTAGAAGCAGTGAATCAGACCTTCTCTGTATGGTGAATAATAAACTGAGTGGAAGGCAGCCAAGAGTTTGTCAGACGCAGCTTGCCAAACGGCCCATGTGCCGGGCTCATTTAAGACGCGAAGAAATGTGGCTAAGTCACATCTCCTGTCCCGCAGGAGCTGGCAAATCATGTCGTTGATCAAGAAGTGCCTCGGAGCTTCTTAACACGTTTAAATAAACGCTCCACAGCCAATTTCGCTGGCAAATGGACCGATCGCGGCCTACGTCGGCTGGTTGACAAGCGGCGGCAATGCAAGAGAGAGCAAAAGGCTCGTCGTGGATCATCCTCAGAAGGTGGCGCACTCGCTGTATGAAATCGCATCATTTGTGCTGCTCGGGGACTCGCTTGGAGGGGTCGTTATTGTTTGTTCTCTTCTGCGCTGTGGGCGTAAACACAGCGGCTTCGGGCTGTGTGGGGCAACGGGGGACAATCCTTATGTTTGCATAGAAATGATCGGAAAATTTGTGGAGCATTCCCTCTGGACTGATGCTTAGTTTCGACTTTATCGACAAGAGGGTCTGCCTCTAATTTGCGTCTTTTAATGTGCAGGGTGCGGGCTGGAGTTCCTGCTAGTTCTCTGCGGCCTGGAGTTTTCCTGGTCCTGCCCGCGTCACTGCATTTGCTACACGGCGCCGAGCACCGTCTCCTGCCAAGCGCACAACTTCCTGACGGTCCCTGAAGGCATCCCGCCCGACAGCGAACGGATCTTCCTGCAGAACAACAAGATCCACCGGCTTCTCAGAGGTCACTTCAGTTCCAACACGGTGACCCTCTGGATATACTCCAACAACATCACATACATCGAGCCGTCGACCTTCCACGGCTTCGCGCTGCTGGAGGAGCTGGATTTGGGAGATAATCGCCACCTGCGCTCGCTGGCTGAAGACACGTTCCACGGGTTGAACCGGCTCAGCGCTCTCCACCTGTACCGTTGCGGACTGAGCTCGCTTCCCAATAACATCTTCCAAGGACTAAGGAGCCTGCAGTATCTCCACCTGCAGGTAATTCCAACATCTTTCCCCATACAGTGAAAAACCTCTACAACGAAATCATGTTTGCAGCAAGAAATTTTTCACAACAGGGGGTTTTTCACTGTAGCAAATTTGATATCAGATGTAAACACACACATACAAATGTATGTGTACTCTTGATTTTTATTCCAATGAGCATACACTTATTTGATACTTCATATAGTCAGTGGAGAAAGTAAGAAAAGGGAAAGAAATTGCGAAATTTACGATCAGCATTCACTTTCACTAACATCAATTTCTTGGAAACTGTCTTTTATTTTGCTTCCTCCGTCTTTCATTTTGATCACTTTTACCCTCTCTTCCAGCATCAGAGCTCTTCTTGTCTTAGCTCCTTGACATCCAAAGGTCCGTTTTGAAGCCATTTTAGCAACGCAACGTTCTTGCTGCATCTGAAACGAACAATAACAAATACTTCCTGGACTACTGCGCATGTGTAAACAAGTGTGGTGGTTGCTGTTGCTGTTTCAGAACGAAGCAGTAGAGGTCGCTGTTGGATTAGACTTCGTTGTAGTGAATCTCGTCGCGAGGCAAGAGCAGAGAAAAAGATTTTGTATAACGCAACAGGGGTTTTTTTCGTTGTATGAGGGGTAGGAAAGTGGGAATGATGTTAAAGCATGAAGACTTTTTCCCACTAGGGGGTATTTTCGCCCATGTAGGTTTCATTGTAGAGGAGTTTCACTGCACTCACTTCAAGTTCATTGGAAACATTTTAATTTACTCAAACAGAGCTCGCCTCTCTAAATAATCAGTTCATCACCAGTGCCTCGGCTTCTTTGCTCGAGGGTCAAAGCAACAGAAGCGAAGAGGCGGCATTTTACCAAGTCAGCACAACATTTCCACTTGTGTTTTAGGGCGCCGAGGCAAAAGATGTTTTCTCCGATTTTTTTATTTATTTTTTCCTCCCCGACCATCTACGAGTCATTACTATTCATCAGGCGCAGCTCATTAGTTTTCTACATTTTGCACGAGTTAAGATCAAAAGCCGATTTATTGGGGCATGCAATGGGGCATGCAACGGGTCAACCGTAAGGGGGAAGAGCAACCAGTTGCACATGCCCATATGGTGAGAATCTGAAAGATAACACCTCTTAATTATTTACCAAATGGATCTTGGGTGTGCTCGGTCCCACTTTAAGTCTTCACAAAGAACATCTTCAACCATGCTGGGAAAGTAAATTTGAAGGAACAGTTTTTGGAAATCCTGTTTTCTGTCATACATGACGGAGCCCCTCACTTCGAGCAAATCAATTTGGAAAGAACAAGGCCACATATGACAACTGCGGTCTCTTATGCTATGTCACTGACCTCGCAAACATTCCCAGACTGTAGAAAACACGTTCATGTACATTTTGCCGTGGATTTTTGTAATCTTAGTGTACCATTTTACCGATAGTGAAATTAACGACACTGCTTTGTCATCTGGTCTCCTCAGCAAAATCATCTGAAATTCCTGCAGGACGACACATTCGCTGACCTCCACAATCTGAGCCACCTGTTCCTCCACGGAAATCACCTGTGGAGACTCAACCAGAACACCTTTCGGGGTCTTCATGCCCTGGATCGTCTCCTTCTGCACCAAAATCAGATCGAGTGGGTTCACCACTTGGCGTTTCATGACCTCAAACGTCTCACCACCCTCTATCTGTTCAACAACTCCCTCATGCAACTGTCAGGGAACAGCCTGGACACGCTGCCCGCTCTAGAATACCTGCGTCTCAATGACAACCCCTGGTCATGTGACTGCAAGGCCCTCACGCTCTGGGAGTGGTTGAAACGTTTCAGAGGCTCAACGTCCTCTATAGGCTGCCAGGCGCCTATGGACATGGTTGGAAAAGACCTGAAGGAACTGCACAAGGAGGACTTCCCCAACTGTTCCCCAAATTCGGAATCCAGAGCCCAGACCAACAACTTATCCGGCACAGTCAGCCCACCGTCCATGAATCGCGGCGTAGTGGCGGGCTCTGGGGGGCAGAGCGACGTGGTGAACCCCTCCAGGGCCGGCCGTCCTCGCAACTGCGCGAAGAACCGCAGTCGGGGGAGCAAAGGGAAGGGCGACAACGAGGTCCACCACACGAAGGAGGTCATGGCGGACAAGGAGGATTCCTCTCCGGACTTCTCCGATGGCGGAAAACACGATCACACGTCCCCAGACGGCACCATCACTAGAAGAAAGCACAAGTGTGTTCCGCGGACCACTGTTCGACCCCCTAGCGGGGTTCAGCAAGCCAACAACCGGGCGACCTTATCCCGGCCCTTATTATATGTCTACGCCCTTGTGGTTGCCTTGACGACAACAAATGCTGACATTTTTCTGCGCTGATCTACGGCGGGTCTGGTCAAAGGTTACTGGAAGGAAGACGGCCCTCAACACACTTTATTGCTCCTGGCCCCTGTGTCTTTTTGTGCGAGTGTGATTTTGTCTCAGTATTGTATAGGAACCGTAACCATTCAGATGAGCACAAGCATAAAAACGTCCGAAAGACTTGCAGGGAATCCCAGTGACAAAAGGTTCATGCAGACCAAGCGTGCACTGCCACTAAAGCCAGGTTTCATGCTCATGTGTCTTTCTGTTGGTCTGTTTCAGCTCTGGACCTCCAATAACCAAATATTATGCAGAGGCGGGCATGACATCGCTGCAAGTCATAAATTTGGTCTTCTCCATCGTGCGATACAATTAAACTGGAGAGTCGATGACTGATTGTGTATACGGCCTCTATCACGCTCTAATTCCTTCCTTGCTAGCAGCAGGTCCAAAAACAGAAAAAAAATGTACATTAACAGATCCAGGAATGTAAATATTCCTGTTACAAAATGGAATTTATAGCCACTGTTGAGTCAAGGCCATACATGGTACAGAAAATAAGCTTACTCACAGCAAGACATCGCTACAACCAACTCCACACAGTAAGCTAGCAATTACCCCCGACCCCCTCCCCCCGACTCCCCCCCCCCCCCAACACATGAGGCTGCCTTCTCATTTACATACACACATTCGCCACTGCCCGACTGGATGTGAAGCTGCTAATAGTGTCGGGAAGCCGTGAACTGCCATGTGATATAACCCATTCGCTTGGTTCCGTCTTCGGGTGATGAAGCCACCAATGTGTCTGTATGTCGTGCTTTTTTTTTGTTGGGGTTTTTTTTTTTTTACTTTTCAAGACACGGCGTGGACTTAGCGATGAACCCATGCAGCGGGGCCAGCAGGAAAAGTCAAACAGGGCTTTGTCAGTTTGCACAGTGAACTGATGTCGAACTGAGCCCGCCAACCGACTGCTCATCGCAAACTGAGGAAGACATTTTATCCAGACTCACTTGTCATTGGCATACAAGACTCGAGGGAGGAGGAAAAAATAAATAACAAAAAAATAATAATAATATTTGTGGGCTGTGTGTGCTACCCGACTTGTGTGATTTGAGTCCAATACAAAAGAACCATTCAAAAGGAGCATGGCAAACGGGGAAAGACTTCTGCCCCTCATTCTGGGATCCGTCGCGATCCAGGACAAGCGCAACTGAGGTCCTAAAGGAATTCTGTGAAGCACACATTGACTGACGGACAACTATGTGATGTGCCAGCCAACTTCTGGAGCTAATGTGCCTCCCTCTAATGGACTACGATGGTATTTGTATTGATGATGTAACAATGGAACAGATTATCGTGCTGATATCTTACATTTCCTGTCAAACTATGAGGAAAAAAATATATATATACAGTATATCAGTGGCATCAATTATGACAACAGGGTTTTGACTCCTTAAAACAGGAGGCATTTTGATTTTATCGAGCAATTTTCTTTTTCATGCTATATTTTCAGAACCGTCATTTGTGAATGCACAAAGTTTTCATCATGCGTCCTCTCTCGTTCAATTGTTTTGCATCTGTGCGTTCTTTGTGTTGCCAGTGCGTTTCGCGCGGCCTCATCCCAAGACTCAGAAAAAAAAAATTCTAAAGATATTAAAATCTATATCTTCTTATGTCTCACCGTGGCAGCCCGAGTCTGTTTATTGATGCTCTGATGTTTTATAGACTTGCTCGGAGATAAATCAATGTCGCTTTCATTTTATTGCCGCTCCATTCATATATTCTTTTCCCCAGGTGAACAAGAAATTGGTCTGTCAACAAATGTGGATCTTTTTTCAGGTTCTACCCTCTATATTTTTGCTCTAGCTAACAGTCAAGCCCCCCCCCCACCCCCTGTGGAAATACAGCCGCAGCATGCAAAGAAATAGAATCCTCCTGTGCATCGTGTTGACACGTCTTTGCTCAAATACAAGAGGAACTCAAAGGAAGTTCATCGTCTTGAGTGGAGTGAAGAAACAAAAAAGATGCTGCAGTTTGATTAAAAACCTGAAAGCACGAGTGCTATTTGGAAAGTATTTTGTTTTCATGACTAAGCCTCGAGTATATTTTCTACACTTCTACGTGTTTCTGCGTTTTAAAAGACAGAATTTTGTCACGTGATGAACCGGCGCAAATGCCTGAAATTATTGAGAACAGCCTCCTACTCTCAGCATCAGCAACAAAACCACCAAACTCGCAACATATCAGCCAGACGTTGTCTTTGATGCAATAAGCCTCGACAAAGTTGCTGAAGAAGTCTCTATTCTCTGGCTTCATGTATAAGCGAGCAGTTCAATAAACGGGGAAAGCAGTGAGAGCGCATTTTTATTTATTTGTGAGAGCTCACGTGTGGGAGGAGCTAACAAGCTTGTTAGCGCACACGCAAACATCCATCACGATAGTTAAAACAAAGGGGGAAACAGACACAAATTTGTGAAATGATATAATAATAATAATACATTTCATTTCTAAGCGCCTTTCAAAACACTCAAGGACACCTTACAATCAAAACAAGATGTAGTCAAGATTATTTTCAAGTAAGACAAATATATATATCACATCCTACTTTATATTTGGCCTGAACGATTTTGAAAAATCCTTTTTTTTCCTCCGCTCAATATTGATATTGCGAGCTAATATGGGGTTGTTTTTTTTGAACAAACACACAATAAATTAATACTGGTAAATAACCCAACAATCAGTGTGGAAAAATAATCACAATATGTTAAAAAAAAAAACTAACATCCAGTGAAGCGTGATACAGCAAGGGATGACTGTACTCACTTTTGAATCTTTCAATCAAGTCTGTTCATGTTCAAACAAAGCGACGTGTCTGTCGTGTACATTTCAGTCCGACGACAAAGTGTTGTCCCCTGCAGGGGACCTGAGCGAAGACACTTTTGACTTGTTTGGATCGCCTCACTCTGCCGTGTGGCAAACACAACGGCTCCCCGCTGTCAATGCAGCTGTGATTTTCCTAATTACAGAGCCACTCGCTCCATGACGTCCCCGCTCACCTATTCGACCGGCTTCCTCGGCACACGCGATGTCTCTTGTGAACTGCTGGAGGACGTAGAAACACAGCCACACAGACATCCATGGGATAAAAAACCCGAAGATTATTACCGTATTGGCCCAAATATAAGATGGCCCTGATTATAAGACGACCCCCTCTTTTTCAAGACTCAAGTTTGAAAAAATACTTTTTGAACACCAAATTAATTTTTATGCAGAAAATAATTACAGTACATCTGAAATCAATGATTATAACAATATATTTGAGAGAAAAAGTATTATTTTGCCTCATTCAAATCGAAAGTGCAATCACATTCGTAAATGAATGGCTTCTTCTCAGCTGCCGGTTAACCTGGCCGATCTTCAACCGACTTTTCTCCAGATTGTTATTACGTTTCTCCGTTTTCTGTTATCTCTTCTATTATTTTCTTCTCTTTTCCTTCTTACCGCTATTTTTTATTTTTATTTCTCGTGCTACCGCTATTTTTATTTTTATTCTTCATGGCAGGGGTTCACTTTGGCCTGGGGAGTCAAGTTCAGCATTTGCTTCAATGATATCTGGCGCCATCTAGCGTCGTGAATGGGTAAAATGTCTAGACCCCAAATATAAGACGACTCCCACTTTTTCAGTCTTATTTCAATGCAAAAAACACCGTCTTATATTCGGGCCAATACGGTAATCAAGTAATCGCAAATACAGTAGTGGCCTGCAACTAGGGACTGACCCTCCCCCCATTCGCCCCAAATACACAACAAATTGATGGCACCCTCAAAGTTTCTAATTGCACATACGAACATGTTGAAACTGTGACGATGCCCCAAACACGTGACTATTCCAAGCCAAGCTAAATTTTGCTCCTCCACAACATTCAAAGCCTTGCTCTCAGTCGAGATGTATCACTTCACCACCCTTCCTTGACGCCAATTGCCATACCGCTTACTGATTTAGACTGGGCTTTGGCGGCATTTCCGAAAGAACACACTCTTTTCAGCAAATTGTTAGTACAGACTAAAAAAAAAAATTTAATCTTTGGCTAAAATATTAGCACCAGTGGTTGAAGGCTTCCTTTATAAGCACATCATGAAATTGTCCATTACATTTTATGGCAGACCCACTAAAATAACATCCGCTCGGACTATCGCTTTCCATTTGTTTTTTAATTGACTCACTGTCACTGCTGTGTGGTGTTTAATTAAAAGCAGGCAATTAGAAAAATGGAAAGGGAGCGAACCGGGAAGGAAGACGGAGTGACACGGTGATTAATAGCCAAGTTGAGTTCTTTATTTATTTTCAAAACACAAAATGCTTTGCGCCGACTTTTCCCAACTTAATCACAAAGTTAACATTGCCTCTTGCCCCACAAAAACACTTCTATTTACGGCAACTGCAATCCCCCGAAGAGCAGCGGCGTGCTCCATTTTGAGCGAACAAGGCGTGGCCGCATATTAAACTCACATGAAAGCCCAAAGCCTCGACAGCACCTGCGTGGATTACAGTTTTGCTAATCCGTTGATCTCTCACCCCAAACCAGGCAGATTACGCTGGGAAAAATGACTGAGAGTCACCGGAGTATGTGTCCGTGTGACAATACATCTGCTTTTAATGTAGACGCTCTTGTTGTTGTTGTCAGACACAAGAAGGGCGGACTCTTATGTGCCACCATGAGAAGATTTGCTTCCACATGTCTGCACATTTTTCAATTTTTCTTCCTGGGCTATTTATGTCACCGCTTGCGTCACGTTATAGTCATAGTTAATTGAGTCGTTCCACCGCTTTGCTCAGCGGCGCCAGACTGCTTCGCGAAGCTCGAGACGCTAGCCGTGAGCCAAAGATGTGTTTCTGACTGACAGCGGAGCGCCACTTTAAAGTTTCACTTGTACTCCCTTTGGATGACATTTGATGTGTCACGTCGCAAAGGGGTACTTGGAATCCTGCAATATAATCTCCGAAGATATCCTACAGCACAAGTGTCAAAGTCAAGGCTCGAGGGCCAGATCTGGCCCGCCACATCATTTTATGCGGCCCGCGAAGGCAAATGGAAGCATGCCAAATTCCATCATGCTTGCTAAAATCTGAACCCAAATTTCAAATTGTCAGATGTAATCCACAATAACAGTCATTATTCTTGACTTCTGATTTTAAAACTCGGTATCCATCCATTTGTTGTGCGCTGTGTATTCAATATGTGGAGGTGATTAAACATTTATATGGTTTCCCAAAATGGCCCCTGGAAACCCCTGTCCTACAATAATTAATCACAACAGAGAAACAGAAGTCTCCGTGTCTTAAGGTCGTTTTTCAACAGGGCTGTCATAATAGTTCTTTCTGAGCACTCGAGTACAGCAATCAGGAAAAGTCACGACAGAAATTGGTCCGCATGAACCATTGTATTTTCCGCACTATACGGCGGCGCACCTAAAAGCATTTCATTTTCTCAAAAGACGACAGTGCGCCTTATAATGCCGATGTGCCTTTTAAATGAATCCATATTCAGATTTTTTTGGATGAAGTATTTCAGATGTTCTGTAAAGCGTTTTGATACAACTGCAGCGGTTGTGAAAGTGCTGTATTGTATTCCCTTTAGCATAGCTCCATCTAGTGGATGCATAACACAACATCAGCCACTATTTTAGCTTCTATTCTATGCCCCTTACAGTGCGGTGCGCCCGATATATGAAAACAGTTTCAAAATTGGCCATTCATTGAACGTGCACCATACTCTGAAGCGCCTTATAGTGCAAAAAATACGGTTTCTTCACGGTTCAGTGTTTTGGTTTGTTTTTGAGTGTTTCTTCCGTTTATTATCTTGCTTTACAATCTTAGAGTATAAGATTGCATTCAGTCACGTCAAGTAATTGAAATTCATTTTGCAAGAAAAGCCACCGAAGTTTCTCAGCCAAACTGGAGTCGATTTGAACATCTTGAAATAGAGCCCAGTGGTTGTCACATCCTAATGGCAGCGCTAACATCCTTTGGAGGTTTGCTGTTCAGAATTCTGCAAAGGGTTTACCTATATTTTGCCTTTTCCAAGCACAGTGAAAACAGCGTGCGTCCCGTCGATGATTGATGTGTGGCGGTTACTCCGTGGATTCGCTTGGCTGTCTTTGATTACTGGATTTCACCAATCTGCCACACTGCCTGTCTTTATTTCCCTCCTTGCCGTGCCGCACGTTGTCAGGGATGTGACCGACATCACTGCCTATCACGTTCATGCCAAGTTTGGAGTCTGGATAAATATAGCAAGGCCGACCCACCTAGAACGTGTACTGCAAAACATCTGAAGGAAAGCAACCCGGTTTGAGCTTTCCAGTCCCATTTTTTACACCCACCAACTCTTTTAACACAAATACTGTCAAGTCAGATGATCAGGGTAGTGTACAGCAGATGAGGAGTCCATGAATCCATCGGGTGTCCATGCTTCAATTAAGAGCCCAATAACGCGCATGTAGCCCACCTGCCTTCACCCATCCAATTACCGTATTTTCTGCACTATAAGGCGCACCTAAAAGAATTCCATTTTCTCAAAAGCCAAGGGTACACTTTATAATCCGATGCGCCTTATATATACAGTATATATATATATATATGTATATATATATATATATGGATCAATATTCTGATGTCTTGGATGTATTTTAGATGTAACAAAACGCTTAACAGAACAGCTGCAGCGGTTGTGAAGGCAAATAAAGCTGTACTGTATTTCCATTAGCATAGCGCCATCTAGTGGATGCATAATGCAACCGCAGCCATAATTGTAACTTCTATTTTATGCACCTTATAATGCAGTGTACCCTGTATACGAAAACAGTTTTAAAATAGGCCATTCACTCAAGGTGCGCCTTGTACTCCGAAGCACCTTATCGTAGGGAAAATACGGTACTTCTTCGGAGTATGTGCATCAGAAGCTCTGATGAGTTCATGTTGCAAGCATTAACTTTTCATTGTCAGCATGCCTCAGACACTTCCTGCTCAATCATTTTCGTGGAGAACCGTCCAAATGTCATGCTGACATGCGGCCACCAGATATTGTAATTTAGGAAATCAGGAGGAGAATTCCGGCTGGATTAATATATTTAATCAACATTAAAATTCCAGTGGCTCAGGTGATGAAAACCACATGAGATGTAATATCATCATTAAGCAAAGATTGAAGAGCCTCCAGGCTGTATATTTCGTTTAAAAAATGTGTTCTATGTAAATGTATGTGTTCTATTCAAATCCAGCATCTTATCAAAATCTTCTCATATTGCATTTAAAGTGTATTGATATCGTTCGCCGATTAGCATGATAGCCCGTTTCATTCGTGAACATTTTCGGTCAATAAGAACACAAATTTAGCAAGAGTCTCGTTGCCTCAATTTCAACTTTGTGGGTTCTCACTGAGACCTGGATGACTGAAAAGTTAAAGATGACCTCGGCAAATATGAAATATAAACAATGAACATACGCTCATAGAGACCAAGCATTAACATGTAAAGTCAGTTAATAAACTAAGAATGGTAAATGATGAATTAACTTAATTTTAGGATGAATTCAAGCTAACGGCAAAAGCTACATACGTTCTATACATGCATTTAGGTAAGAATTTGTCAGGGCAGATCCTTGACACCAGTGCATTCAGATCAAGGGATGAATTTTGGTCGAACAAAAAAAGAAACAAAACAAAAAACATGATCTCATTAAATAAACCAATAATCACCCATCTGGAGAAGTAATGACTTGTTTTATTTGATCCTTCTTTGCTGTTACATGATCTTTGAAATGAAATCCATTCTAAAGGGCACTGGGGGACATTCAGCAGCCCTGCTTCAAAGAAATTTTCGTTCTTTCCACAGTATCAATTTGGGCCTCCGTGTCCAGATATTTCCCCTTTTTTTTTTATTTAAATTCATTTGAAAATGTGTCTGTGATCGCCTGTCAAAACAGCTCCCTCACCGCCGGCTGCAAAGTGAAGTAGATATGTTGATGTGCAGCTGATTTTGAGGCGAGCCGGCGATAGCGGCCACTTGATCTCGTCTGCCGCTCCGAGGACACGCATCCCTCCCACCCCGCTCGGAAACGACCACCTCACGTGTCATTTTCTCTTTCCATACCAGTGCCACATCTCTTGACTCTGTCGTCTTGTGGTAGGCGAGTAACACACTCCATGAATCACCAAAATCTATCCCGAATGGACTGAATGGATTGTTTGGGGACAATGCCTCAAAATGTGCATTAAAAATATAATTTAATCGGTCCAAAACTGGCAACCCTTACCTCATTGAGCACCTCATTTACAATCTACAAGTCCTTAAATGCATTCGAGTCCAAGATCAAATCAACATGTCATCCTATCGTATCACGAGGACTTCAAAAGATGTCTCAGAAGGTTGCTCCCACTCTGCACAGCGACGCCAGTCATGCACTCCATACACAGTCAGGAAGCAGCAGGATGTCGGAGGTTGAGTTCAAACTTGCCTCCCTCCCTTCACTGCGAGTGTTGCTGCCCCGCGGCGCTGCATCACTCACACAAACGCAAACGCACACCCACACAAACACGCTGCCAATTCACAGCACGGTAATTCATGCAATGAAAATACATTTTACATGTAACGCCCGCGTGCGTGCTTGCGTGTGTGCGCCCCAACAACTTCCAAGTAGGCTTGTAGCGCCCACGCTAAGACCAGGCCATGTTTGGAGAAACGAATCACCGCTAATGAACTCCAACAGCGGCCACAAGCCAAACCCCTCTACGTACTACTGCAGTGTTATGCGCGCGCGCACACACGCGCACACACGCACACACACACACACACACACACACACACACACACACGCTGTCAAATCACCGCTGAGTCAAGCTGCTCTCATAACGAGCCGTCACTTCAGTTCACAGTGATGCGCTTTGGAAAGTTAAACCCGGATCTGACTTCTGCCACGGCTGTGTTAAGAGTGTGACATCAGCACAATGGGAGTCTGAAACAAAAGTAGCGCCACACAATCCCCAATCCGATGAGTTTTTCACGCTCGCCGTTCGGCGTTCAACCCGGCAATGGCGGCAATGAGGGCGGCGTGACAATATCCCGGCCTTGCGGCGAGCATTGGAGCCATTTTTATAGGTATGATGGTGTCCGTGTAGGAAGGAATAGACGATTAGATGCCAACGCTTGACTGTGGAGCTTCTGTACAAAATCTTAGCCAATCCAACGATTTACGGTAGTCATCGTACCTTTGGCATCCTTTTTGTAATACCCCTTTCCCACTGAAATTAGCGGGTAGTAGTGATCCGTGGCGACACGCAACCAATTGCCAATATGTCTCTTTCCCATTGACCAACAGAAGGCGATTCTGCGCATCAGTGTTTTTCAACCCGTGTGTCATTGTCAGGTGTGCCTGGGAAAATATCCAATTTGTATGCCTGTGCGGTCTTTCGCCCAGAAAGTAATCCTGTAGTACCGTCCCATACCGCTAGGGAGCAGCAACAGTTAGCCAATTGCCTTGTGTTTCGACGAGGGACAAGCGAATTTGTGATGCATGAATGCAGGACGACGGTGAAACAATAAATATGAAACATGATAAAATACTGTTTTCTTTGTTTTCATTTGATTCCAATTCAAGCTGTTATAACGTCATTCTTCAATGTTAAAAACGGTTATATTAACAATATAACACGTTAATTGTTAAAATAAGCGATTTTTTTTCAATGAAAGAAGTGTGCCTTGGCTCAAAAAAGTTTGAAAAACACTGGGTTACGTCAGCACGCTGTGACTGCGTAGATGACAGTGCGAAAGATTTCTTGGTGGTAAACAAAGCAACATGGAAGCGAGGGTTCTTTCTTTTTACCGTCCTCCAAATGGTCAAAAATCAGCGGAGGATCAACTCTTTGCTACTACTGAGACAACAGCTTAAGGGGCGATCTCCTAGCTTTGTTGTGGGGGCGTGCTATATACGAGGCCGATGGCACGCGATGTTATGACTCATCACGTAATTACCGGGAAGTCCCGTGTTAGGCTTTCAAACTGTAAGCGGAGGCGATCCGAGGCGATCACAGCCCGCCTCCGATGGCATGCTGGTGGACACGGATCGGCACTGGCCAGTGAGCCTTTCCCACTGCCCAAAAAAGCGTGTTTACCCGTGATTTTGTGGCAGTGGGAAAAGGGTATCACAGTTCGTTTTTTCGAAATGCGAGAGCTGTAATTACGTTGAGTGTCTGACCTATTTCGAACCATACCTCTCGATTCGAATTATTCTGCCGCCGGTTATGTAACGCTACTTTGTTCACACCTAACCAGAGAAATGACAGTCGGGTGGGTGAGGGGGGCGGGGTATGACCAAGACTTTGATTTGACACGAAAGATTGTGAACGTACAAGGGGGAAAATGTGTGATTACACATACTTGTATACAACAAATGTAAACAGGATGTTGAAGCCTTTCAAAGGTGAAGGAAGGGGGGGGGGGGGGGGGGGGAGACTCTTCCCAGTTCCAATTATAATCAACCGTCACAGGCTGGCACCCATCACATGACGTCAAGGTCAGTGCAGGTTCATGTGAAAGGTTAAAATTAGCGTAGAAGGTGATGGTCAAAGCGAGGAAAGGACTTTGTACACATAAGCTGAGGTATGGCGGCCTGTTACACCGGGCGAAGACAGATGTAAATTGATTTTGTGACCACTACCGGTAATTGGTTGCTTGGCAAAAGGCCACAACATCTCGAAACAAGCTGCAGGGGTGCCGCATCAGTGTGGGGCTCTGGTGTGTGCCCTCCCCCAACCCCCTCACAAGTTACGAGCACTAAATTCTGTCCCTCAACAAAGACTCAACGCTGCGGGTCAGTGGCAGGAAACTGGTTCCAGTTTATCGCCGACGTGCCTTGTGACAGCATCGTGACACCAGTCTCCTCTCTGGTGACAATTGCTCTTGGTGGAGGGTGGAGGTTGGGGAGGCAGTAGTTTACATTGACTTAAATCGGGATCAGACGACTGGGTCTCAAGATGAGAAAACTCCTCCCACTTTCACACCGAGCTGGTGCCAGTAATGGCACTTAGTGCCAGCACTCGGGTGGGTTTGAACCGTGTCCCTGCGGAGACCAGTTGGGCTTCACACTGTCCGGGAGGCACTCCAGAGCTGCGACATGACGACACCAAATCAACCTCGATGCATCAAAGAGTTGAGTTCGCCAGCTCCAAGTGGCACCATCAAAAGAGCAGACTCGCTGCGGCGCGACAAATAAATAGTGGGGTCTTGTTGCTGACCCGTTCCGATTGTCCCCCTGTCTAGCTTTCGGGTAGGTCTGAACAGGATCAGCGGTGAAGTCAAAGGAAGGATGGAACAGTTGACCTTTTTCCAGTTGGTATTGTGATGAAAAATGCAAAGCTCATCGACTTGTAGTATAAAAATGACTCCACGTCGACTCGGGCCGGTAGCCTTTTTCAAACGGAGACCCCCGCAACATTGCCGCATTGGAAGCGTAACAAAATGGTCATGATCCTTCTACCGTCTTTGTTACCGATTTGTTTTACTGTTTATTGTATATGTTAAATTGCTCCATGTACAGCACTTTGTATGCAGCGATGGCTGTTCGAAAGTGCTCTATAAATACATTTGAATTGAATTGAAATTGAATTGCGTGCGTCCAGCAGGTGCCAGAGGAGGGCTTTCCCTCCAGCGTGCAGACCTGCTGCCAATGTGTTCATCAAGTTCGGCGTGTATTTAAGGACTTCCTCATCGGCAAGTCTCTGTCTGATTACTGACCTTGTTGGCTGCTCGTCCTCAGGTGTTGTTTTCGAGACCTCTCCATCTCCCCATTTTTGCTCTCGAGTCTCTCGCTTGTAAGTATCGATATTATTTTGTCTTTTGAACTTGCTCATCTTGTCATTAGAGTTATATTCTCCGATCTACTATTACCTTGCTTTTATGCATTGTTTTTTTTCCCCGCCTCTTCCTGACCAGTGATTTCTGTTTATACTTTGTCGGCGCGCTTTTGTTAATAAATATTTTGAGTGACGGATTTTGTTTTTGTCTACGTGTGTGGGATCCAATCACCATTGAACTTCGGCCACAGTGTCCCCTGTTAGGGCACTGGCAAAGAAACAGCAGCTCAAAACTTTCGGAGAGATTCACCCATTCTTAGAAAAAGTGTAAAATAATACCCATGCCTATTTTGGATGGTAGTGAAAAACAAATTTATGTTTTACAGTTTACTCAGTGACGTCTTCTCTTTTGGATGCTGCTAATAATGATTGCTTGTCTGAAAACTGTTTTGTTTTTGTACCAATGTTCTCTGTTTTTATTAATATTGAAATTAGTTCCCCCAGGAAAAAATAAAATAAATACTGCTGTATTATTAACATTCTATCTGGACACAGTTGTTTTGCAGCGATACAGAGAAGGAGGGGGATGGGGTTGGGGGGTTACTGTGATCCATTACTGCAATAAGAGAGCGTTAAATGGGAATTTTACTTCAGGCCGCTAGTTAACTGCTGAGCGGCAAAATGTGAAAAAGCAGGCGAAGAGAAGTCTGCGTGACAGGCATGATGAATGGCAAGATAGTTGAATAGATAAACAGAGCGCAATGAGAACGAAAAATGGTAAAGGATTTTCTCACTGCTTTTATTTTAATGGCAAAGAATAGCCTGCCACCTTCTGTAATAACTTTTAGCGAGCGTGTTCTAAAAATGTGAAAATGTACCCAGCAGTGTCCTTTGCCAAGGCCCCTTGGGGGGGCTTGAAGATGCGAGCGGCGGCATCACTGAGTGCTACTCCGTCACAGGAGACCCGTCTTACTGCCGCACATGTCAGCGCGCGCTTCTTCTCTTCCCCCCCATGCTAAAAATAAGATGCGAAGCCCTTTAAAACGGTCGCCTCCCATCTCACTTTGTTTGCAAACTTGTCTCAACAGGGAGATCCTTCAGATTGCAGCTCTGGTGCTCAACAACCGCGAGCACCAAAGAGTCAACTGCCGGGATCAAGAAGGCTTCGCGTCTTCGCAAAGCCTTTTGTTAAGGAACGCGGCCTACTCACCGCTAATTTTAAGCATTTCCCCAAAAAAAAAAAAAAAAAGAAGAAGAAAGCCGTGATATGAAGAATTCTTGAAGCACGAAGTTTGCCGCAGCTGTCATCCCCATCAATCATCTCTGACGCCGCCTGTGCACCGCGTGACATTTCTCGCCGAGACATGCAACATCTTTTGACACCTTGTCCATCAGCGGATTCTCGACCGCTGTATGGCTTGTTAGATGCCCTCCACGCGAGCCATTACGAAAGGTTATCGAGAATGAGCATCCTTGTTCACGGTTCCGCTACGACGGACACAATGTTCAGTACACCTGCAATAAAAAGGGCAATTACAATTGCACAAAGTCCAACGTAGAACTCCACCAAGGCCAAACAATCCCCTACACAGTCATCTAATTAAAAATTACAATGACATGAGGTGTTTTGGTGTACAAATTGGTTGAACAGTCGTTATCATATGTCAAGCATATTTCTATCCACGTTAAGGCAAATCTTGACTTTTTCGAACAAAAGAGAAACGTGCCAAGCGTTCGATCAACCAGTTTCCTGAAATGGCTCAGGGCAACTGCAAATTCATTGTTGTGACATGGATGACAATTTGTGGCCCAAAGGAAGTAGGAAGACTGCGCTGTCATTCTTATAGCACTGCATGCATACATTTCTCTCAGGAGATTGTTTCATGTTCGCATTTCCACTTTTGTTTTTTTGTGCCTTTTTTTTTTCCTCTTGGTGCTATGGACTGCTGCCTTTTCCGGTCTGCATGAGACAGTGCAAACAGTAAATGTGAAATGCGAATCTTGCCCAGTCTTTGGCAATTGATCTTCATACATACGTAACACAAAGGCATAACTTTCAGTTTAGAATGTTGAATGACTCAGCAATTTGACATGTTCAATGACGTAAATATTGACTTTTGGGAGGCAGACTTGGGATTTTGAGAAAGAAAAAATGGCTTTTGCACGGGAACCAGGACATTTTGCAATTTGCAGGAATGGTTTGGAGCAATGCACCGTTTTACAAGTTTCAATTCTGATGACAGAAATGCACCAGTGTGACTGAGAAAATCTCGGACACGAGCAAACGAGACCAAAAAAAAAATTGATACCATTTTTGCCTGGTGAGTCTAGAAATGAAATATTTTCTTTCAAAGACCTTTGCATACATGGCCGATAGAATCAGTATTCTCAGCTCGACGCTACGAAACAAAAGGAAACGGCAGCTGCCCTGCCTGCGCTCACGTATCGTCTCCCATATCTTCTGTAGTCCCATCTTGTTAAATGAAAGTCAAGCCTGTCAGATCAAACGGACCACCTCTGCCATTGCGTCCCTCTTGGAAAATGTAACAACCCCCGACAAGGCTGGCAGTCAGCAAGACGATGCCTTTTTTTTTAATGAGTCTGTTTTCAACAGAAGCCATATTTGACTTGAAAAACGACCTATTTTTCTTGACGTGTACACAGCATTTAGCATAATAAATTTGAATCCCTGGGTTCTACAATTTCTTCAAGCTAAATTACACCTCTAAAGTAGCACAAAAACATAAAACATTATTGCGCCAACTGACGGACGAACAGATTGACAGATACCTTGACCTATGTATTCCGAGACAGGCACACATGCTCTCGTCGGTAAAAAAATAAAATAAACGGGTGCATCTTGATTTTCATGCAGGTGCAAGACTCCCTTAGCGTGTTTGGAAATTTGACGGACTGCACTGCACCCTCCTGGGCATTCCTGCAGACTAAGGCGTGTTTCTATTGCATCATTATTACTCGTCCCCAATGAACCTGACAAATAGGCAAGATGCTAGATCAGATAAAAGCAGGTCGAAGTTGTGACGCGGGTGGTATAGTGTGATTTTGGTGGGTTTGATCCAGGAAGACAGTTCCTGAGCTCCACAGACGTGTGCGGTGGATGTCATCGAATTTCATTCATAAATATGACAACAGCACATCGGCTGTGTTCACTCCCACAACGGAGAAACACCCATTCCTACCTGTGCGAGTCTATGAAAATACCAAAAGACAAGAACTCCACACATGCGCAAAGTTAGACCGCACTTTGTGCTAGACCTGATGGATGGCTGGATGAATCCATGGATAGTGATGGGCACTGATTGGCTGACAGGATGATTCCTATGCATCTTACATATTTTATACTACTTATATAGGACCACGGATTAAATAAGGCCAAACAACAGACAAACTATCTGACCGACAGACATATGGACCAACCGACCGGCGGATGGAGTCAGACAGGCAGACTATTGGTCCAACAAACCGACAGACAGATGGAAAAGATGACGGAGACGACAGATAGAACAAATCGACCAAATGACAGATCAATAGATGAATGTGCTACTTAAAATATTGCCCTTTTGGGGGTGTTGTCATGGCAACAGTTTGATTGAATTGATTGATTCCATTTCTGTGTCATTCCACAGGAGAAACAATGAAAACCATTAATCTGTCATTTTCAGCTCAGGATGTGGGAGGTGTTGCAGCAGGACACCTTTTGGTATTATTGTCATGAATGAAAAACAGTCAAGTGCGAAGCCACGTGACAGTTTTTTCCCAAAAGCATGTCATGAATTTATGCCAGAAACAAAAGGACTATATTTCTATTTTCTTTCTGAGTGAGTCACACTCACGCCTGCTGTCCAGCGCCCTCACCGCAAAAGCCTCTGATGGGCTTTTTATTGTCGAGGCTCAGCATCTGTTGCGCAACGCTCACACCAACGTACATCTACCCACGAGTGTAGGAACACAATGTCCACCCCCCCCCCACACACACACACAGGAAAACACTGATGGAGTCAATGTTAAAAGTCAGCAGCCCTGGGAAGAAATGGCCTCACTGAAAAAATGGGATTGTTGCTGTGAGATTGACAGAGAGAAAGAATAAGGGGAGGGGGGTTGCACTCCCCACAGTTAAAAGACTGCACTAACTGGCCCTCTTGATAAACCTTGCACATTCTCACCGCAGCTCAGGGGGGCTACCTCCGGCAAGGTCAGGCCAGGGTCAGACTGATTGAAATCACAACACACGTGCGCGCCGGCACACCGAGGCGCTGCATTAAAAATGAACGACGGACGAAGGAACTTTTATTGTGAGGATAAAGTGAACTGCCGCCCCTGCTTCAATTTATGGCGGCGTCAACTCGAGCAAACAAGGTGATGAGCAATGATTACGGCGCGTGATAAACATGACAGCAGTCGAATGAGCTCGGAATTAGCGCGTAACTGTTGTGCATAATGGCTCATCTGTTACTCGCCGACAAAATGGCAGAGGGTAATTACAGGATGGTGAGAATGTGACAGGTTGAAATGTTGCTAGGAAAACTCAAAGCCAAAGTTGCAATCCGTAGATGTACATTCATAAACAGCCAATTGCTTTGTTTTCAGTGTGTCACTGAACCAGCTGCAGAGCGTGTGGATGGACTCTTGCTTTGGAATGAAAACAAATTAAAATAATCAAATGCTGTTGATGAAGCGGGTGGAAATTTGAACGGAAATGGCTGCCTGCTCTGCCCACCTTAGCCACCAGGAGGCAGTACAATATTGTACAGTCATGCGAACACAAACAAAGAAGAATCGTACTACTTTGACGACCGGAACTATTAGCGGTGACTCAGTAAGATGGTGTCATATCATTTTCCTTCAAGAATAATAGAATACCGTATTGGCCCGAATATAAGACAGCCCATGATTATAACACCACCCCTTGTTTTTCAAGGCTCAAGTTTGAAAAAGGACATTTTGAACACCAAATTAATTTTTATACAGAAAATAATTACCAGTACAGTACATCTGAAACAAATGATTATAACAATATATTAGAGATTAAAAGCATGTTATTTTGCCTCATTCAAATCTTAATATCTGAAGATTTAAATATGTAAACTAAAGTGCAATCACATTCGTAAATGAATGGCTTCTGGTTTTTGAAATGTAAATGACATCATAACTTCTCCTCAGCTGCCGGTTAACCTGGCCGATCTTCGACCCACTCTTCTGCAGAATGTCGCTACGTTTCTCTTCGTTATCTCTTCTATTATTTTCATCACTTTTCTTTCTTACCGCTATTTTTTATTTTTCTTCTTCGTGCTACCGCTATTTTTATTTGTATTCTTCGTGACAGGGGTTCGCTTTGGCCTGGGGAGTCAAGTTCAGCATTCGCTTCAGTGATATCTGGCGCCATCTAGCGTCGTGAATGGGTATAATCTCTAGACCCCAAACATAAAACGATCCCCACTTTTTCAGTCTTATTTCAATGCAAAAAACACCGTCTTATATTCGGGCCAATACAGTATATGCAAAGAGAACGGCTGAAAATAAAATTTATTTTAATTAGTGATTATTTTGTCGATTCATTGACGAATCAGATTTTTTTTTTCACATGTTTTCAGAATTACCATCCTTTTTTTCAGGACTATTTGAAACTGACAGCAAAGAAAATGCACAAAAATTAGGATTTGGTTAATGGTTAGGTCCATTCTGTGAAAAGCTCGGTACCGCCGTACATAAAAGATGTCCCATTGAATGAGAACTCAGTCAAATAAAGTTATTTACTTGCAGATGATTGCAAATGTCTTCCAGTGCATCACAGTAACAAAGCTGAGTTGGGAAGCTGAAATTGGATGATGTCACAGAGATATATCATTTGATACTCTCCAATGTTGATTTTGAGAGTAAACTAGCATCGCTGTAACGTAACCTCGGACTCAGTAACCGGAATAACATGACTAAAACATTATGAGTAACGCGTTTCATTTTTCAGTTACCGCCTAAATGGAATATTAATGTAACTCATTACACTCAACACTGGTCAAAGAGTATTATGCCACACGATGCACAGAACCACAGATGGAGTGGATGACATTGAGACAGAGACAGATAAGCAAACAGTCCAATAGACTGACCGATGGACCGATGGACAGATAGGCATCGCCTTTGACACAAATAAACACGTGGGCGGAAGGAGGTCTCCGAGTGCCTACTTGACACTGGCCAACTTCACATGTACTCTGCGCGCGTCGATTTCCCGCACGGATTGCTGTTGTGTTTCCGCCATGCAGAATGCGCGATTCTCTTGCGCTGAATTTAAAGGGAATGAGCAGAGCCGTTTCGATTGGCCAGGAAGTCGGCTGTGTTAACTCCCACAACGGCGCAAACACCGATTTCTCACTGCTGCTACGGAAAATGCCAAAAGAAAGAAAATTCCACCCATGCAAACAGAATGCACTTTGTGCCAGGCACAAAACTAGGCCCACAAGAGTTGTTGACTTTGTTTATTCTTGACTCGAGTGACTGTACGGAGAAGCGTTCTAACAATGCAAAACCTGAAGACAGAGAGAAAGTCAATTCTTCAAATTCATCAAACAAACTAATCTGTTATTCGGCTCTTGTAGTTCGCACACCATCAAGCTTGACTTGCCTACTACAGATGCGTTTAAATACTCTTTTCTGAGATAACCAAGTGACTGGCACTGAAGGAAGCAAAGTTTCAGTCAAATGGAGGAATAGTTGCTAGAGACCAGAGGAGAAATTTCAATGCCCAAACTGGGCATTGGAAGGGGAAAAAAACTGATGAATGATCTCATGCTTTTGTTTTCTTGCCACCCGGGGGTTCGCCCACTTGTCAACCCAGGACACGTCGATGCACGAGAGGACAAATCATCTTGCGGCATTTATCGGCCACCTCATGACAGAGATCAGGTCAATTGTGCTCCTGCATCGGCTCGAGGCGCAAAGGAATTGTCAGCGTGTGCCACGAGTACATACATTCGACATGACAGAGGCCTCTGACCCACAGGTGCAAGGTTTCCCGTCTGCCACTCATCATTCCAAATTGCCCCCTTTAAGTGAACGGGGTTAAGTCATAATGAGATTTAATCACGGTTGTTTTCATCAAAGGCTTAACTACTCAAAGGCTCCACAATTAAGTTAGCCCTGAGGCACACTACCTGAGTCACATTTGTACTCCTCAAAGTTGCTCTTGTCTGCACTCAACTTATTAAATCGTTCAAATTTTTCTTATTCAATAATTTTTGGTCGATCGTTCCGGCCACTCCATCAAAAAGCAAGCATGCCCTCTTTGTCACATGACTGTTTATTTTTTTTAACCACAAGGTAATTGTTTTCCAGTAAAATAAAGATACGCTAAAAACAACTTAGTTGACCGTTTTAGCGCTAATAACATCAACTTTTACGTTGGGCGTGTACATTTCCACGCTCCTACTCAAAAATACCTCTTTCCCAGTTGAAACAGACGAAAATGCCTTGAATACGTCCCCCACTTTTTGTGAAAGAAAATCAGCATTCTATAATATTGGTTTTTTTAAAAAAGGTGGTCATAAGTAATTGCAAGTAAATAAAGACATTGTCAACAAGTATGATTAATTCATTGTGTGGCTCCTTCTGTTGTGCAGATACACTGAGAAGGTTAAAAGTCTTCAGTGAGCTGCAATAATACGAGTTGGAGGAGAGGATGAAGAATATATGCCTGTCAGTATTGTTAGATTGTCTGTCTACATGTGTTGCTTCGTGTTTTCTGTTCCAATAGCCGTTGCTTAAGGGGACGCTTTAGAAATTTGGGGATTTTTGGCAGTAAAAATGAATATTTTATTTGTCATGAATTTGATAAAATCATTATTTTTCATGTACAATTAACACCATTTGCTGTCGACTGAAAATGACATCACAGGTACTTGGGAGGTAACAACCAATCGCAGCTTAACTTCACATGAGCCGTAATTGGTTGTGCCATGACCCCTGAGTGCATCTGATGTCAAAAACAAATGAGAATCAAGCAGATGTGATCGTGTATAGCATTGTGATGTTTGTTACAAACGTGTCATTACAAAATTGTCACCGGTTATTTAACAGGACAATCTCAACCGTAAATGCACTCAAAAACAGATGCGGAATTTCAGGAAGGGTTTTCCACCGCGGAGCGACGATGTCGAAGTGTGAAAGCACAGAGCATCGTCACCATCGCAATCGATTTCCGCATTGCTAAGACGCACTAACGTGTGACATGATGGTGAAATATTGACTGAAGCAGCTTGAAGCAGTTTTAATCTTTAATGAAACAGCAGGGCGACATAAAAGTTTACTGGAGCGCTTATTATGGTGTCATTAAAACCCAATGACAATATGTTTGTTTGCCCGAAGACTCGGAGAGACCAACATTAGCATCTAATCAATCCGCAATACAGCAAGCGCGCCCCCGCACGCACACACAAAAAAGCTGACCAAGATCAATGGACGCAATAATTAAAGGGAAGCTTTTCTTATCCTGTGCATGAATAATGACGGTTAATTAGAGACAGAGTCCAACGAAATCACAGATGTAGCTAACCTAAACCAGGTGCTGCTCAACACATTCAAATTGATTAGTGGGGATGCACTCAGTGTCACACTCCATTGGAAGCGAATAATATTGTCTTCTCATTAGCCGATGAAGGGGGAAGGGCGTGAGGACACAACCTAACGACTCGAGGTCCCTTTCGCAACAAGAGAATGTTAATGTGAAGTATTGCTCGGCTTTAAATGAAATGCGATCAAGGTCACTAAAATGGGATTCACACATTCAACTGATTTTTGACAATTTAATCATGACCCCCCCCCCCCCCCCCACCCCTACTCAAGTGTTAATCACATGTCACTGCAACAACCTGAAAATCTCTTTGGCCTACGCATAACTACGCGTTTGACGCACGGAAATACGTCTGAATAACATAAGCAGGGCGACAACAACAAGGCGCTCTAAAGCAGCCTCACCGGGCGGAATATTTCATTTACATTTCTTGCGCATAAAAATGACAGAGAGACACAACACTTGACGTGTGCTGCTGCCATCACACGAACACAGAAAATATCAACTGATTTTCCTCATCATTCATACCGGGGATGCTTTGGGCTTCATTTCTGAAATTAGCACAAAACTGTTGCAAGAAAGGCAGCTTGTGATTTCCTGCTGCAGTATTACCGAGAATGTGGCCCGGTGTGTTATACAGTCGGAATGAATGACGTGTTTCACCAAAATAATTGCTTTTTGCTTGTATATGCATAAAGCTTCGAGGAACCGCAGTCAATCTCATCTGAGTAACAGAACATACCCCCCCCCCCCCCCCCCGCGGCACTTTTCTTTTCCACCCGCTCCAGAAACCATCACACAAAAACTACTCTTCATCTCTGCAACATAAAATAATTCCTTCTGCTTTTTTTTTTTTTTTAAATTCCTGTAAAAGTCTCCAGAATAATAATGAGAATAAGGTTGCAGTAAATAGACTAAGAAGTGGCCTCACGGATGGCCGGGGGATTGCTAAATAGGAGAAATAACCAAATGCCTCTTTTTGTTGTTGTTGTTGTTGTTGAGCCGTAATGAAATAAGGTAACTCTGGAGCTGAAATATTTAATGGGATGCGCCCACTGCCTTAATGGAGCTGTGAATGTTCAAGCACACAACGGTAACCTGACGTTCACTCTTCAACCGGCATGCGGAGGAAGGCGGCGCATCGGGACGCCATCATTAACCATTAAGCGGGCTGACAGGTGTGTCAATATTTGTAGTGGGCTACCTCAATGTTATATAGGGGATCTCATTCAACCTCAACATCGACAGCTCGAGGCAAGTCTTCAGTGAGTCTTTCGGGTAATTTTTCACGGAACTCATTTGGCGTTTGGCGGCATGTTTTTAGGCCCCCGTCAGTTCAAACGGTGGCCAATAAAGCTGAGATCAGCAGTGATGTACATTACGGCTATAAAGTTGTCTTCTTTAATTCAAATTATACACTCTACAAACAGTGGGGGTCAAAAATAACTCAAATTGGGTCAAAAGACAACTTTTTGCAGATGGCTACGACTGAAGTTCAGATTCGCGTGCAGCCACCACGTGGCCGCAAACTCTTCCAGCTCCCGATGTAATCCTGTACACACCGTGCGATGTGACATTTCTATGAGCATATCCACTCTTGTAATACTTCCTGTGTGGCGTAACATACAGCCACTGGCACATTCTTATGTTCAAGAATATTTACCGTATACGTCTTGAAAGTCATGTCACACCTTTATTTTAGCCACCTGAAGAACTGTCACAAACATCCCTTTTCTTGGCCTCTTATCTTTTTTTTTTTTTTGCATTTTGTTAGTCAAACATGAAGCCAAAATGTCGTGCATGTGATGATGTGAAAACACAGCTGCGGGGCATCTGCTGAATTAAAAGGCACGGGAGAGTTGGCAGAACACAAGATGAGGTCCCTTGACAGATGGCAAGCGCGCACGGGCGCTCAGAATTAGTCGGCGATTCACTTAAAACAAAACAAAATAATTTCAAGGCTCACATCAGAAAATGAACCAAGCACCTGGGCTGCCAGGACTCCCTGTGCTCTACTTCGTGACTCTGCGTGATGTTAAATGTGTCAAAACAAATAAGTGATACTGAACCGTCTCCTCCAATGTTTTGCCATCAACGCATTTTCCTGAAGTCAAAACCGTGCGGACGACACTCTTGACTGGTTACCAGGCAGCCACGAAATCGATAGCCCGTACGCATAGAATGCTGAGAGTATATCGTTTTAGAAGGAAGGAAGGAAGGTTGAGGAAACAGTATAAACAATGTAATACCAGAATAATCCTATTGATGAAACGGTTTAGGGATGTATTATGGAGTGGTTGCTTGGTTACTACCATCATCTGGGAGCATTGAAATACGGACTAAACTATTACAGAGTCAATGCTACCGGAAACCGGTAAGGCTGTGTTGAGATTACTTCAAGTATCCATCAATCCAAGCACTTTCAACACCGCACTTGTCCTGAAGACGATTGGGGTGTGGGGGAGTGGGGGGTTTGCTGGAGCCTGACCCAGTTGACTTTGGCTGAAAGGCGCGCTAGCTCCTGAACTGGTTGCTAGTCAGTCGCAGGGCACATATAAAAACAGACAAACCATTCGCACCTTCGCTGAGTGCGAACCGATCCCACGCTGCCCACACACAAGTCAGGCGAGTGTACCGCGACACCATCGGCGGCTCGAAGTACTGAAAATGAATTTTCTTGATTTCGCTCATATATTTCAATGTAAAGAATTGGCCACTGATGCCTCCAATCTTGTCTTGCCAGTGCTTTGTAATTATTATTTTTTTCACAAGAGAGTTACTTTTTCTCTTTTTTTAATATTTTGAATCCATTTGGAGTGGGAGTAGAGCCCTCTGGCTAAGGAATTGTTACATGTACATTCCCGGGTATGAAACTCCTACTCAAAGCAAATTTTTAGTTTTTATTTTGTTTGTTAATACTTTTAAATGTTGTGCTTTTATGCAAAGAACATTAAGTTACCCCGTGCATGAAACGCGCTGTATGAATAAAGCCTCCTTGCCAAGGGGGGTGTCGTTTATACAGTATACCTTTTCAAACCATCACGTTTATACATACCAGAAGCACGACTGAGCCCCTGCAGTCAACTTGCACTGGGGCTAGGTGGGTAGTTGAGCCGCCACATACGGCAGGTGGAGCTGTGAAAATCAAAAAAAAGGGGAAAAAAAATCTTAGATGTGGTCATTGGCAACCATTTTGTGTGTGTGTGTGTGTGTGTGTGTGTGTAAACGCCATCAACGGGAGCTTTTCTTTGGCCTGTCAATGTTGCATATAGCATACTTTTCTGCACCAACCAAAAATTGAAAGTCTTCAAAGCACTGATTTAACAATGCTGGATGTGCCATCAAGACAAAACAGACATGCTTGAAAGAAGGATGCACATACTGATACCAGTCTTGGTGTCAATACTATACGTCTGTGCGAGCAAGCGTGCGGTTTGCAGCTTGGCAGTGAGGAAACACTTTTTTTAGGAATCATGTGCATGATTCCAGTTATTTATTGACAATCCCAGTTGAAGTTTGCAGAACTAACAAAAAGAAAATTGCACATTGCATATTGAAGCAAACAGACACACAGCTTTCTCTCACAAGCGCCCGCTAGCTTAATGCGAACACATCAATGCTAATGACGAGCTAACAAACAGCACTGATGTTCTAATCCAAACCTTTGAATGACAACTATTCAAACGCAAATGGCATATCGGACAGGGGAAGATTGGCAATACTTTTAGGCAATTCTGCGTACTGTCGCGATGTGATGTGGCTCTTCACCAAATCTACGCTTGGATGCGTGCACCACACTGCCCCCTAGGAAACCGAGAATTATTGCAGTTGTGAAAGAAGTTATATTTGGGGAGGAAATGTTCCAATATTTGGTTAAAATGGAATATATTTGCATCAGAAATGCAACAGCTCCATCAAGTATTGGACGTGTGTGGTCTGGAAAAAGATCTCAAGTCATTTGCATCTTATTTTTAACTGGCTACAGTATATCAACAGTCTATTTTAGTGAGTATTGACGAACCCAGAAAGTTACTAATGAGTGTGAATATTTGATCCGTTTTGGGCTTAGCATCCATCTGAAAGTAGCTTGGGAAGGGATTTGCAAGTCATTCCGTTTTGATGTTTTGCACAGTGGCCCAATTACTGGATTTCGGTTTTTAAGGATTCACAATCTCTCATTCTCAAAGCAGGTTGTGTCTGTTAAACACATTCAAGGAATTGCAGTCACCATTTGAAAAACTTGACACGGTTCGGGAAGGAACAGAATGGTGATCGGCCCCCACAAACAGACACAAACAAAATCCGAACAAAAATATTTATTTAATAACAAAATAGCTGGTCAACATGAACAAAAAGCACTTGCAAAGGCAAGGAAATAGTTCATCCGAGAGTATAAACGAAATGACTGCGGTCGAATGACACGAAACAAAAACAAGAGAGAGATCAAAACACAAAATAATATCAATACTTACAAGCGAGAGACTAGAGAGTAAAAATGAGAACAAAGAGGTCTGGGAAACAAGACTCAAACATGCGTCAATAATCCAACAGAGAGATGAAATCTTGACAGTCCTTAAATACTTGGCCAACTTGATGACCAAATTGGCAGCAGGTGCGCACGCTGGAGGGAAGGCACGCTGGAGGGAAGGCCCTCCACTGCCACCTGCTGGAGACACAAAAAGAGGATCGTGACAGAACTGGAATGAAACTGAACTTTTTTTCTTTTTTCTTTTTTTTTAAATGTACTACATTAATTCAGCTCAGCGGCAATTCTCACCAACGACCTTTCGATGCAGTCTGGTGTTCAAGAATCAGCGGAGAGACGTCAAACTAACATCTGCGGCAGGAAGGGGTGCAATGCTGTCAGTGCAGACGCTCTGCCAGGTCCTGCAGCCATTAACCCCCAATCCCGCCTCCTTTCTTTTTTGACAGTAAGTTAAGAAGCCAGGAGCTCTGTGGTTTGATGAGAGGTGGAAGGAAACACTGTCTAAATGTGACACAGTGTTACTGCGGCAAGGAAAATGACTGTGTCGCCACGGTGCATCAATCAGAGCGTGGAGGGGGCTCAACGACTGAGATGTTTTATAGCAAGGGCCCAAGGCTATGGCCTCCCTTAAAGGAGGGTGGGCGGCGGGGTCTTGCTCCCCGGCGAGCCGGGCCTACTTTACATGGTGATATAATCGCTAAGCCCGGGCGAACAGCGGGACGGCACGCAAATGTTGTTTTCCAAACCCAGAACACTTTTGGCATAAATTGGAGAAAAGATGCGAGAGATGCAAGCTCTTGGACATCTAGTGCACTTAACAGATAACATGCAGTGTTCAATTCAACACCGCTAACACAGAGTAGTGCTGTCAGAGCCGAAAAAGCTAAATATGAATCTTACACATTTCAAGGCTGTGTTGTGAGAAGGGAGAAAGACGCATGACAGTTGAGGCTTGTAAGTGATGCAACTGGCAGCCATAAAACAATGAAGGGTGAATCGAGGTGCAACGATTAATCAACAAAAGGTGTATAAATAGAATAGTATAGTATACATAAGGGTAAAAGTATTTGATGATATGTAGATTTTTCTTTTCTTCTTTGTTTTGAAAAATGATCAATTCAAATTGCTACAAAATAAGGGGTAGGACTAGATAAGTTACTTACTTCTTCCTACTCCCTTGAGCATACAACTGTGATGATGTGTGTTTTTCTTCTTTTATCTACTTTCTAATTTTCCTTTCATAATTTTTGTTTGACTTTTGTCAACCTGTTATTGTGTATACTATATATGCTCAATAAACAATAAACAAACAACTAATCAATTTTCATGTTTTTTGATCATTACAGTTGATCATTTAAGACTTAAAATTGTTCAACTCTTTGTGTCGGACGTGCTTCCAAATCGAGCAACCCTGGCCAAAAGTATGCCCTTGTCACAGACAAGGGCTGAGTTGTTGAGCAAGTGTCACCAAATAGGTAAGGCGGACGTGCTAACCGGTGGACCACCGAGCCGCCCTTACAGATTAATCCATGCTTAAAATAATTGAAGGTAGTTGAAGCCGTAAATCCTAAATTCTTAAGGGGAAAAAGAATCTTAAAATAGGTCTGTTTGTGGAACCAAACAAAATAGTTTGGCCACACCTCTCTTGGAAGTCAGGTGGATGAGTTGCCAAGGAGGACGGACAACCGGGAGGGCAAATGGAAAGACAAAAAACACACACCCGTGGTTGGAAAAGGCGGCATCGTGATTGACGGGTTTGCACGCCCGCCTCGCCGTGCAGAAGTCCGGGATTCGATTCCAGCCCCAGTCTTCCTGTGCTTGAACATGCTTGCGTGGGTTTTCTCCGGGTACCTCCCACATTCCAAATACAATTGTTGGAACACTCTAAATTGTTCCCAGTTGTGATCGTGAGCGCAAACGGTTCATTTTCTGAGTGCCCTGCAATTGGCTGGCAACCAGTTCAGGATGTACCCCGCTTACTTCGCAAAGAGAGCCGAGATCGGCTGCGGCATACCCGCGACCCTCATGAGAATAAGCGGATCAGATAACGGATGGCTGGATAAATAGAAGTAAATTCGACCCCCGGGGATAGAGACGGGGCTAGCTTGCAAAGAGAAAATCCATGTATATTGGCCCCCATTCAAATGCATTAGGCGGGGTTGAACCCCACAACACTGATAAACATTCAATAATACGAGTGAGTAGAGCCGCATCAAGCAGCGAAAACAGGACATCCTTCACTCGAACAACGAGATGTAGACTGGAGGCTTTTGTTGCAAATGTGCCATCTTTTTACTGCAGCGCACATAATAAAACTGTCAAGTTGTCATACGCCGCAGCCTAATCACATTGTTTTGACATGAGTGTGAACCCAGAGAAGATGATGCGTCACTGAAGAGAAGCCTTTGCACACACCCATCCAATTAAAGCCACCCCTGATGTAGATAAGGTCACCTGCGCCCGCACAATGACAACCTGATGTTCCCGCCGCAGCCTTTGAGGGGCCTTACAAAAGACCAACATGAAACTTCAAAGTTATTTTCATATTGGAAGTCATACTCAGAATAGTAATTTCTGCCCGGGTGATGCCGAAGCTTTGATGTGTCCTCTTTTATATTTATTTCTTTCCCCTTCTTCAATGTAATGAGGATATGAAAATGATTCCACTGGCGCCATTCAAGGCGGCCCTGGTGGTGCTGAAACTGGTTTTCACCGAAATAAAATGGCCACAGGACATCCCGCATCAATCAGTCATATGGAAATTACACTCAAGACTCTCATTAGATCTCACACGTGAATCAGAATGCACACACACACACACATGCATTCCCAAAAAAAAATCATATTGTGCATTTAATCTTGATGTTCAAATAAATAAATCATCAATCCCGTTAAACTCTTTCATTCCACAAGACGTACTTGTAGGTCTTTAAAATTAGGCCCCGCCTACCAAGGACATACTTGTACGTCTAAGTCTTTTTTTTTTTTGCATCATAGAGAGGAGGAGGGTCTGATGCAATCTGTGAATGACAATAAGCTGTTTGCATTGTAAATCATGTAAAAAAAAAGCGACCAGTAGGTGGCAGTGGTGTCTCACATGCTTGAGGTGCATGCTTTTACAAAAAGCTCTTTTTCTCCATTTTTTGCTCAGGAATCGCCATTTTCACGAAATTTAGCCATTTTGTAATGCCGATTGCTGAAGAATGGAAAAAGAAACATTTTTTTTCTGCTGAAAGAAGAGAGTCCAAAATTTATTTTGGTAGGCTCCATGTTCATATAGCATTAGAACCAAATATTCGGTGGGCCTTGCAAGATCAGTCAAAATCCAGTAAAACGCTGGGATTGAGGGGGTTGCTCCAGTGAAAATGGCTGGGATTGAATGAGTTAATTAACTGCCAAATATGATTAGCCTTAAATGTTAAAAAAAAAAGAGATATTAAATGCATTTTTAATCAACTGGTCTGCCAGTACGGTAATGCCATGGAAATAAAATTAACACAATTGACCAATCACATTATTAATGAAAATATACCTTTCCTCAAATAAAATTCTTTATTCTCATGGTGTCGACAGTATTATTATTATTTATTTTTTGGCATTTCTAATAAGAAGTCATAACAGCCGAGAAACTTTGCTTGAGTCGCTTACTTTCAGTTACTGTCTGCATTTCAGATATATGCGATTCAGTTTTGCCTCGTCAGAAAAAAACCTATGTAGTTTCGTTTTATAAAATCAGTTCATTCCTTACACTCTCTTTGATTGTGTTTTGCTAATCAAATACAGTGAATTTTAAATTCCTACATGTTACAAAAACATGGCTTGAGAATATTTCAAAAGGTTATTTCTTGATTGCGTTTTTCACGTATCGTAGGATTGGTTTGGAATACAACCCTCGTGAGGGACTTAATTACACTCGCAACTCAAGCTACCAGTCTACAAAACAAAAGCTTGGATCCATGTCAGGCCGGGTTTCGCTCCGCACCGCCGCAGGACGCATTGGTCCCAAGACAAAAGGCCTGCTGAACAAGCTGCAGAGTGGGCAAGGTCACAGCTTGACACTCTTTCAGAACAATAACTCAGCACTTGTACACTGTGGCCGTGTCACTCCTAAAGAGGAGAGCACAGTGGGGAGCTTTTATTGGAGTAGTCGGGATCAATATTTGACTTGTTTACTATTCTTGGTGCGGTGTCCAGCCCATGGGCCCACCGGACAAATTTTAGTGGCCTACTATGTAGTCTAGGGCTCGACCGGTTAATCAAACGGCCAATTTAATCTGCTGCCATGAGCTTTTATTCATTTGAATCAGTCGCTTTTTTTTTTTTAACACATTACAACATATGCCAAAGAAAACAGCCCCGACCATTTACGATACATCACAACGAAAGGCATACTTAGTCCAAAAGAAAATAGCATTTCTTTTTTATTATTATTGCTGGAACGGCTTCTCATTTTAACAACATCACACAAAACAAGTTAAATGAACAACAAACCCGGTGACTTGATTAGACAACTACAGGAAAAACAAGTCAAATGCAGAAGCATCTTACAGAAACAACGCAATCTGTTTTCAATCTAAGATGATCTCCTTAGCGCGGTGTGCTTGCAAGTCAGAAAACGAACTCTGAGAATAAACAAGATTTATCAGGGCAAGCACAGCCACTTGCAGCTTGTGAAAAGCGGGGCTTGGGTGGGGGTGGGGGTTCTCCTGCCATGACCACTGTGCCGGCAAGAGACGACAGACGAACTTAAGACAGACACGCGGCACTGTTTTGCTTGTGCTGGCGTGACCGTGCTTACAGAACGAGAAAATGTTTAAACAAGAAAGGCCAAACAGTCACTCTGTTTCGGGGCCAAGAGGATTACTCACAAGAACATGAAGAAAAATAAAGCATGGGAAACCCCCCGCCCTCCTTTCAAAAACCATAGGAACTGCCCACACACTTTCTCAAAGCGCAAAACATATATTTAAAGATGCTTCTTGCGGGTTTTTTTTGTTGTTTTTTTACTTGGCGGCCATTTTCCTGATGTTCATGATCAACCTTCTGCTGTACTCTTGGTGGTCCACGGGCTTCACGTCCATCACCGTCGCCTTGATTCTGGACTCGTCCTAGCAGACGACATTGAAATATCGTCAGCCTCTTAAAATAATAGCCTAAAGTCATCTTTTGGCAATATTTTTGAAACCGAAATTATTCATACATATCATCAGAATGTGGGTTAGTTTTTCTGAAGAACAACCAAGGCAAAATAAAAAAATCAAATAAAAAGACTGGCTTTTTTTTTTTTTTAGGATGCTGACGATACGTACATCAACTTTGCCTTGACTGACCAAGTTTGTTGGGATATAAGTGGTTTCCTGGCCAAATTTAATCATCTCGAGATGTGAGCAAAATTTGAAGTCATAGCATGATGATGTTTCAGTTTCGGTGACAAAAAACATTCGGACAAAAATGTACTTTTGGGCCATTGCCAGCTGAAAATTTTCTGTAAGCGAATTTTGTTTTTCGAGATGTGACTGGATGGCGACCAGCCGATGGTGTACCTTTTTATATTTTACAATGCAATGCTTTTTTTCTTTGTTAAAGACGCACACTTTTTTTTTTTTTTTGCTGGAATCCATTAGTGGTATTTCAATTATTCCTTTCTATGCGGTTGTCGTTATCAGCATCCTGCCTCCACATGCAGTGCTTGCAACAAACCTAAAAAGGTGTTCATCCTTTTGTGAACCAAAGCGCTCGGTGACTGAAAATGCATCCTTATGTAACAACGATTCAAATACAGTGTAGGACCGATAATGGAACATCCTATTCGTCCACTTCAAGAGCGGCCCCTCAGCCATCTAGACAGCGAAGGTCAGCCATTATCCCCCCCCCCCCTCACCCCGCAAAAGCACACAGGTCATGCTCGTTTTGTCTACATTCTCCCCCTCACCACTTTAAAAAAAAAAAAAAAACAAGCTTGCCTTTAGTCTGGTGCCCACGTTCAAGAACGAGTGTGCCGCACTGCTGCTCGCTTATTATGATGCAAGAGGACGCAGCATTTAGATGACATGAATGCAAAAATGGCAGTGTGATCGTTTATCAGGCCTAAAAGATGAAAAGTTCAACAAGATGGATGTAAAAAAATAATTTTTTTTGAGCATATTTAGACAATCTTTTTCTTTCAATCTTTTTAAAGATGCATGTATTTGTTGTTAGTGCAGACGCGATTGTTTAAAAACGGTCAAGTTATATATATCCGGGGTGTTGGCGTTTGTTGATTTCACGTGGGCAGTTATCAGATATGTATCCGATGTTTATCGCCATTTGAAAGAGACCTACATCCAATCTCAAGACATCTTAATTACATACATTTGTCAGTGAAGTCAGGGTACCGCTTGTTGGCGAGAATGTTTTCCCAACAGTACTTTTGTTACGTTGGAGTTTATTTCTAATTACTGACTGCGTGGAGACTTTTCTCTTTACGGCTCTAAGAATCAAACGACCTTCAGATATCCCGAGAAAGCATTTTCGTGCCTTAATGGTGTTATGATGACGGTACGCTAGTCTCAAAAGGGCAGCTATAAAACAAGCAAAGGTTGCTCGGAACTGTACTCGAACCACCAAACTATCGCCCATGTGCCAATCACTCGGCGTCCATTTTTTTGATGCTGTTTTTAAAGCATGCTGTCAAAAGAGTAGGGTGTGTTCGAATATGAAATATCACACTCTACAGTGTTGTAACGTTGAATAACACACTTCAAAAAGAATGCAGAGAATTTCATACTTTTGTGTATTATTCAAGCGGCATTGTGTTGTTCATTCTGTTGTGCTTGCCTTGGCCACAAGGGGGAAGCAGTACTACATTGATATGATGAGAGCCTTGCAAGAAAGCTGCAATAGTAGTCGTTTTTCGTAGCGGACAAAGAATGTATGCGTCTGATTATTGTTGTATGCTGCGTCCGCAAGTGTTGTAACCAATACCGATGGATTACATTAAGCGCTTCAAATACTGTCAATGTGAAGAATGTCAAAGTGGCTCTCGCATCCCTCGATTTTTCTCTAATTAGAAGAAACAGTTTGGCCAGCCATCCTCAAATTGAAGCTGATGACGACACAACGGCTGGCCCGCAGTCGTGAAAAGGAGGCGCTTTTGCAGGTGTCTCTACTGAAGAAGCGAGGAAAGTTTTGGCGGCGTGTGCAACGCAGGAGGATGCTGGTCGCTGGCTGCGCTCCAGACTTCCTGCTCAGAGGCCCAGCCCAATCAATTCTTTTATGCGCCGCAAAACAAAACTCGATCTGTGTGACTGCGACAAAGCTGCGCGTGTCTCTTTCTAAAAGCGCTGGAAAATGAGCAGCTTTGGCAGGCCAAAGGAGAGTGGGGTCGATATGCTCATGAATGGAAAGCCAACATGTTCGGTCTTTGTACAAAACTTAAAAACAGGGTTGGGCAAAGTATGGCCCGCGCGCCGCATAGGTCCCACTCTGCTCTTTAATTCCGTTTACCAAGAATGACATCATCAAGAGTCCTGCAATAGGAGCCAAAGAGTTGATACACATCACCAGAACCTGCCGTACTTACATTATACGTTTCTAGCTTCACTCTGTTGCGAAACACAAACGTGCTGAAGTTAGCTTTCTGGAAGATCTCGTCAAACGCTGCTTCATTCTGAAAACAAACACACCCTTTTTCCAACAGATGAAACTTAAGGCACCGGATTAAGGCTCAAGAAATCGTCTTACAGACTCCTTCAGCTGTCCCAGATAAGCTGCGTTTTGGCCCAAAATGGACTCTGCGGTCTCCTGGAAGCAAGTCACCCATTGGTTGTTGGTGTAATCTGAAATGTTGGCCTGGCAAAAACAAAAAGTGACACAAAGAATTAGACTCGGGAGGTCAGTTTTAATTCTGGTAATGAAACTGCCGCGAAAAGCGAAAATCTGATTAATTGACACACTAAAAACTGCCTGCACATGCCATAAGGCAGTGGCAAAGGCCTATTCAATTAGACATTGCCTGCCTAAATGAAGCACCCCCCCCCCCTTCGTTGCAAATACTTCCTTTGCAACTCGTTAAGTATAGTTGTAGTATCAACATTAACCACTTGATGGCAGACATGGCTGAGTTGCGCTGGCACAAGATCATACTGCCGTATACTACAATGTGAGTAGGCTTAACTCTCGGCGGATTTGGAATGGCATGAAGGAAAAACAGTACCTGAATAATAACACACTTTCAAGTGAACTGATTTTGAAATGGAAAAAAAAAAGTGTTACTGCATTTAATGTTGCTTTGCTGTCCAGCAGTGTTGTGCTCTCCTTGAAGAGTAAATTCAAGTGTATTTTGTTGACTGTTCAAACCCTTTGTTGTTAAAGCATGGAGATTTTATACATGCACTAAGCATGAAATTTAAGATGAAAAAAATATATACATTGGTTCAATGTAAACAGACATGCATGTATTTCGTCCATATTTAATTTTTATTTTATTTTTTATTTTTTTTGTCAGGCATCTGCTGAGGAGGTGCGTCCTATGTGGCCCCACCCGAGTAGCGCTGATGAAAAATTGTGGCATCATCTATTATTTAAGTTGCCCATCCCTGATGTAAGTCATCACTTACCGGCGAAGAAAATAATGGAAAAGAAGAAATGTGATTTAATGTTTCAGGGCATCAGAGGGCTGCATAAATATTATTTTGACAGTAACATCAGTCATTATCTTGCTGATATAAAGCATACATCTCTGGCCTTAATTTCATGATAAATGCATCAGTACATGCTTTACTGCATGTTTTTTTGTTTTAATGTGGACATTCAGCTATGAAGTTAAAAAATACCCAAGGACAAAATATTGCAAATCAGTCAAATGCTCTGCCTGACCCCAAAGAAATTGTTATATTCTTTTGAAATTAATCAGTTATCTGATTTTATTCTGCCAAATGTTGGAATGGGCATCATCTGAAAAATAAATAAATCCACATTGTTCATGCTCTAATCTTAGACAGGGCACATAAACGGCGAAAAGGTGAGGCTAGGTTGCCAATAGGCAAGTAACACTGTCATTTGAACGTGCCAAATAATGCCAAAAAGAATATTTGCAATCCACAGCATTCATTGTGCTTGGACCCAAGTAGTGCACCTCATTTTGCCTCCAGAGCATCAAAACATGAGAAATCAATTTCACACATATCAACCAAAAACGAATAATAGAGTCGAGCGCAGATCTCATCTGTGACTCGAACAACAACGAAGGAAAGAGGAGATGGTGGCTTGATACCACAGAAGAAGAAAGATGGTGAAAGTGACATCTTGTGTTAAGGACAAACATTTGCTTATATCAGCATTTCTGTGGCAGGGACTTTTTGTCTCAATCCACATGGGGGCATTTTCCCTGAACAGCATTTTTTTTTTAAACAACTCCCATTTATCTCCATGTAGACGTGGATTTTTTTTTTTAGTGCATAATCTATCATCCAGACAAAAAAATAAATAAATGCATGCACATCACTGTGTCTCTGGCATGAGAGAGCACAGTGCTGAGTCACTCACTGATAGGATAAGGCGGTACTTGAAGTTGGGGAAATCTTTGTCGCATTTCTCGCAGCGGTACATCCCATTATACTGGTCCACCACCTTCTTGTTGCAGTCTGGACTTGGGCACGCCCGGTAGAGGCAGTTATCTTGACGCATGTACACAATGGTGCCGATGCAGGTGTAATAGTCGGCCTAAAAACAACCAAAAAAAAGGGCAAAAAGAAAAATCATGAATGCCTTTAAATGTGGGCTGCACGTATTTGGATTTAAGTATCGCCCCTGCCATCTATTTTAAGTCAGAAAGGGTCTGATTATCAGAGAGCTCTAAAATAGTGTTACATTCGAAAAATCTCATCCACTTAAAAAAAAAAAAAAAAAGAGCAAATGTTAAAATTCGATGTGTCCTTAGCTTAAACTCTTTCATTACCTTTCTACGCTCCAAGCATGAAGAATAGCACAAAAGACACACGAGAACGATTTTCAAGTTTTATTTTGGTCTTTTTTTTACCGCACAGTGTGCAGCGTTGGTGCAGCAGAATCCTAATAGCACCGATGCAAATGAGCACTCGCTGCCTCCGCAAGCCCGAGACACCGGCTGCACATAAATAGCTTTTCGGAGACGTCCCTTGTCGGCATGGAAAATACCCAGAGCAGGGGAAATGGATTTCACATTCGTAAAGAGATGAATACGAAAACGAGCGAAGGTGCAGAAATTAAGAACTGAAAAGTGGGAGGCACCTTTCCTACGGATACAACCAATTAAGTGATTGTTGTACACCAATCCATTTAATCGGAGGAGCTTTTTGGAGGTGAGACGTCACCGTTGCTGGAGCTGAAAACTGTGCTGGTGATTAGTTCATCCAAAGGGTATTTGATTTCAAATGGTAAAACAAGTAGAAATATTCAGATGAGGCCAATTTTATTGAAACTGTTATGGGGGGGGGGGGGGGGGGGGGCACAATTTGTTCCAAATGAAACAGACTTGCGTCCTGGAGCCCAAATATGCTTTGTGGCATGGGTCAGAGGGACAACCAGTCCAATGTATCCCCCCCAATGTGTTCGCGTCAGTGGGATACAAATACAATCCCTGGTTAAGGCCCATATATCATGTTCCCAATTTCTGGTCATTGTGTTGTAAGACGAGTGATATTTAACTCTAATTAACGGGGTACATAAAACTGAAATGTCACTGTTTAGATAAACCGGCGGTTGGAGTATGACATGTCACAGCTGACAAAGCTGTGGCGGATGGCGCCGCCTAAAAGTAGCCCTTGCCATTTTTTGCCTCTCAATAGAGGTTGCAATAATACAGCAAATCCCTCTTCAATTAGGGTGACGCTGACCAGGGGGGTAACTGTCAGAGAGGGCAGGAGGTGGGCGTTTGCGGCACTGACACCTAGTGACAAGGGGCAATTCATCGCACCGGACTTTCTTTTGGGAAAGACTGTCTTCAGAGGCCTTGACCACAATGTTTGGCTCGACAGCCTCGGTTTAGCTGCTATGTCATCACATGGGAAGAGCGCGAGCGTCCATCGGCCGGGGGTCAACACCTCTTCTTCTGTGGAAGCATGAGGAAGGCCTTCACCCGAGTGACTGGGAATTGGGACGGTGTGGATGGCCCAGGAAAGAATTAACGAGACACGGAGTCAACAGTTTCACGATGTGGTACAGTGGGGACAATTTTGGCAATTGTGGACTTAACTGTACCTTTAGACATGCATTGGGGTGCCTGCCTAGGGATGGGCAAGTAGCTATACCTTATTTGCAGGTATTGTGTGTGTGTTTACATCTGAATCAAATTTGCTACAATGAAAAACCCCCTGTTGTGAAAAATTTCTTGCTGCAAACATGATTTCATTGTAGAGGAGTTTCACTGTACCAGGTAAGCCTCCTGCGGCAGTTTGACATCAGCGAATCGCCACCTACGTCAGAAGGTCTTTGCTCACATTTTTGTCACTGTGTCAACTGAAAATGTAGTTATCAAGGACGAGAGAAGCTCAAGACTGATCTTTGCGCCCTGCTTCACGTGTCCGTGTTATCGCTCCACAATCTGCTCTTTACCCAACTTAATCCCTGTCAACATAGTGATTTCCGAACATGGGGCGCATGCTAAATCGGGTGAAACGCTGTCTGCTAATACCTCAGAGCCAGCCGTCATTTTCCGCTCCAGTTGATTTATACACTTCTGCGAACACCATTTCCCTTTGCAGTGCAAACAAGCAGTGAGGAAATTAAAGAGCACATATTATTGTACTCATCCACGGGCGGTAATTTCATTACAGAGGGCAACGAATGGAGGGTTGGCGGGTATATGTAATCGATAGCAGAGATAAATGTGACTTTCAGCAAGAGCAAACAGGCACACGGCAAAGACAGCAGATTAATGAGCTGGAAGACGAGATCGGGAACCTTTTCAGTATACATAACCGCTTTTGCTGCGATTTACTAAGTTGGTTGATTGTAAAGACTCATCAGGGCTGCTGGCGGCAAAGAACCTTTGTAATTTGACAAGGTCACACCGAGGAGAGACTATTCACCTGCGGCGTGCGCGTCAGCCTGTGCGTGGGCGTTGGCGTTTCACGTCGGAAATTCTCGGTGCGGGTGCTTAAACATCCGCAAAGAGCAGGCCGCAACTGTCAGTCGAAGACGCATCAAGGCCTCGTACCTTCTCTCCGTGTCCTAAGTTCTCAGTCTTCACATCAGCCAAGGTCTTCCACACAGAGTTCCCCATGCCGCCACTTCCTTTCAACTCGGTCACAGACTGTCCTTCCATGCTGTGGCCTTCCTTGTCAAACCTGCACAGCAGAATACACTTTGGTGCTAAGCAGCGATGGGGAACAAGCTGAGCGTTAACATTTGGTCCAAGTCATTCGAAAACCATAATCAAACAGTTTGATGTTTAGTATGAGAGATGGTCTGGAACTCGCTATAAAAAAAAAATTTTTTTTAATTAAAACAGCCATTATACAGTGATCCCTCGCTATTTCACGGTTCATTTATCGTGGCTTCAGTGCATCGCGGATTTTTTAAATTCATAAAAAATATAATAAAATAAAATTCCATATCCATGCAGTACAGTACTGTATATGTTGCTCTATGTGACTCGCTGTTGTTTTGCTGACCTTCGCAGCTTCTCGTGGACCGTTTGCAGACTTTTGAGGAATTGAAAACTTTTTTTTAAATACGTTTCCTGTATTTTGTTATTCATAAACTAAGCTAATTTATGCATTTTTAAATCTATTAGTGTTCAGCATTAAGTCGTGTTAATTACTTCAAAATTTACTTCTACATGCATGTACTGTATACCATTAAATTTGGCCTTATAAAAATGATGTACATGTACCTATATGGAAGTGGGGGGGGGTCGCTACTTCGTGGATTTTTGTTTATCGCAGGTGGTTTTGGTCCCCATTAACCACGATAAACGAGGGATTACTGTACTTCACATTTAGCTTTGGGTCGGCTCTAGCACTTTGCGTAGCTTGGCTGCTACTACAGCGTGCTGTTCACTTGTTTCCGTATACAGGTACCTGATTGGACACATATCCCATTAAAAAATCCAATCTGGGGTGAATTCCAGGACTCATACTTATTACTTACTGTATTATGGATTGGCACAATGAGCCCCATTGTGAAGCAGGTATCCTAGACAGATGAGCTAAATTGAGAAAGATGTTAGCCTTCTCCTCAGCTTGAAGTTTTTTTTTAACCAACTTGGTTTGGCTGTTTAGAACAGTCGTGTTAATCCTGCTCAATTGAGGCAACCGTGTCTGTTAAGAGTGCAGCGTGTGCTTTTTCAATACGTCACAACTAAGACCCAATCTTTTCCACACGTCTGCCAACAAGGAGCAGTCAGAACATAAATTTTTTTGTGTGTGCCGTTTGATGGCTTTGTGAAAAGTGAAGGAGGCTTGAGAGATAAATCAAGAGAAGAGGGATAGCAAAGTCATCCAGGGTCGGGCTGTTTGCAGCCATATCAAAAAACCCAATTTCGCACAGAATATCCCCTGTTATCCAGAGAAGACAACAGGAAGGGATCAAAGGGCGGGGGGAGTCGTAAAAAAAAAAAAAAAAAGCAACAATTGGATAGGAGAGGAGTTTAAAATGGTCACCAACATCAAAAGTGATCACTAATGTGTTGGGCCACAAGGCACAGCAGCGCTCGAGACAGGTTGTAAATACATGCCTTGCTCCTGAAGGCAAGACTAATTGAAGGCATCCCCATTAAAGCAGCGGAGCGTTGCTGAGGCAACGCGCCAGCTGCCGTGTTCCACTTTTTGCTGATGAATGCCACCAAACCGATTGACGCAAGCGCAGGTTTTACTTTGAATTGCGAATGTGAGTAACTCGTGGCCTCAGTGTGATGCTGAAATGACACCACATGGATAGGCACGGCATCCTTGCTCAACATCCAACGCATGTGTTCAGTGGAACCTCTTGAGGTAGAGAGAGAAAAAAAGTTGAAACCAGATTTATGTGAAAATGTGCCTTTTAAAGTCAAATGAAAACGAAAGGCATCATGGTGAAATCGTGCAAGATGGCAGCATCTCTTGTGAGACCGGATCTGTGAATGGGTTGGCTTTAAAACAGTTCGCACATTTTTAGTTGTCCTTCGGTTCATCTCACCGATCTTATTTGTTTGAATTGGTGTATCCGGTTATTTCTATCAGTTTCAAAATTAAAGTACAGTCATACCTCGGTTTTCGACCATAATCCGTTCCAGAAGGCTGTTCGAAAACGGATTTGTTCGAAAACCGAAACACGCTCTTTTTTTTAAAAAAAAATCTTTATTGAACACATCTGTTCACAATGGAACGCAAGAGTCTGTTCACGTAAGGAAGGAGAGACGAGTCAAGTGACGCATTCAAGTGCGCTCAGTTTGTCCGAGAACCGAAATTCGGTCGTCATCTGAGGCAAAAAAAAACTCGGGGTCGAAAACCGATTTGGTCGAGAACAGAGACGTTCGAAAACCGAGGTTTGACTGTACGTTGGAACTTTGTCTTCACATCTATTTTCTTAAAAGGTTTAAATGTGGGAGAAATAAACAAATAAATAACGGTGGTCTGGTTTAGACTCTTGGTAAAAGACGCAAATCGATGGCATCAGTGTCCTGGGCTCAACGCGGTGAAAATGAGAAGGGAGGGGAAGCAAATGGCTGCGTACACAGTCATGCAACAGCGGCTGCGATGAAACAAATTACATCCAGCAGGAAAAACGAGCCCGAGCAGCCGTAGGTTGTCGGGTACACGTGTACACATTTTACACGTGTGAAGGTTACAAGCAGCATTCTCCGGGAGGAATCTCACCACGGCCAAGATACCATATCATATGAAAACAGCCTGTGTGAACAACACGTTCGCTCCTTGTTGTCACCCACACGTTGGAAAACATGGCAGTTTAAAGGCACTTCATTAGGTACACCAACATCATGCTGCAATTTGCCCAAACTGTCTGCTTAAAACCAAAATGGCCACCTTGCTCAATTTCAGCCATGGGTTCTTCAGACCTTTTGGGTGTATGCGGTTGTGGTTCGATATGGCCATCCAATTTGTGTATGTTAGTGACGAAAGTGGTTTTTAGGGGGTGGGGATTTTAAAAAAAAAGTGCTTGGTATTTAACATGCAGCGTAAACCCGCACCATAACGTGTCCGTCCTGTCCCTGACACGCAGTCAACTGCGTGCATGAGTACACGCACGCACCATGGGCTGCCACCACACTTGAATTTGGAAGAATTCTCTCTGTACAGAGTGAAATCCCACATTCAGTCGGTGCTGCCATCAAAAAAAACATTCTGATATTGGGCTATAATAACAGCAGAATGATAAGGAAGCGTGAGGGTCACCGGGCTCTGGTGAAGGCGCCTTTGTTTGCTTCTTTCCCCATCATGGCGGATGAGCTCAGGACATCAGTGACGGCGAGGCGGACAAGAAACATCGGCCTGGCCTTGGGTGACAACACAGAAACTTAGACGCCAACCGCATATGGACGTACTCACCCCAAAGGCTGTCAGGGTTGAATTACTTTTCTAGGTGTGCTGTTGCCACCTACTGGCACAAAATACCAACGCATGTGTGAATTATCACAAGGAACACGGTTGACATTAGCAACTCTTTTCTGTGTCAATGTAATCAAGAACTACTCTGCTGAGGGAGGGAGCATCAAAGCCAGAATAGAGGGTTTACGTTTTGGCGCCTTGATGTTTGGAAACCATTTGGAGCAGTTTGACAAGCATTCATAGTCCAACTGAGGGATTTTCCACCAAAGACTAAATCGCTGTACCTGAATATCAACAGCAAAAGATTGAGAAGTTACTTTCAAGATTAAATTGAAAAAGAGAACACAGACCTCCACTAAGGCCGAGCAATCTTAATTTGGATCTTCACTCTTCAAGTGCTCACCTTCTCGCGGCTGCTCCGTAGGGACGGCGACAAAGTCGACTCATGAATTCACAACCTTCAAATGGAGGGCTGGACTGCTGTGCCATCGCAACAAAAAGGCCAATTTTAACTGTCCACTGTGTTGAAAGCAATTGCTGCAAGCAAACGCGCATGGTCGTGGAGATATTCTCCTCTCTTTCTCGTTCAGGATAAGTGGCGCTGTCTTCACGTCAGTGTGTCAGCAGCCAAACACCACTTGAAGCCAAACTAAGAGTAGGGAAAGCAATGAACTCTCAGAGGCAGATATGTGCATTTTGCTTCTTTATATCAGCTGTATCGAAATCACCTCCTCTCTTCTCTATGCATGTGTGTGTATGGTTGGTTGTGATGAATGTTTCATGTTCTATTCACAGGGAACGTTGGGAAACACGTTACTTCATTTGCAATTCTATGTGGTCCGTCAAACCTTTCATGGCCTTTTCTGTGGCCTAAATGATATCGACGCTGGATTTTTGGAGTAATCCTGCTCATAAAACAAACAAGACAACAACCGCCCTGCAACGGCTAATACCTTGACGTTTCAGCCAATAACCAATAGTGCAAACTCAATCCTCAGACAAAAGCCCCCAAAGGCGCGCGCGTGTCACGCCTCGGCGCGAAACAAACAATGGCTGAAAGGAACACCCTGAAAGAGTTGAGCATTACCCGAGGGGTGACTGAAATGAATCATCACAAGAGTCATTGGGAGCCTCATTGACTTGCTCCCTTATTCAGTTTTCCATCACGGAACAATCAAAGAAGGGACACTGGATATACACGGCTGCCGCGCCAAGACGAAGGATTATTAGAACAGCAACAAAGCACGGTGGCCTTGTCATGTCTGAAAGAAACGGGCACAATGAGACGGTGCGCATTACAAGGGTATGAACGTAAGGCAGCCTTACACTGAAGAGCCTTTTGGAATCCTTTTCTCGCTGAAGCCACGTTTCCTTCGGTTTAGAACAATCAGACCTGATTTGGCTTGTGGGCAGCCGCACAATCGGCCCGATTGCCATGCGCAACACTGTGGAAACCGCAAATGAACGCAAAGGCGAAAGGGGAACATGACATGGTGCAGTGAATGCTGAACATTATCCTTACACAACAAACAAAAGGTTTGGAATCACCTCTCCGTGGTTATCCGTAATATGGTGCGGAACTGCTTAAAATAAAGAAACCTTGAAGTGGTGCCATTCGGATTTGGGCTCGACTTCAGCTGACTGAGCATCAAGAGAATTAACATGTTTTTTGTTTTTTTAGTGATGGCGGTGTGAGGGTAAATCAGAGAGCCAGAGGACCAAACTTGTGCTAAAGAAAAGGGACGCGTATGCACGCACACGCACGCAAGCTGAATAGGAGTCGTGGGTTCACTAGCGTCCCACTATAGCCTGTTTCAAGGTTACGGTTGGACAGCATGCATTGAACTTTTTTTTTGCACACTGCTGTAAAGTTACGTGGCCATGCTGTATGCTCAGTTAGCGCCGTAATCACAGTTGTTCCAAATGATTGTTTCCGGTTTGTGACATCTTAGTGATTAAGAAAATGGCCTGTTGCGACTTGCATACGCTGCTGACCTACGATCAAACTCTGTTGGGAATAAAACATCTATCAAACTAAACTCCTGATTACAAACGAGGGCCTAACCAAAGGATTTTTATTTTTGGCCAGTACGGTTATTTGGCAGAATAAAATCCCAATAATGAATTAATCAGGTAATCCATGGATTCTTGAGTAAAGACAAATGACTGTCTTTCTCGACATGAAGTATCATTTGCAATTAAGCGAGATCTCACGGGCAAGCGCACAAACCGTCATCTAACAATTAGAGCCAGTCAAGATGTCCCATTTAAGTGCTCTTAATTTGCCTCCCACTTCGCTGCAAAGTAGAGTCACAACTCATGGTGATCGAGCAGATAGCTCCTTGCGATCAAGTGGAAAACGCTTCTGGTACAGATGGAACAACGGAGTAATGGGCTCACAATGTCAGCCCTTTGGCCCTTTGGTTCCAGTTTTTACATTTGAGATAGAGAATAAGAAACAGCTTGAATGTTTGTAATGGATAATTGATTACCCGTGTAATAAAACATGACTGTGTTCGCATAGCCTAGTGATGCGGTAGATTTGGGCAGCACTCTAAACTAACGACGGTAAAACAAGTTGACCGCATATCGTGTGACGGTCTCAGTCAAACGAGCAGTATCATCGTTGCGAAGGCAGAACTATTTGATCCGTCTCCAAGCGGCCCTCCGTCAGTGCGAGAATGCGGTCGCTGGTGTAAACAAACCCTTTGGATGCAAAAGCAAACGCACGTCTGCAAAATGGACACATCAGCGCTGGGGAGACGTCACGTATGATGCAAACTGTGACACACCATTCTTGTTACAAGGACATTAGCATAGATTTCATGCGACCTGCAGATACAGAGGCGATGAGGAATCCAACATATGCACTGACTCGGATAAAGAATGACTTCCATTCCCCATGCCTTTCGCTGCAGTGATCCCACCCCTCCGTCCCCAAACCCAACCACAGCGCAATGCGGACAATGTAGGGAAATTCTTGATCGTCACAATAACAACATGCTTCATATTTACTTGGACAGTGAAAAGGCGACATTCCTTCTGGTTCTTCCAACCATAACAAGGAGGAATGAATTGGGGTGGAATAAAGAGAGTGCAGGAAAAGCCCTGGGATGTACATTGTATAAATTGTCTCCTACTTCCTGTTCAAAGCACCTTGTCACATGTATACAAGACGGAACAGGGTAAGCGGTTTCCCGAAGTGTACCGTATTTTCCGGACTATAAGTCGCTCCTGAGTATAAGTCGCACGAGCCATAAAATGCATAATAAAAAACAAAATACATACATAACTGGCACTGGAGTATAAGTCGCATTTTGGGGGGAAATTTACGTGATAAAATCCAACTCCAAGAACAGACATGTCATCTTGAAAGGCAATTTAAATAAATAAAATAGAAAACAACACGCTGAATAAGTGTACAATATGCTAACGTTACATGACGCATAAACGACGAACCGAGAACATGCCTGATATGTTCAAGTAACATTAAGAGTTATTCGGATAACTATACTGCGATTGGCTGGCAACCGATTCAGGGTGTCCCCCGCCTACTGCCCGAAGACAGCTGGGATAGGCTCCAGCACCCCCCGCGACCCTAGTGAGGATTAAGCGGTTCGGAAAATGGATGGATGGATGGACGGATAACTATAGCATAAAGAACATGCTAACAAGTTCAACAAACCATCAATGTCACTCCAAATCACTAAATCCAATGGAATCTTCATCCTCTGTGTCACTTTAAAGCAACCCCATCAACTCCGGAGGTAGAAGATGCAGCGCTTCCTCTTCTACGTCGCTTACATCAGACTCATCGTGGTTTTATCAACACAGGTCTAGAGCGGCCTCTTGCGGAACATTTTTTTCATTCATTCATTTTTAACATGTGAAATGACACAATAATGTGTTAATAATTTCACCCATAAATCGCTCCAGAGTATAAATCGCACCCCCAGCCAAACTACAAAAAAAACTGTGATTTATAGTCCGTAAAATACGGTATTATCGATGAGATTGTTATGGGCTTACCAGCCGCGCAACTTGTACGCCTCTGGGATGTCCGGGTTGGTCATCAGGGTGCTGCTGAAGGACGACGAGAGTGAGACCCCGCCGAAGTCGGACAGCTTGGCACCCTTAATGGCCACGATGGGCTGAGAGGTGCCATTGAACTGCTCCGCCTGCACAACAACGGTTGAGGGGGCATTAGGGGAGAGGAAAAAAAATTGAGCCTCTCTTTGTTATTTTGGCTCAATTACTTCTTTTGTGTAGACCAGTGTTTTCAAACATTTACGGAGCCATGGCATACTGTATATTTTACTTTCGAAAAATCTCACGGCACACAACCAAGCATAAATATCTACTGCAATTACGTGAGAACGCCACAGTGAACAATAATATGGAAAGAACAACTATTCGGAATTCCATCGGATTTTTATCGACACTTGGAAGAGGCCCGACTCCAATCTAAGGTCGCTGCCATGAGTCATATTCCTTTTGAGTCGCTTGAGACAAAGAAAACCAATCACAATCGGCACAATAGGCTGTATAAGTGAGCCACTCAGCCTAAGAGAAACATTTTACTTGGATTTTAGTGATACACAAAGCACTTAAGAAGTGAATACTCGCACAGACAAAGCATAGGGGGAAAAAAATCCTTCGCACTTGTTGTTTGGCAGAAACCAACTTGTGTGGCTCCAGCAGGTCCCTGCAGCAAAGAGCGGATAAACAAACAGGAGAGGCTGTTTTTCTCCCCCTTCGTGAACAAATAAAAATGGGCAAACTGAGCACAGTCCCAGGGAGATGCAGGTAAAGAGTCAACAATATACATCGATCAATACCACGACATTTAGAAACTTCTTAAACCGAATGACGAAAAGAACAGAACATAAGGCCATAGTGGGGGGATAAGAAGCAAGCTTGTTAAGGGACATGGAGTTGTAAAATAAATGACAACAGATGAGTGTTGAATGAAAATGAAAGCTAGGATTACTATTAAGATAAGGTTGCGTCATTGACATGTCCGAATAAATGCAATCTGGAATTAAAAGGGATATTTTTAATTGTCTGTATACAAATTGGGGCTCAACCAATAGGCCAATGCAGGTTCTGATATTTGGCAGGATAAAATGCCAAAAAGAGGTTCATTTATCCCCCTTCCCCCCAAAAAAACATTTTAATTGGTCAAGGTTTTAAGCCAATCACGTTCAGCCTGTCTAAAATGTTCTTTGCCAGTGCCATCGCTGAACTGTACATGAAACAAACTGAATGAGAATAATAAAAATAAAAAAAGACAGAAAGCAACAGCTGTGATCGCAAGCTGCAATCGCAGACTGCTGACCGCTAAGAACCTGCAGTGATGCAGGTCACACACCGCCGTAGGTTCAAGGTGACCTGCTTTGTTAAACTATTTTTTTTTAATACTTTTTTTGTGAAAGTGAAACTGAGAAGATGCTTAGGGTGCAGTGTGCACCAACACAAAAAAAATAGAATATTAATAACACGCACACAGACACACATCTTTTTTTTTTTCTATTTTCCCATAGACCCACTGCGATCGACTTGGGACCAGTTCGCGGACTACCGGTCAATCGCGGCCGACTGGTTCTGCACACTTGATTTCAATCATTAATTTCATGAAGTACAATAAAAAGTTGGAGAAGGAAAATAAGAGTGCTTCGAGCAGCATTTAGATTGTCAACTGTAGTTTCTGTATCTGAACACTGGATGGCACCCACATGACCATGAAGACGACGAAATAAGGTGAAGTCGTATCATGGTGCTCTACTACACCGCAAATACGTGAATAAATAAAGAGATAGGCCTGACTATTGAGATGACTGCAACGAACAAACTCGAATTTCGACAAGTCCAGACAACCAACCGCCCATTCTGAAACTCTTTGCGGCCAACGAAGGTTTGAGATGAGCACAACGAAGCGAGATGCAAATGCTAATGCTAGTCATCTGCCGGCGGTAACGCTTGTTCCCAAAGAAAGCAAAGCCAATACATGTGCATAGAAAAATAAGCCAGAGCTCGCTGAATTCTCAAACGCCTTTCCTGAGGCCAAAAGTTGTGCTATCAATTCCATCCTTGATTTTTTTTTTCCACCATTTGTTTTTGCACAGGGGTGTCGTAAGATCTAACCATTCAGTTCCCACAGTACGTTGGGTGGCACGATACATTTAATTAATGACGTTATATGGATGTTAATCTTTGTCATATGTGTGTTTCTGTTGCCAGCAGTTGAATGTGTGCCATACTTAATTCGTAACATATGCTTGGTTGTTTTTTTTTTTTAGCAAACCATAACTTTACATTGTGTGTGAAAGAGTGACATCCACTTGAAAAAGGATAGTATCAGCCCAAGAGGGATTCCAAGAGGTCAACCCCCCCCCCCTCCTCCCTGAGCCCCAACCTAACATGTCACCTCTAATTTTGGAGGGTGTGTGTTTTTAGCAACTGGACGAACGAATCATCTTTACTTACTTCTTCTCCCCACAACGTGAGCATCACCACCTTGCCAGATGCGTCCATCAAATTAATCGTCCGTTTGGACACTTCCCGGTTGGTCTTTGTGGTGAGGCGGGTCACCTCACCAACACTCTTGCACACGCCAATTACGTCTGTGGAGGACATGGTCAGTGAACTGAGAACAAGCCAGCAAGAAAGAGATAAGTGGTTTTGATTCTGTAGACATCTCCTTACCCACAAGGGAATCCTTCTCCTTCTTCTCCAGGTCGCCGATGGTGATGAAGTCGCACTGCACAATGGGGACATCGCAGTTGTCCTCGCACGGAATGATGGAGGTCTCGCCATTCAGCGTGATCTCGTAGTCGTTCTTCACCGAGGTGAACCGCTTGTTGGCCACCTTTAGGTTGCCCTTGGAGATGTAGTAGACCTGACCACAGCGTACGGATGGAAGCATAAGGCATTAAGGACAAGCAGCGTACTACTACTACTTGTAGTCCGTAAAGTACGGTATAAGAAGTCGTCATCATCATCTGGCGTTATGAAAAAGTCCCACCTTGCCGACCTCGATGAGCCCAAAAAACTTGTCTACTTCTTGGTTGAAGCTGGTCACCCTGATCTCTCCCTGGAACCACAAGAAAGTTGAACAACAAGGCCTAGTACATTTCCACACAAAAATATGCAGGAATAACACTTACACTCTCATCCACAACCTCCATGGAGAAAAGTTTGCCATCACCACGGGAGTTGCTCCACGTGCGGATGCTGCTCTTGTTGGTGATGCGGGCGCAGATGGTCCATCTGAGGGCAGACACCTCTTTATTTACGATATGTTGCTGTAAATATCTGACTCCACATTGTGACACACAACGCTATTTGATATTTTCATGCATTACTCACTTACATATTATGGATAACGTCTGACATTCTGGAGTTAGCTCATACAAATATTGCATGTGCAAGTGGTTTGGTAAGCACGTACTTTGATATGTATGGGTTGAGGCTGGCAATGGGCACAACTTTGGAGGGCCCCCCTGGCGTCGTGGGCGCGGCCGGCTTCTTCCCGAAATCTTTACCGACCGCTCTGTTCACTGGAGGGGGGACGGAGGCGGAGGAGGGCGCTAAATGGCGTGTGAAGAAGAGCGGAGTGAGATGTACTCACCCGGTGCTGCAATGACCTTTTTCATTTTGGCACAGTCACACAGTAAGTAGTAGGAGCGAGACAGCAGCTTTGTTTCACGGTTCGTGTTCAGTTTAGCTTCAAGAGAGGCAGCTTCCTCTTGCTCAAAAGTAAGGGGTAGTCATCCTAAATGCACTAGTATAATGTACAGGAGAGTGCATAAAAAGAGGCTTCAAGGTGTTGAATGCCTTTCCCAGGTAGTCATGAACGATTTTGAAAAATAATCTAATATAGCAATTTAATTACTCTTTCAAGGTCCTTTTTGCATGCATTTTCAAACAAATACCAGCATTGAATTAATCTGAATTACAATAACCAATATCAGTCTTATTATACATTCATGTTTTGGTCTTATTGGTTAGGCTTACACTAAAATAAAAGCAAACGAACCATGACCTAATGTGAAAGTCAGTTTATCTACTTCAAATTAGAGTTGTTAATCTACTAAACATTTTGACCTGCAGTCTTAAGAGTTTACTCCAACTCAAAATTCCAAACAATTGTGGCGTCAAATCACTAAATCCTATCAGATTTCAACAATAATCCAAACCAATCTGTTTTTCCTCACTTCAGTTCATTGTTTACATGAAATTATGATATATAAACATGTCATTGCTCTTCTTAAGCACTGAACTTCAGCAGACACAATAGATAGCCAGACAGATTGATATAAAGCCTATCAACCAACCTGAACTAAGTTTTATCCTTTCAAAAATTGCACCCACTGCATTTGAAAGTTGCCTTCTACTTGTGCGATGTCAATTTGATTTGAATTAAATGTTCGGCCCTAATTTTAATAGTGGTTGAGAGGGGCAGTGCAACTATTTATTTATTTCTTTGTGGTACAACAATTTTGGCAGTCCGTGTATCAGAGGAAATACAGCACTTGGCATTTTCACTTCAGGGAAGCTATTTTCACCGCATTACAGCACCTGCGATGCTGGCCAGCACTGTTATGTGTGTTTATGAGTGGGCCAAAAAATGTCATCGGTGATCATGTAAATGTACAGCTGGCAGCTGAAGTGCAGCAGAAGGAGGCAGCACATAAAAAAAAAAGAAAGGCGTGCGAGATGGCAGCCTGGCATTGAGAAAGATGATTCACAGACTACAGGCGACTGTGAAACAGTTACCTCCACCCAGGGAGTGTGAAAGAGCGGTACAAACACGTGAGGTTTCCCCCCTTTGACGATTAGATTTGTGGTTGTGTGTGTGTGTGTGTATGTGTGTGTGTGCAGCTCACGCATAGGATTAGAGTTCAAAGTGTCCGTTTGAGTCCTCCCCCTTGGCCAGTGGCTGGATTTAAGGTAATTAAGCCCTCGGCTCGAGACACCAACAAATTACCGTGCTGATGAGGAGGATGCCCGCCCCAAAACTCAATCCCCCTCCGCATAGCAGATTAGAGGGATGAAGACGACGATATGACACGAGAGAGCCAAGAAGAGAGCGAGAGAGCGAGTGGGAACACCCTCAAAGTTGGATCACTCCCGGTGAAGTGACATTCACCGGGAGTGTGAGTTGGAACGATGGCCTTAAGAGTTTACTCCAACTCAACTGCGTTCTCGATGGCCCCATCAGAACGCAGGTTCTGTGTTGAGGGGCCGTCCAACACTGTGATAGCGTCGTAAGGGAGCATTATCTCACAAAGCCACTCACAGTTTCAACATTTATTCAAGTGGGAGGGTTTGTGACCATCTATTTCTGAGGCTCAAAAATGGAGAATTATTTTCCAAAGCGGTTGATAAAATGTCCTGCCTAGCACAGAATATTTCGAAAAGTGATTAAATACTCCCATCTACTGGTTGAAGTACAAAAATGTGTTGGTAATTTGGGACTTTTTCTTTTTAAAACCACTTCGGAACTACAATCCACAATTCCAATGAAGTTGGGATGTTGTGTAAAACCAAAACCACAACAACGATTTCCAAATCCTTTTCAGGAGACAGTATAGTCACTTGAACACACTACAGATAAGATTTAATGCTCTAATTTATGAACGTCATTGTTTTATGTAAATATCCTCTCCTTTTGAATTTGGTGCCTGTAACACGTGCCAAAAAAGTTATGACAGGGGCAACAAAAGACAAAAAAATTTGAGGAATTAAAAAAAAAAGGTTTAGAAGACATTCCGCATGTGAACAGATAAATTGGAACCAGGGAGTGTCATGACTGAATATGTAGAAGGAAGTATCTCTGAAAGGCTCAGTTGTTCCCGAGCAAGGATGGGGTGAGGTTGCATATCGGTTGAGGAACCAATAATGCTGAAAGGAACATCCCAGTTTTGGAACAAATATGCAGCCATCCAAGCATCGTTTTTTTCAGGGATGTCCCTGATTATTTCAGCAATACAATGAATGCCCAGCCACATTCTTTAGATTGGGGGTGTGAAACTCATTTTTGTTGCGGGCCTGATTTTAGTTACAGTTTCCCTTAGAGGGCTGTTATAACTGAAACCACATAAAGAAGTCAAGAATAACAGTTTATTCACCTATTATTTAAGTTACTGTAATGAGGAGTTTGGTAACAAGAAAATGCTTATGGTATCACTTGGTTATTACAAATGAGAATTTGAAAATGTGGTACAGATTTTAGCAAGCATCATGAAATTTGATTTGCTCTCGTGGGCCGCATAAAATGATATGGCGGGCCAGATCTGGCCCCCGGGCCTTGACTTTGTCACCTTTGCTTCAGATATTACAACACTATGGCTTCGTAGTTAAAGAATGCGGAGATTAGACTGGTCTGCCAGCAGTCCAGACCTGTGTCCCATTGAATATATGAGGCACTTTATGAAACGCAAAACCAGAGTTATGCATGAAGCCAGAATGGTGGGGCGAAAAAAATCCAAGCTTCACTAAATTAATATCCTCTGTTTCCAAACGCTATTTCAATGTGGAAGAAGGGAAGGTGATGTAACAGTGGTAAACATGCATCTAGCCTTTTGTGAATGAATCACAGGCAACAAATTCCAAATATTTTTGGAAAATAAAAAGCTAGTCTGAAACTTAAATATCTTGTCTTTATAGTGTCTTCAATTAAAAAAACAGGTTGCAAAGATTAGCAAATCATTGTTCTGTGTTTTTATTTACATTTACCAACATCCAAACTTAGAATTTGGGTTTGTATAATACACGTTTGATCTCAGCCGCTTGCTTACTCACTCACTCATTCATTCATTCATTCATTCACCGTCAAAAAGGAAAAAAATGGGTCCGGGTGTTCCGCACAGCTCCCCCTTAGATGTTGGCATTTTTTTTCTCATGAGTGAAATGAAATGAATCAAAATGTCTGTGTCACGGCGTCACATACAGTGAGAGTTTAGTTCGTGGCAATGTAAAGCACAACTCAAAACCTTAAAAAAATGTAACAACTTTTAAGTCATTCACGCAAGCAAGACTCACGATTATTTCCAATTTGAGCCTGAAGAGGAGGACGGCTGACAGGGGCAGCTGGCGGCGCGGCCTGCTGAGGGGCTTTAGCCTGTCCTGCACGCACACCCATTTGAGACACTTAGTTTGGATGCAGAAATGATTTCACATCAAAGTGCTTTGAGTTGCAAGAACTGTTACCATCGCTATAAGGAGTTGCGTTGCCAATTCAGCCTCAGGATTTCACGATAACGATCGTTACAGGTAGCGTGTCGTTTCCGTGGCGTCATTTTGACGGTACCGAAAAATGGTTTCCCATAAAAGTCACCGCACACGAGTTGACTCTACACGATCGAATCTCTCCTGCGTGATCAACGCGATTTCACTGTGCCTGTATGTGTGTTTGTGGTGTGGTGTGTGAGTGTGTTTCTTCTAATTTACTTTCGTTTTGTTTTGTTTTGAGTGTTGGCTGGGCGGAACAGATAACGTTATGTGCGCATGCGGGTTGCTATTTTAGTCCGCAAACTGAGGAATCGCGCGGATGACAGTTTGAGATGGCGAGGAAAAAAAACACACAAAGGTCTACTAATTACGACATTTAAGAAATGGGAATGCCAGTCTGATTTTTCGTATGAATCGTCCGAAGGACGTTATCATGAAACTCACCTGTGACGTACAGGTATGCACAGAACACGAGAACGAGATACGAAGAGAGGCACGATTACGAGGCAAGTTGGTCATTAGATCTATAGGCTAATCACTATGAAAAATATTATGAAACAGTCTTGGTTATTCTATAATTTACTGGTTGTAGCATGGTAACTTAATAAATAAAACATTTGTCACAAGGTGCAGTAATGCTAATGTTAACTGTCAGTAGAACTAACGATAATGTGTGGTAGATTCTTTGGTCAAATTGATGGATTACACATGCATCGTTTTGGGAAGAGGATGTCAAGCTACATCAATACTTACCTGTATTAATGATTACTGGTAAATTAATCTTTGCAGTGTGAGACTGGAAAAAATACTCTGATTTTGTGGTATGTTGTATTCATGATGCCATATGAGTACAATTCAAAACCTTTAAAATTGTAACAGCTTTTAAGTCATTCACACAAGCAAGACTCACGATCATTTCCAATTTGAGCCTGAAGAGGAGGACGGCTGACAGGGGCAGCTGGCGGCGCGGCCTGCTGAGGGGCTTTAGCCTGTCCTGCACACACACCCATTTGAGACACTTAGTTTAGATGCAGAAATGATTTCACATCAAAGTGCTTTGAGTTGCATGAAGCGTTACCATCGCTATAAGGAGTTGGGGTGCCAATTCGGCCTTTGACATCTGCCGCGGGCTTGAGGACCTCGGTCTCCAAAATGATTACCACACGTCTGACATGAAGATCAAACACACAAAATTATCTTCCAAATTACTGAAGAATTCAAAAGGAAAGATTACAAAATTTCTTATTATCCCTAATTCTGGGAGTCCTCACGGTTGGGAACTTTTCATGGGGATTCACAATCCCCCTCCGCATAGCAGATTAGAGAGATGAAGAAGAAGCTATGACACTAAAGGGCCAAGAAGTGATTAGAGATATTTTCACGTTCAATTAATTAATTAAAAACATTATTAAAAATATAGATTAATATGAACAAATATTGATTACCGGTATTGAGCATGTCTGGCACTTCATATTCCTTTCGCATATAAAATGTTGTACTTGAACCAATTCCCAATAATTTGTAAAACTAAGGCTAACCTCCCTGACAAAGTATCCACAACATGTCCAAACAGTCCCAGTTAAGAGAGACAAGACGAGAGATGCGTTACCGTCCATCTTTGAGAGTATTTGTCACGTGTCTCTTGATAAGAACAACGCAGTTGGGGGCCAGCAGGTTGTCTTCGGCCATGAAATTGAGTTGTGTGCAAAGCATGAATGCTGGGTAAGGAAGAGGAAAAACACTTTTTGTAACAATGCCATATTTTGCCTAACAATGCAAATGACAGAGTCCAGGGAAACAAGATGCTAATATTAAATGACGAGTAAGAGGATGAAAAAAGGACATTGTACTTACAGGACATGGTGTGTCGTCCATCGCTCATCATCACACGATAACGAACTGGACCATTTCCACCCTCAATCTTGCGGATGCTCTGGAATAAAATAATTGCAGGTATCTATCAAGGTTAATGCATTTATTAAGGGGAAGTCATTAACTACAAATTCCTACATTCAATCGATACATTTTCTATGGTGCTTGTCCTTAATGTTGCAGGTCAGTCGGAGTCAATAAGTACGCCATGGACTAGTTGCCAGCCAATCGCAGGGCACATACAGATACCCACGGAAGGATGGATGTAATAAACACGCTCAATCATATCTTGCCACAGCAGAATAATGAAATAATCCATTGATAACGCTTTGATTTGGAAAGGAAGTGATTTTTTAAAGCACGATAACAAAACTGTCCCGAATTCAAACAACCCGAATCCTAAATAAAAGCAATTATATTTTTAACACGTTATCAACGTGCTTGCTGATTCGGTCGGGATTGCTTGCAAGAATTCAGACAAAAACCACATCACTGTTTGTTGATTCGGATGTTGTGATTTTGTCATTTTACCACAAGAGTCATTCAGTAAATAATTTTGAACAATCTTAATTTATTTCGAGATTTGAAACTATTTACAATCATAACATTCTGCGTATTCTTAATGATGTCGATTTTTTAAGGGTTGTGAAAGACTGATATAAGGCATTTTAATGCAAATTGAAAGGCCTTGGCTTTGGTTTAATGGGTTCAATGTTTTTTTGTGGATCGGCAGGTAATGTTATGTTAAACCAATTGTTCCCAATTTCACTTAATTGGTCTTAAAAGTATTCATTATGAATAGCGTGTCACTGTTCACTTATCTATCTATGCCAGCGACAAGCTTAACAATGAAATGCTCATCCACTAAATGGCAAGTTTATAATCAACCTGGGTATCCACCCGTTTCCATTCATTGCCTTGTGTTCAAATGCAGACGTCATACTAAGTAAATAATCTACTCGACACATACTCAACCTTATATATAAACGTTTAGTACCACTTTCCGTTCGTCGGTGGTTCGTGAGATTTTTGTGTGCCTCGGCTCAACAAAGTAAAGTCAAATAGGACATCAAATATTGCGTTAAACAGACACACTCACCACCAGTTGAAGGATGGCGTCGTCTACATCGCTTCCGCTGGACAAGGCCTGGAAAACAACATTATACAGTCAATAAGTGTCCGATTATACACAATACGTTTATGCTTGACAAATATCACCGGGTAATGTTTTTCACCCGACTGATGACGACAACGACAAAAAAAAAACATTGAAGACATTTACAAGTTGAAAAAAAAACACTTCACTAACATTTGTCAGTTTTAAGCTAGCTTCGCTTTAACGTTACGTTCAGGGCTGAGACACCACAAAGGACAAGAACAAAAACAAATATAGTAGGCATACCTCTATCGCTCCGTCCGTCAACTGTATCATGTCTGCTAAGAAGCAGTTATATTGTCTTTGCAAATATTTGTTTAAGAATGAGATACACTCCGGAGTCCAGACTTGGGCCGTACAGCTCCTTTCCGACTTTGAACGCAAAGTAAATCGTCCCCAATGGCGCCTAAGCTTCGATCGTCCCGCCAAGTAGCGTTTACTTCCCACTTCCCGCTTCCGCTTTTATTTAACTGATCCCGGTGCAATTCACATCGGCAAGGGATCATGTGTAACAGATGCGTCACCAATATGGAACTGACCGCAGGTCAGCTAAGTGACTGTGCGGAGAGAAAACGCAAGACCATTGCACCTTGCGTCACGATGACGCATTCGATGACTTTCAGAAAAATTGGAAACTTCAGAAGCACCGCTGTATATTCTGACCACTGGTATAGAATTTCCCAGAGCACACACGTTGATCTTTCACAGCACAGTGAATTACTTAACACAACATGGCTACTTTAAAAACGACAGATTATTCCAAATCAACCACATGTATTTATTCACTGTATTTTATTATGTAAAATTATACAGAATGGCTGAACATATCAACTTGGCCAGACATATGTAATAAACTCAAAACGGAGGGATACAGGTTTTTTTTTTTTTGGTACTGTAATTAAAAAATACATCATCATGATTTTGCATCTACACCAACATTTTCTACTGGAATATTATGTTCACATATAATGGTGGAAACCTCAACAAATGAAACACGGAATGACGTTTTCCCATCATTTTAATTGAGCATTCTAGTATTGTACAATCACAATGCTCTTCGACATGTTTTTGTTTTGTTTAACAAATGGCCACTGTGCATGTGATAGTTGCTACTTGGGAGGGCCTCCAAATGCTGCCATTTGATTCTTATCATTTTGCAGCACATCTTTTTCCATGCTTTTGGATTCTCCTCTCGGTAAAACCGGCGCACCAGGATTGGGGTTGTTGATGACGCCCATGAAGACCGGCACATGCGTCTTATCGTCCACAAGGGCGAAGAGGAAGGGGTGGCTTAGGGAGAACACCGGGTTGGATGAGCGTGAGATGACAATAGTGGTGGCTGCGGAGGCCTCCGCTCCCTCCTCGTTGATCTCCATGGCGGCTTTGTGTAGGATGCTGGACACCAGCAGTGGGCCGTCGGCTATGTCGGCCAGATTGGGGCTGGAAAACATGTCTCCGAGACCTAGCGTGGGGGACAAGATCAGTGAGGGACTCGTGTCAAGTGTTTAGTTGCCAGTTTCAGGACTTGAATTGGAGTTGAAATAATTGCCTATTTATAATTGCAATTCAGTATTATCAACACAAAGTGCCAGCTTTGTTTTTGAAAAAATTTATATGCAGTGGAGGTCTGAGATGCGAGTTGAAAACATTACTAGGCTCAAATCATCTCTCCTCATTGCAATCAATGGCAATGCCGCCCAAAAAACAAATTGTTGTCGTTGTGTTTTTTAATCAGGAAAATAGCACTCTATAACATAGCAGTTTATAAAACCTGAGTAATAACATAATGAAATAGAAGCAATACAGAGAGTTAGTCCTTCATTCGGATGTACAGTATTGTATAATGCTGCAAATGATCGCATTGTGCTGTTCCTTCTGGTATTTCTGCTTTGGCCACTAGGAGGCAGTATCAGTCATGCAGACACAAATGAAGACTACGAGAGTAATCCCACTCAAACCTTGCGATTAGCGAAATGCATGACAGAAATACCCAATTTTGATACTCTTTCGGCATGTTTTATAGGATTTGCGGCACATTTTTTGGAAAGGGCTTTGTTTTAAAATAATAAAAACAGAGAGAGAGAGAGAGAGAGAGACAGAGAGAGAGAGAGAGAGAGACAGAGAGAGAGAGAGAGAGAGGAGTTGGATGGATGATGGATGGTATATCAGTGTAACAATCTCTATGCGTTTTCAGTATACAATTACAAATTTTCTCCAAACTAACAATCTTAATTTATCTCATTGTATAGCTCAATAATTAAGACCAAAATTGCACATTACAAACTTAATCTACAACTGCTGCTTTTTGTAGGCATAAAAAGCAGGATTACAGCAGCTGACATTCAATTAATTTAGCAAAAATCCATTAATTTTTTTTTCACAAAAACTAGGCTGTATACTGCCTTAATACTTTCTGTTTCATTCTTCTTTCAAGTTCACACTGCCCCAAACTAAATAAGTCATCTGTGTGTGGCACGCTGTTGCTTTCGCTTTGTGGACACTGCTGTGATGGCTCTGCGATAAAGCCTTGTGCTCATAGTTAGCCCTATGTTAATACAAACAATTTCAAAAATGCATTCCGAGCATCAACAAATTTTGCAACGTTAAGACAGACAGGTTTTGCAACATGTTCACCAGTGGATATGAAAAACAAGCAGACAATAGTCATTTGTTTCAGTCTTAAGTAAGTGAAATGAGCCACCTGATGACTTCAGACTTGCTTAAACCTAGTAATGAATTGACTTGCTTGAAATTTTGTGGGGGACTTTGCTTTTTTTTCTCCACAGTAACTTGGGAACTGCTTGAAACTTGAAGGTTAAGACTTCAGATTGACTTCATGTCTTGCTTATGTGTGACTTCCTCCCACCTTTGTCGCTTACCCAATTTTGTGAAGACCTCCTGCAGCTCCTGAGCATACTCCATCTTAAATTTGGGGACCTTCACGTGGACAACTCTTTGCTTGGGCAGACGGGCATAAATGCTGGTAATATTCAGCTTGGGAGCAAGCGAGGACACGTTGACATGGCCGGACATGGGCATGATTACTAAAAAGCTCATCCCCTTCACAAATGGGAAGCTTGCTACCTGCGCGGGGAGAACAAAACGTCATAAAAATGTAAATCGATGAGTTGGAGGCTGTTTTATTTTTGATGAGACTGAGATGAAAGCTGTGGAGTTTTTATGGCAGGCAAACAACCACAGAGACAAAATATAGCCATCTCACTTGCTAAATTGCAGGCACCAACACTGAAATAAAGCCATTCTAGCAACAATTTAAGAAGTTGTTGCAAGGCCTTGTGTGAAATTTCAAGTCGGATAACATAACTGTATGACACCAGAATATACGCTTAAAGGAGAAGGCAAGTCAAAAAAAAGTCTTGGTAATTTTCTATATTATATGCTCTATGTGTCCCAACAAGTCTAAACTCAGTATTCTGATTAATATTGCATTTGTGGAATATGAATTAAGCAGCAAAATGCAGCCATTTTATTTCCAGCTCAGGGGGCGGCCATTTCTCTTACCTGAGACTCGAGTTCACTGTCAAAAAGAAAACTCAAAAGATGTTTGGAACTTTCCATGACGTCGACGTTGACCATGTGCTTGTCGTCCAGGAAGAATGCACCCGTGGTGGTAAAGCGCGGGTCGAAACGTGCCTCCCATTCCCCTGTGGCAAAAACAGGCGGGACGTCACAGTTAAAGAAAGCCTCTTCTTCGGCCGGGATGATGGTTAACCTTTGAAGTGGATGGCGTTGATGAGCATGAGCAGCATGTTGGGCGGCAACGCAGACAGGAAGTCCTTCATTTTCCCATTGGTGGCGTTCTCCACCCAGTCGTTGAGCTGCTTTACGCTCTCCAGGACGGCCGGCTCAGAGTCATACAGGCGTTTGGATTCCTGGAGGAAGTCCTCCTTTGGAGTAAACCCTAAAACAAAAGGCCTACGTTTGCACTAATGTCTAAAATCATGAAGAATGAATTAAATACACTTTTTTTTTTTTTAGGACCTCGACGCAGGAAGATACGGGTGGCGATTTTCAAGTCACTGTTTCGGAGCTGCCCCAAGATGTAATGGACGGCATGGTGGAAGCACGTGATGGTGTTACCATGGAGATGTTGCATCAGCAGCTCTTCAGTCTCGTTGACAGCACCTGGGAAGAAGAGCACGTGACGGAGCGATTAAATGTATAATACGAGGTCACAACATTCTAAAAGGTCACCAGGTGTGATTGTGAGTGTGAATGGTTGTTAGTGTGCCCTGCGAGTGGCTGGCAATCAGGTCAAGGTGTCCAGCACAGGTGCATCCCTTGTGAGGATTAGAGATTTAGATAATGGATGGATCGTTAGATAGTTTAAATATGAGTTGGAATTTTTGGGGGGTGTATATTTTTGTGGTCAACCTCACAGTGCAGAGGTCGTGGATTCAATCCCCGCTACAGCCTCCCTGTGTGGAGTTTGCATGTTCTCCGCAGGCCTGCGTGGGTTTTCTCCGGGTATTCCGGTTTACTCCCACATTCCAAACACATGCATGGCAGGCTGATTGAACAATCTAAACTGTCCCGAGGTGTGAGTGTGGATGGTTGATCGTCTGTGTGCGCCCTGCGATTGGCTGGCAACCGGTTCAGGGTGCCCCCAGCCTACTGCCTGAAGACGGCTGGGATAGGCTCTAGCATCCCTGCTCCCCTTGTGAGGATAAGTGGATCGGAAAATGGATGGATGAATGTATTTTTTGTGTTCATGGTAAAACAAAAATGTAAACATCACAATAGGTATTTTATAGTAAAAATTCAACCAAAATGAATTCAAATAGATTTTAAAAACAACCCTCCACAAATCAAATACAGGTACTGGATAGCAGTCCATAGAATTTCAAGTATAGTAAGTGCTGTCCATATCACGACTTCTCAAATTAGATGCAACACAAGTCTACCGGTAATCTGAAATTTAGGTGGGATGGCCTCACTTTCCAATCTTTGTTTGACAAGTTGCCAACTTTTAAAGTGCATTTGTGTCTTGAAGTCCAATGGTATTCAATAAAGGGATGGAAATTATTATTATTTGTTTTTTTTAATCGAAGTCATTGATTAACCAACAGAATAATCAACAAGATTAATCGATTATTAAAATAATCATCAGTGGCAGCCCAATTTTTAATACGCTCTGTGTCAAATGTGTGAAAAGTGTCATATGTGAGGGTGTTAAAAGCCTACCTAGAGCCAGCTGGGAGAGAGCCAAGGCGATGCTGAAAGGCGATATGATGACATTGGGTTGCTCTTGCGTCGTCTTGAGATTCTGCAGCAGCTGCACGCCCAACTTCTGAACGGCAGTGGCGATGGCATCCGTGGCTTCGGGGTTCCGGCCAATGGACACACAACCCTCGTCCTCTTCCGACGAGTCCTCCTCGCCTGGTGCGCTTGCTGTCGCCATGGACAGAAGCGGACTGGCAGTGGTGCTGGCCGTGCTCGGCTCCGGCGTTCCTTCGTTTATCTGGAAGCCGTTTATAACAAGGTGAATATAACAGAGATGTCAGTGTACTCAAGTAGTCATACTCTTACTTATGGGGAAAAGAAAAAGACTCTAACAAAAGTATTGATTCAACTCCTGTCATAAAGTAAAAGTAAAACAAAAAAAAGAGACTGAAATGTACTTTTTATCAATTTTCAAGACTGAAATTTTTTTTTTGTTTCTTTTAGGAGCAACGTTCTAATTTTGAGAACTTTTTTGGGGGGTTGAGTCACTTGAGGCAAACGTTTTATTTAACAATAAAAAAAATACAACAATATTTTAAAAAATGAGTGATTTTCTTTTTTCTATAATCAACAGTTTTTATTTCTTAAATTTACTTTGTGTATAGCAGCAAACTGGATAGAAGCTAAATTGATTTTTTTTTTTTTAATCTAGTAACATCATTTTGAGAATATTTATTGTCTGGACCTCAAACATCAAAATCAAAACTCAGGACTCTATTGTGAAGACAAACAAATAACTTTGCTGATATTGTAAATGTTTTATACTACACTGTATTCATATATTTTTAACCTTGCAGTACGAGCTTCTCCTGGCTGACGTTCACCATCGCGGAATTTAATTCCTCTCCTGTTCTGGGTCTGTTTTGCAAGTATGATTTTTCTCTCCATTGTCCAGACACTTCTTAATTTGCTGTTCAAAGTCAGATGCGCTCTGCTTTAACATGGTTCCAGACAGACTTCTGTGAAAAGTGGACTCGATCACTAAAACACGCTAGCAATGTCAATCTCATCCGCCTTTATCCGTCATCCCTTTGTGAAAAATATACTTGTCAGAAATGTAGCATATTCGCTACCACAGAGAAGATGATGACTGATTTAGGAGCGACTCCACGTGTTTCACCGGACTTGCGTTTCCCTTGACCTCCACCAACCTACGGATGGTGACGTGGGTTGGCACACGTGCGTACAGCTCAGCGACGCTTTTTGCGACTGTTTCAGCAGCTGTTTCTCAGTTTTGTTATTCAATGTGTTTTGATGATGTGCAAAATGGAAATTTTGCCTCACAAACTGCGGTGTGAGTCGTAACCATTTGGATAGCTTGCACAGAAGAAAAAAAGACTCTGACCCTTGTTTTTTTAAAGTCAACATCCATCATGCTTGTAAGAAAAAGCAGATAACAATACGACACATGATATTGGTTGAGCTTGACTTATGTCATCAAAACTACTCTTTCCCTTCGTTCTGCTAACATTATTAACTGAGCAACAAAAATGCTAAATTAGCTAATGACAACTGAAAAAACTCCCACATTACTTGCACGTGTTTTCCAATCAGGCTGCGAATGTTTTTATGCCAGAAGCAAGCTTTTTTTTTTTTAGGCTAAAACATGAACATATTCTCGTAGCTACCAATCAATTCCTCTGAATAAAGAATGGGGGTTGAGGCGGGGATTCTCATGTTCCTGCTCTGTTGCAGTCATTATAAATTGGTCCCGGTTCCTCTTTTCCCCCCTTGTCTGAATTACCGGTAATCAATATCTTGACTTTTACAAAAATGCAAATAAAAAGACTGACCTCTTGGCTGGAAGGCACCAATGGCGTCGACTCCTTTTCTGCCACCTGAGCATTCTGTTGACAAATTAAAGTCTTTGAATTTTATGAAAGGAAATACTGAGAATTTGGGTGCCACGTGGATGACTTACAGTCACTCCTTGGTTGTAGAGACAGATGAAGAGGAGTGTCAAACGAAGGTCCATGTTCGAATGGAACGCAACTGGAAAAGATAGGATAGTGCACAGAATTTGACTTTGTTTTTTTGGAGTGGGGAGGACACGGTGACAGTATTTCACCTTTGTTTATAGATTTTTTTTGGGGGGGGGGGGTTAATTCTTCTCACTGGTTTAAAAAAAACTGTCAAGGCGCCCTTCTTTGTTGGAAACTAAGTTACCTGAAACATCAGAATCACAAAACACAAATCTTGATCTTGAAATTTCTCAATCTCAAAGTGAAATCACATCAAATGTTACTTAACATTCAGAAATTGAACATTTCAAGGACTGATTTTCTAAGAAATGCCCCAAAGGGTACAAAGCATCCAGTAGGATTTAGTTGTGCGATCTGTGAATTTATGTGAGGCCTTGGCCTTGTGTCTGAATGCACCAAAGATCAACAAGAGCAGAGTAAACATTCAACACACAAACATGCAATATTTTCGGTATATTTAGTATTTTCATCTTACCTTAAATTAAAATTACTATTAAAAAAAAAAAGCTGGCGTATTGTCCCCCCAAAAAAGGCGCGACTGAGTGTGGATGGCAGAATTCCTGCGAGTCAAAGATTGGCTATTGCAAGGCAAACGGTTAAAGATCAACCCCCATTGATCGGGGCCTCATTGAAGCCGCTATTTGTTTGTAAATGCAGCACTCCAAACCTCATGCACTGCTCAATATCAAAGCATCACAGAATAATATACAAATATACAATCATATATCAAATAATGGGTTCCTTGGCAAAGTGAATCGAACGTAGCTCAATTTGTGTGTGGAAAAAAAAAAAAGAATCACACTGGATTTTTCCCGGAAATGACGAGTCATTCCATGAAGATAAGGGAACATTTGTTTTGCTTTTTGAAACCATTTCTCAACTTTAGGTCCTATTTAAGTACCAACGTGAGAGAACACATGACGCTTCTCTACAAACACGGCAGGGAACTTTGTCCAAAATTCAGCCCGAGTGGAAATACCAAACACTTACACATAAAATAGTAAAAAACACATTGAGACATTTGTTTTTATTTACCCAAATGATAAATAAGTGTAACCATGGACCTCTTGATCAATACCCGATGACGAACCAGTTTAAAACACACCATTGCGTCAATTCCTGATTATGGAGCTTCAGCGGGAGTAAAAAAAAAAAAAAAAAGTTCCATTGATGTGTCAGGGCTTTTCAGATTGGAAAAATACAATAGACAGCAGAAGCATACAAAGCCGTTTGAAGTGAAACTCAGGCCGTGTTTTAAGAGTGTATTTTCTGGTTAAGAATTGACCTTTAATGAATGATTTATGCCATTGCGTAAAAATGTTCAAGTACAAAATCTTGGCGTTGACTCAGACCATTGAGATGGTCAATACTGTTCAGAAAACAAATTTTAAAATAATTTTATTCATGGATTAAAATCATTTAACCATCGAATCTCAATGTTCACGCGAGGCAGCCTAACCTTAACATGAGATGAAACAATAACTCAAACACTCAAACACACACACACACAAAGATTTGATCGAGAAATACTGCATAGTTTAGTCAGTGCATTGGACACAGGTAAAGGGTAGGTCAAAAGGTCATCTTTGTGGGTGTTGCGTAAGTGTTGATTTCAGTGGTGGGACATACTGAATGTATGACAAACATGATTGAATACGTGTGTATCATTAATATATTATATAAAGCATCTGTGGGTTGAATGTTTTGGGGGGTTTTTTTCCTTTTAAATAATAGTTCCTCTGAGGTTTTATTTGTGTTTAGAATTGCACCCAATGCTCTCTCACAAGCCGCAAATGCTCCGCGGGCTGTAGGTTGCCCACCCCTTTTGGAAAGAGAAGAAAACAAGTGGTCCCTGAGCAAGTCTGTAGTGGAATACAATCACAGACCAGGTCCAAAAATCGTTTGAGATAGAATCGTCGGATGCCCAAAAATAGTTTTAGAATATGTACAGGATTTACGATACGTGAACATTTTTCAATCGATTGCTGCTTGTTCAAGTTGGGCAGTGGAAATCAAGCCAGTAAGCGGATGGCGCCGTTGTCAGAGCCCAGCAGCAGCAGCCTTTTTATGGGCAGCACGGCCAAGCTGGTGAGCGTTCCGCGGAAGTTCTCGGAGCTCAACTTGGTGCTGCTGACGGGGCTCAGCGAGATGTCCACTACTGAGTACACGCCGACTTTGTTGGCCATGGTGCCCGTAACGATCTCCGAGTTGTAGAAGTCCAAGGCGTGAACGGGATCCGACTGAGACTTGTATAGACGCAGGGGCTTTTGCTCCAGGTCCTTCCAGACAGCGAGGGTGTAGTCGGTGGACGAGCTGATGACCAAGTTCCCTTCAGCTGCCTGGAGGGTGAAACAGGTTAATTATTGAAGATGCCAATCAAGGCCTTGTTTTTAATTGATGGAAAACATCTGTCGTGATCCGCGCAACCGAGTACATTTATGCTGAAGCTGGTCAATGGCAAAATTTAATCAGAGATGGCTTTCCATGTCCCAAATTGTATTTTTGTCGCCCATTTCAAAAATGCCTTCTTTTTTTTTTAACTCGCACATCAGGGGGTTTTTTTCATATTTTTGTCAAGCTTGGCCAATTAAAGCCAGCGCAAGACCTATTTTAAATGCTGAATATTTAATGTAGAGAAACGTAAATTCCGAGAGTTTCGACAATTTTAAAGTAAAAACAAAAAAGTTATCTCAACGATTAATCCATTATCAAGTATCAATAACTTCAAAAATTCAGTAGTTACCGATTTATTGTTTCACCTCTATTTTATTTTAATATTTTTGTCCCATTACCGATTGATATCAATTCTGAAATATTCCATGAGTGCATTTTGTATCGCATTTTTGCTTCGTATTTATGGTTTCGATCAGCGAGTCGGTGACATGTTTGCTGGGGTATTAAAAGGTGGATTAAGTCCGATAAATCCTCACTGAAGGCCCCACGAACAAATGTATCACTTGCAACTGCTAAAATTCCATTCCAATACAAGCTGGTCCGCTTGTCGGTCGCTTTTTGAAAGCGCAAAAACCACGCCACGTTGAAACAAGACACAATAGAGATTTAGTTCTTCTACATTTACATCTGCTGTGTGTAGGAAGACGCCAAGATTTTAGATGGATCAGTACACCCCTGATACAACGGGCAAATTATCTTATTGTAATTTTATTCTCAAGGCAACCGCCGTTGCGAGCGTGCTTTTTTTTTCCAGTTGAATTTTACAGGCCAGGCTATTTTGGGTTTTCCAAATGTCAAAATTCATCATGAACTCTTTTGTCCTCTCCATAATAACAATCTGCTATAAACTGTGCCTCTCCTCACGTTGTCTGCCTATTGTGCAAGTTACTTCCGATAAAATGCCTCAACATTTTTCCCTCCAATTAAAAACCATGTGGCCCCGTGTCATCACCAGCTAAGTTTGAGAGTGACTGTGAAAATTACAAAATGTTCACCATCCGGCGTTCCATCATCAACGAAGCAGGGAGCGTGCGTGCTTGCATTACTTTACACCAAAAAGAAGTCCGGGGGTGCCAATGGGAGCCGCCCAGCTCCTTTTCTAATGAGTAACCTGTGTCCATATTTGCATGAACCCGGGCCTTTAAAAGCACAGGCACAATCCTTGACCCAGTCTGAGGTTAAATAAAGTTTGCTCATCCTTTTGGTCTGTTGACAGCACATTGGCTGGGTACAATATTCGTCCACCCTCCCCGCATCCGTAATCTACAACCCTGTCAAAATAAAAGATCGCAGATGAACACATCTGATGAAACCTGACAACAACAAAAAAAAAAAAGATATATATATATATATATACTGATGACACTCCAAAGTAAACCACAATCAATTCTGTGACGCTAATTACCAGCCTAGTTGTTTTCCGCCCCCCATTCGAAATAATGTCAATTTAATCTATTGCAGGCTCAAATCGACAACAAATAAGAAGAGAGATTAACCACTGTAACATAAAATTTAAAATGAAGTAAATTGCTGTCACCCTTTGAAGACAACTGACGGTTATGTTGTAAAAGGTTTGTAGAGGGTACTGTCACCAAGTGGACTTTTAATACATATTTCTGGACTGGGTTTTCTAATGTACTGTATTTATCTTAGCATTTGTTGGATAAAATTTGATTACAATTCAGATTTAAATATATTTCTCATGTTGTCGCCTATGCAGCAGTAAATTCAATTCTGCTTTTTCCATCAGTGCGCCTAAGGTGGCGACATTAGAAATAATAAAACGAAAGATGAACAGAAAAATAGGTGAACTTCAAATTGAAAAACCTTTGGGGAGTTCGACTTTGGAGGAACCACGGTCCATAGCTGTGTACACAACAAATCCGTATCACATTTACGCAAAATCACTGTGTGTGTGTAACTAGGTTAGGATCCAACCTAACGATTCAATTAATGGCACTCACACACTGGTCAATGCAATAATGCTTGTATTTGAGAAATATCTATTCTTTAGGTGCCTTATTTTATTTTTTGGACTGTTTTGCCCAAATACATGACAAGCAGTATGACCCCAAGTCTTCCAGCCCACGCCTTGTTCAAACAGTGAGACGCATTCAGAGAATGGAGTTGCAGACACACGCGCGCACACACGCACGCACTATTTTTTTTTTTTTTTTAACTAGACTGAAGTGGCACATCTGTTTTTATCAGTATCTGAAAATGACTTATGAGTCCCATATAGATAAGTTAACTTTCCATAAAATGTTCCAAAAAATCCCGATGATAACCATTGCAAAGTGATGGCAGCCAATGTTTGCAAATTGGTCAAAGCTTTGGCAGGCAGTGTGCTGTGCCAACAATAGGAACCCTCTGGCCCGTTACTGGCCAATTGACGATGCTCAAAAGTCTTTTTTTTTAGAAATGGGTTGCAAATTTTTCACTGAAATTCTTGAACCTTTCTGAGAAAATCATCCTCGAACGGTTTCGACTTTGAATGTACTCCCTACCTTTATGGAGCAAAGTCATATGATAGGTCAAGCACTCTGACTGATTCTAATTTAGGGACCTTGGTGGTAGAGTAGTGATCACATCTTTCTTCAGGAACTCAAATTTCCTGCCCCGTTCATCAAACACGCTAAATTGTGCATGCGAGTGCAGAATGTTGTATCTTGTCGTTTGTCTTTTGTGCCCTGCATCTGATTGGTAACCATCCAGGGTGTACCCTGCTTCTCACCCTAAATGTAATGCATGTGAGCACCATCTTCTGGACAGGAGTGGAACAATATTGCATGTAGCAATGTTGAAATTTGCAACTGTTACAATACAATTTTTGCTCTATATTCAGCTTTGTATTCAAATTGATTCAAAATCAAAATTTAAGACTAAGAACCCAACGCTCCACCGACGCCTTTAAGCAAGACCTAGAAAAACAAAACTGGACCGAGGTCTACTCAAACGAAGACCCAAATACAGCGTTTGAAGTATTTCAGTCTATCATAATCTCTTTATATGATAAACATTTTCCATTAACTAAAGTCTCCAAAAAGTATAAAGACCCAAGTAAGCCATGGATAACGAAAGGCATAGAAAACGCATGTAAAAAGAAAAACTATTTATATAAATTGTTTTTAAAATTGAGAACTGAAGAAGCAGAAAAAAAATATAAGACCTATAAAAATAAACTAGTAAATATTATAAGAACCAGTAAAAGAGATCATTATCATGCACTATTAGAGCAGAATAAAAGTAACACACAAGAAATATGGAAGATACTTAACCAAGTAATCAGAAATAGTCCTAAAAAAATGTATTATCCAGAGTATTTTATCAAAGGCAAAAATACTATTTTGGAAAAAACTGCAGAAATAGCAACTGAATTTAATGAGTATTTTGTCAACATCGGCAGTAACCTAGCAAAACAAATTCCTGATCCAACAAACTTGTTTGAAATAGATAGATATGTAGAAAAAAACTCCTCCACGATGTTCCTTACTGCTGTAAAACAAGAAGAAGTATCAAATATTATAAAAACTTTTAAAAATAAAAAGTCAACTGATTGCTTTAATATTGACATGACAATAATAAAGCAGATTATAGAATATGTAGTGCGACCTTTCACGCACATATGCAACCTGTCATTCAAAGCTGGTATCTTTCCATCAAAAATGAAAATTGCTAAAGTTATTCCAATCTATAAAAGTGGAGAAAGACATCGGTTTACAAATTATAGACCAATATCACTACTACCACAATTTTCAAAAATATTAGAAAAACTATTTTCTCGCAGACTTGATAGCTTTATACAAAAGCATGCGCTGTTAAGTGAGAATCAATATGGCTTCAGGGAAAAACGGACCACCTCAATGGCAGTTATGGAGTTTGTGGAAGCATTAGCCACTAATATAGACAACAAATAATTTACTGTTGGGGTTTTCCTAGATCTAAAAAAAGCTTTTGACACAATAGATCACAGTATATTATTGAAAAAACTAGAAAGATATGGCATTAGAGGTGTAGCTTATAAATGGATAAAAAGTTATTTAGAAAACAGATATCAGTACGTGCAACTCAACAATAAAAAAACGAATCAACTAAAAATCACTCACGGAGTTCCTCAGGGGTCAGTGCTTGGTCCAAAACTATTCATCTTGTATATAAATGATATCTGCAAGGTCTCAAAACAATTTAAATGTGTCCTATTTGCTGATGATACAACTTTCTACTGTTCTGGAATAAATCTGAAACAGATCCTGACAACCGTAGAAAACGAATTAAACAAATTAAAAAACTGGTTCGACAGAAATAAATTGTCACTTAACCTGAAAAAATCGAAGTTAATTGTTTTTGGCACAAGACCAATCAAACACCAAGCTAAAATTATGGTAAACTCAATTGAGATAGAAAGAGCGTATGAAACCAAGTTTCTCGGATTAGTAATAGACTCAAAACTATGTTGGAAGCCACATATCGATAACGTAAAAAGAAAAATAGCCAAAACCGTAGGGATCCTCTACAAAACCAAGGAAGTGCTAAATAAGAGATCTTTGTACACATTATACACTTCATTATTATTACCATATATGACCTACTGTGTGGAAATATGGGGAAATGCCTGCAAAACAAACACACTCCCTATTCTCAACCTACAAAAAAAAGCAATTCGAATTATTAATAGATCAAAATATACGGAACCCACAAATCCACTATTTATCAAATTAAATACGATGAAATTTTATGACCTGGTTGACTTTAAAATCGCCCAATTAATGTACAAAGCACACAATAACCTGCTCTGCCAAAACATTCAGAAGTTTTTCGAAATTCGAGAAAGCAGCTATGATTTAAGAGGTACCAACTTATTCAAAAAACTCAAAACAAGAACAAACATCAAGCAAAGAAGTGTATCTATCAAAGGCGTTAATCTGTGGAATAATCTCGAAACGGACCTGAAAATGAGTAAATCGCTTGCTGAGTTCAAAAACAAATTCAAAAAAATAGTACAAACAACCTACATCAATCAGAGTTAAAATGATAAATTCAAAACATTAAATATAATGATAAATCAGAACTAAGTTGATAAATAGAGAAAGGTATATAAATATCCATTATGAATACAAGAGAAAATTGACACAAGAGTGTCAGGGTGTGGAAGTATATAATCCCGATACAAACCAAAAGTTGTAAAAATATCACGGTTAAGGGTAAAGTATGAGCCTTAATGGAGACTTCTTTCTTCTTACTTTTTTCTTTTCTGATTGATATAAAAATGATTTATTAGATACAATCACATAACGGGGTAGGACTAGATAAGTTTTTTACTTCTTCCTACTCCCTTGAACATAATAACTGTGTTGTATGAAGATTGATTTCTTTCTTTTTTTATCTACCTTATTTTCTGTCAAATTATTACTGTATATATGTTTTATGTTCAATAAACAAACCAAACCAAACCAAACCAAAATGATTCAGCCCTTTTGGCCACTAAGCAAGCGCCCCCATAAGATTTACTGATCACAGTACATGCACATGGCAAAAACTTCTAATTTCTGCAAACAACCCAGCATACTCCCTGACAGACAAATGTTCTGTTATTTTACTGTACTGATTTTTAATTATGTTGTTTGTTGACTTTGAATGCCCCGATGTAAGGCGCCTATTAATAAAATATATAATAATTATTATTATTACAAAGCTTTTCTCTCGTAGGCGATGTATCACTGCAAGATACTTCTTGAGACCAATTCCTATTTAGAAAGGGCTTGAGTGCCATCTTTGAGCGATATAAAAACAACCCAAAAACTGTAAAACACATGAGTTTTGGAGTGTACAGGCGGGGATTACTGTATACCTTTGCTCTTTGAATTTGTCATGCCGACACACGCGCGCGCACGCACGCACGCACGCACGCACGCACATTTTACCTTCATTTGGAGAATGTCTCCTTCGTGTGCAGGCCAGCCTCTCAGCACCAAGCCCGTCCGCGCATCAAGCAGGACGATGAAGCCGGATGAGAACCCCGCTGCTATAGTGCGTCCTGTCGGACTAACGGCCAGGTATCGGATGAGCCCGGCACTTATGTTGTTGTAGGCCAGCCGAAATTCATGCTGAGGGGGACACAGAATATAGATTTGTCATTGTCAAATGGCTGGCTTTTAGACAAGTCCTGAGAGAATGTTAGTCTCAAGGGGATGCATTTGCGTGAATAATTTAGTACCTGCAGTCCCGGTTTGCGAGGATCAATGAAGCGGAGGACAGAATCGGCGCTTCCGAACAAGACGCTGCAGTGTGGCGCAGGCATGGTAGTGACGGCTGTAATTGGATTTTTCCCATCCACGGCTTCATATGAGCGGATCTGCCTCCCTGGCACAGTAGAATATAGGATTTGTTTGATTAAAAAAAAAAAAGTGACGCATGTTCTTTTTCCAATATTCATGCCTTCATAGCCCCATATACACTACAATAGGTACAGCTGCACAAGTTAATGAGATACAGTAGGAACAAAAAAACAACAACAAAATCGATGTCACATTAACTTTGTGTAGCTTAGGAATGTTCTAGAAGCTAACCAAATATTTGAAAAGCTCAGTATGATGCAATGTGCAGTAAATGTAGCATACAGTGCCTTTGTGTTCTTTTTGGAGAGCAGTGGTTTTCGCCTGGTAACTCTACCATGGATGGCATTTTTGGCCAGTGTCTTTCTCATGGTTGAGTCGTGAACACTGACCTGAACTCAGGCCAGCGAGGTCTGGAGTTCTTTGAGTGTTGTTGTAGGTTTTTTTTGTGACCTCCTGGATGAGTCGGCGTCGCACTCTTGCCGTAATTTTAGATGGTCGACCACTGCTGGGAATGTTTGCCACTGTTCAGTTTTTATCCATTTGTGGATAATGGCTCTGACAGTAGTTTGCTGTATCCCCAGTCTTGGAAATGGCCTTTTCTGGACTGTTAGATTTCAATACGTTTTTTCGGATCGGAGCATGATGCGGTTATTTCTTGAGATCTTGTAGCCTACTTCACTTCTTCTGGCAGATTCTATTGATGTGATTTCTTGATTCAACAAATGTAGTGCTAGGGTGTTGCCTGTAAAATTGAACTCCGCTTTCCCAAAACTGTGGTTAGTCACAGTTACAGTACTTTGTGATTTAACAAAAGGGGGTGGAGGGTGGATTATACACTAAATCCTCCCTCAAATACACAGCAACAACTCTATAGTCCAATTAATTATATTTTAGACTAAAATTTTAGAACATTGAACCCAGGCCTATTTGTGGTTCAGTATTCACAAATTCACCAAGCTGCAGGGGCTCTGTCAATATCCTCCTCTATAAACATTTTGAATACCGGTAGTCCTAATCATCCACTCCAAAATGGGTTTTGAGATTTTGCCCTCAGGCCATCGGCTTAGGTTTCCAAGGAAGAGGACAAAAAGGCTCCAGATTTCATTTATGCTCAGTGCAAATTCATGGCAACTCGCTTTTAGGTTGCTCATGTTTTTAATTACTTCTGCATGTTGCACTTTTTGCAATAAATGTTAATTGTCCCTTAATGGTATTGCCTCTGTCCTGAACAAGTGTTCGCGATCATGTGTACAAGTATGATGTTTCCTTTTATTTTCTTCAAAATGCCTGAGCAGATAAGCATGACGCCTCTCACCTGTGTACTGGTCCCAAAGGTGCACCATGCCATCGCAGCTGACCACCTCCTGTGAAGTTTCTAGCTGTCCAACATAGAACACAGACTTCCTATGGTCCGAATACGTTAGCCTGGGCTCCACTTCCTGCATACCGTCGCCGCGGTTATAGAGTGGCCACAGCTTCACGGTCCTGTCTTTACCCCCAGAGAGGAAGTAATCTTCCCCTGCCAGTGGTGCCAAACACTTAATGGCGCCTGAGTGACCCAGGAAGCTCTGCAAACGAATCTGGTGGAAGTGAAAATGGGAATCTTGCTGGTTCAGGCCAATTTCATACTGCCAGTAGGCCAGCCAGTTGCCTTGCAAGGAGCGTCCACTACGAGACAGTTCCTGCTTCAGGGCGCTGTCTTCCGGAGGGGGTCCCATCACCCAAGACGAGGAGAAAGGGGTTGCGCCGATGAATGGGGTTGTGACAGCAGAGGGGGTGGTGTTAATGGTGGTGGTATGATTGGAGCGTCCCCAAGAGCTGGCCAAACTACCACCATAGTAAGAGTCCCCGGACACTTGGATTCGGTTTCCTACCAGATGGCTCCCAAAAGTTCCTGACTCGGGGAGGTGGTCTCCGAGCTGGGTGGAACTAGTGGAAGGAGAGAGGAAGGGGCTGCAACCGGCCAGCCTGCTGAAACCAGAAGAGGAGGATGGAGGCATGTCCACTCTTGACACTGCATGACTTACACTTTGATGGTACGAGGAGGCCAACTGCCACACCAGCTCATGGTTTGGAACCAGCTTTCGGATTGCCATATCACCTAGAGAACCCAGAAGGCACTCTTAATGAAGGCCAACAGTACATTTTCCAGGTCAGCTGCTAAAATGAAGCATTCCTTACCAATGAGGCAGTAAAATGGGATGTATGAGGCATGCGCCATCTCTGTGCTAAACACCGACTGCAGTTCCTCCAGGACAGACAATTCATAAGTCATGCTGGACTCTTCGGGTGTGCTAACATCCACCACCGTGACCTCCCCGACAACTCTGCGGGGTGCACTTTCCATCTGCAGTGTGGAGGAATCAGTTCCAGATCATGAGTGAACAGGAATGAAGAGTACTACAAGGAGAAACTTTTCTATTTTGCCACAAGAGGAAGAACTGTCTTGCAAACCCACATCCTCACATATACATACTGCCTTTCTCACTCCTTCCTTGTCAGGTACTCTATTCCAAGTTCCTGTCGCCTGTTTCTATTTTTAGGTGTTTTCTTCTGCCTGTGTGCCTTTTGTTTCTTCTAAAGCTAGCCGCGACGGGCCTGCCTGCTGAAAGCATTCTGGAAATAAACTCGACGAGACACTTGTCAGTTGCCGCGGATTAAAAATGAGCGAGTACCTGAGGCCGCAAACAGTGCAGCAGGGAGAAAACGGCAAAGTAGCGGCGCAGTGTGTCAGCCATGTGCTGCTGCACCATCTCCCTCCCTATACGCAGGCAGATGAGAGCCATCAGGCTGAGTGTCTTGAGACATACCACGGTTCGTGTCTGCCCTCCGCTGGGGAACCTGAGCACAGCAAGAAGTGCACAACCAGGGACAAGTAAATTTAAAAAAAAAACAAAAAACAAAAAGAGCAAATCAGTACCGCGATTCAAAGAGTCTCTTACCCCATGTGAGGGTTGGTGAGCAGGTCGAGGAGTGGCAGTAGCACATCCTGATTAATTTTCATGAGCATGTCCATTAGCGTGGTGTCAGAGAGAAAGACCACTATCTTCTGTGTGAGTGCAACAGCTCCCAGCAGGCTGGCCTCCTTGCGTGTGTTGAGACGCTGCGAGGACGGCGGAGACACCTGCGGACATTTTAACAAAGATTGTTTTACGATATGTGCTACAAAGTGAGTGTTCGACCAAGTGGTAACAAGATTCACCAGGTATCCTATGTATGGCAGGTACTGATAAGTGAGCACGGGTTCGCCGTAAAGCTGAGCGATGTAAATGAGACAGTCCAGCACAGACGAGGCGGTCTGGTCGCCCACCACGGATCGCTTCTCATAAACGCTGCCCATTCCCACACTCTCCAGAGGGCTCTCTTCAGGTCCAGGCATGACAAATTGATGACTTTCAGGGCCTGTGACCAGAACGCAAAAGGAAAAAGGGAAGCATGTTTGGATATTGACACTCATTTAATCTTCTGCAATGCTATTCGTGCCTACGCACCGATGTAGCAATTTGTGAGTAATCGCAGCAAGTTCCTGGCCACACATCGAGAGGTCACTGTCGGTCCAAGTTTGGCTGAGAGCCACCGAATAGTTTTGCAGACTGTATCTGTGTGAAGAGATTTTTCTTTAGAGGGAAAGTCAAGTCAAACATTTTCTTAACATGTTCTATGGACCCCCACTTGTCTTAACATTTTTATTTTAATTTCCTCATTGAAAATGACATCCAGATACTTAAGTGGTCAGCTTGCAAACTTCGCATGACCAAAGCCTAGAAAACAGGTGAGTCGTTTGAATGCCCTTAACAAGCTCACGTCTCACCGAGAAGTATTTTTTGCTCCTTCGCCTGCGATTCCTCCGACGGATCCTGGTCCACCTCTTCTTCTTGGTCCCCCATAATGACTTTCTCTTCCATTACCATTCCGTTCACAAACTCACTCTCCACAGTGGCAACAGTAGCACACGAAACGTCTGTGCAACCAGAGAAAGAGAGTTCCAGTTTGGGGGTTGAAAGGTCATCTGCCACCACTTTACAATCATGAGCCTCAGTGGCCTCCTCCTCATCCAGCTCCGCTCCCTCCTCTCCCTCGCTGGCTTGTTTCAGGTCCTGGCTGCTGTCGGCTGATTTAAGACTGGCTCGATCCCGCATGGAGTCTCCGTCGCCTGATGAGTGTTCGCTTGCGCTGCTTTTGTCGCTAAGCTTGCCCACGCTCAAAGACTCGTGGTCCTGGTCCTTGGCAGCAGAATTCTGGTCCACCTGTTTTCCGCCGTCTCCCCCTGTGCTGTTCACATAAAATTCATTCTGAAAGTCCTCAGCCTCTGAGAGAAACACCTGGTCATTGAGACTGATGCCTGAGGCGTAGTCCACCAGCCCGGCGTCCCCAACGACCCCCACGCCTGCGCTCGCCCCGCTGCCACCACCCATGTTCCCGCGGATAGATCCAGATGAGGAGCGCACATGACCAGCCTGAAAGCCCTCCTCCTCTTCCTCTCCCAGAGTACAAGTGGCACTGCGCATGCCTTTGCAAGCTTCTCCGGCCGGACTAGAGGTCCAGCTTTCAAAGCCGGTGAGGACCAGCAGCACATGTGGGAGCAGGTTGGACAAGAAGGCCTGCAGACCGAGCCTGACGATCAGTTGCAGGATGAAACAGTCGGTGTAGAGATAGAAACGTCCCCGAAGACAGCGAGGGTTCTCGAAAACATTGACCAGTGGCTTTAAAAGGTACTTGTTTGCATTTCTGGGACCCAGGACTCTCGAGATGGGTTCGAACAGGTACCAAGCAGCGTAGACAGCAGTGGACTCTTCAAGCATGAGTGCCAGGATGAAGGGCAAGAGAATCTCGAGGCCCTCAGCCGTAATGTTGCCTCGCAGAAGTGTTTCTAACTGTTGCCACAATTGAAAGACTACGTCCCTTCCTTGGAGTCTACATACAGTCTCCATCTTGGCGTGGTAGGAAAAGATAAAGCGATGGAGTCCTGCAAAGTAGGACGGGAAAGGAAATGGAGTAATGAATGTGTTCAGTATCTGGGAGGGAGTCGGAGGGGGAAGGCCATCACAGATGGGATCATAGTTAAAAAGAAGCGGGCGTTGACACTGATGTGCTTCTCCAGACTGTTTCTCTATCGGCAGAAGTTTCTCAAGAGCGTGATGCAAAGAAAGCGGGATGTCCCGGAAGCCAAGGGAGCACATTTTCAAAACAGCGTGGAAACGTTGTCTGAGGGAGGCGCCCGGTTTTAAGCCTCGAAATTTGGAGGAGTAAAACATCTCAGCAATGAGGACACCAAGGGCCTGCATATCTCTTTCATAAAGCCTCATGAGAGACAGCGGCGCTTCGACCATTCCGAGCTCACTCTCTGAGGGGCCTTCAGGATGCAACACTTCGGTGTGCAGACTCTTAACCAGGAAATTATTCAACTTCTCCAGCTCTTCTAAAGGCTGCAGTGGATTGAAGCCCTCGGGGAGAAGGATCTTGTTATCGTCTGCATTGGTGGTGGTCACGCCTCCCTCCATGTGCTTTTTGTTCACTGGCCCACCTCTTTGGAGCACAGTGCTGCGTACCCCAGCACTTGTGAAATCACCAGAGAAGGAAGTCGGGGAGTGAGACATTATGAGTGCTGCATCCCCGATCTTGCCTGTATTGATACGAGGCAGTGGACCAGAGCAATTGGCAGAATTAGATGAGCCTGTAGACATTAACGAGTCCAAGGCCTCAGTGCCTTGTTCAAGCTCTTCGTCTCTGTCGAGCATGGTCCAGCCACTGGACTCACACCCAGTGGACTCTGGCACCATTCCATCCACAGAGGCAGGCGCCATGTCGATTTGTGGGATGTGTAGAGAAGGCACGTCAAGGGCAGCGAGGCCTACGAGTGGAGGTTCTGCCGGAGCATACTGGGAAGCGGATAAGCGAGGCGGGTGGGGCTGGTCAAACAACTGGACCACACCATACGTGGTCAGATGGGTGTGGTTGTCCACTAGATGCAAGCACACATTCTTCGCTTTGACTGCGTCTTTGCCTGACAGCTTGAAGCCAAAATTTAGGTCTATCCAGTGGTGCAGGTTCTGAGACACCTCCCTGCTCTCCAGGAGGCGTCGATGGACCTCGATAAACTCCTCGCAGGACTTGCACCATGAAGGCACATCCAAATCCGGCATGTCAGGGTGTATTGAGCGGAAAATAGAGGGGTCTGTGTAGAATTCGGGAATACACTCGTCAGGCGTCCAGCTCTGCATACGCTCCATACTGGAGGGGTATTCGTTCGGCTCCCACTGGGACCTCACGTGGCTACACAGCACCCATTTGGGTGTCTGCCGGGCTTTGTAGACGTAGTATGTAATGTCTGAGAGCACGTCCGACACATGATGAGGTACGTGGAGGTGGTCTGGCTGTCCGGCCCCACTTGCACTGACTGATCCACACAAGTCTCCCCCAACACTAACTCCCCCTAGACCGCTGCCCGCTGCAGCCGCCAATGCCTCTTTGGTCATCTCATAGGTGAAGTCCAGCTGCTTATCCCCCTTATTGAGCCTGAACTTGGATCTTCGGAGGTCCCGGAATTTTCCAAATGGCACTGTGAAATCCACCACCCACGGCAGCACAGGGTGGTAATTTGGGTCTCCCTCTCGTCGCCCCGCTAACCTGTTGAGCTCCATCAAGTAGCAAAAGTTGCTTACACGCCCATGGACCCAGTCAAGAACTAAAGTTTTGAGCTCATCAAAGCAGTCCTTGCAAAGCATTTTGTTCTCCTGGCTCGAATGCACATTGACTCTTGGTGGGGCACTTTTGGGTACCAGCCTGGTAGGATCATCACCGTTGCCCAGTTCCTCATAATGGGCAAGGTTGATCTTAAGTCGGCTGCAGAGCTGCTCGTCCACCGCAATGTCCAGCAGGGAGAGGTCCCCGCAGGACAGCCCTGCAGTGTGGCACGCCTGCATGGCTGTCAGCAATTGGTAGAGAATGAACAGAACTTTGGCGTGACTATTGGCAAGCTTGGCTGGGCTGAAGGACACAATGTCATGGAGTGAATACTGTGTGTAAGGTAGAACCACATAGAGCATCTCTGCCGTCTCCAGCAGACATTCGGCTGACAAAACATTGGGGCACAAATGGTCCAATTTTGGCTTGGAAGAAGCGGACACGGACGACGGCAAGAAGTTCTCCTTTTCTTTGGCCGGAGAGAGAGACGGCGACACTTTTTCACATGAGATGAAGGCAGATTTAAAGAGCTTTTGAAGGGAGTGTCGAACTGCATCCGCAGCCGTGACATGCATCTGCTCACTGGCTCCGGCATACGGCTGCACAAGTCTGGAGTGGGCTTCACGCCACAGATTCCTGGAAAAAAATAATCACAGTAATTGAGGCAAACTTTGACCAGTCCAAATGTAAACATTTGGCTCAACTCAGATATTTACATTTATTGGTGTAGTGGTAGGTGACTGTACAGTCAACTATACTACTCGACAATGATGTTCAGAGCTTGATGTCAACTAGTTGCTAATTAGGTGTTTTTGGCTGGAGGATTAAGCAGAGCGCTTGCAACAGCATGAAAGTGCTGAAGGAAAATTAGTCTGTCATCTCAATTGATTTAAATTGTCTTTGGGCCTGCGTGTCTTATGGTAAATACGCCTCTTAAAGACGCAGATGCATACTGGCGGCTGAGAAGCTATTCAATTAATTAGTATTACATTTGAAATTTAAAAAAATACAAAATAGAGTTAAAATAAAACTGTCAGTAATGTCATCCCCAAAACTAGAACTATGTCACTAATTTGAAGACTAAAACAAAATGTTACAAAGAACTTACAAATTAATCAAGAAATAAGCAAGACACAAGTCACACTTCCTATTATTTTTTGCAGAACAGAATGTGACGCAAATGGAAAATTAGTTGATTAAATGTAGCCAGGTTATTAATATGGTCATTTACAACACTGTGTTAGTTGATGTGGAACAACATTAAATGTTACATTAATAGTCAAGCAAGCTGTACGTGTGCAATTGCACAACCCTCCATTTGAGAAAGAGCGCTTCCTGTAAGCTGCCCTAAAACCACAAACGCTACTTCTATGTGCTTCACATGGTGTGACCTTTTGTGTGTTCAATACCTGACATTATGCAGTGACACATGCTGCATGGTGCTAACGTAGGACTCCTTTGTTGATGAGTCATTCAGTTGAAGACACGGGTCTCGGACCAGCCTGTAGCTCAGCTTGCTTTTCCTTAAACCCTGGATGCACACTCGTGTCCAGCCAGGCGGCAGCTTAGCCTGGGAACACTGCAGGTATGTGCGGATTTCTGCCTCGCTGATACTTTCCAAGCGGACGAAACGCACAAGCTTCCTGTCACGGAGAGCCGCCAGCCAGCGCACAGGCACTAGAGCGATAAGCTCCTGTTGACGGGCCCCGGCGCCCACCTGCCTCCGGTCGATCCCCAGGTCTTTTTCCACAGCGCACACCAGCCAATCCATTGTGACGTGCTCAGGGCTGCAAAGTGTCCAGCTACACTCACATGGAGACAGAAGGTCTCTTTAACTGCAAGGACACATTTAATTGCTTCTTACACATGTCCTGAGAAGAAAGAAAAAAAACAGACGAGAAGAAAAGGAGGTCGTAGCCGTATTGCATGCATAGTAGCCACATGATTACATGACACTAAAGAGTGAACTCACATGATGTGCCATAAATCATAACTTGAATTCCACTGAGTGGACCATTTTCGACTACTTTAAAATTCAGTGAGATGTAACTATACAACAACTGTATGAATTGTTAATTCCAATATTATTGGCAGGCCTATTTGTTTAATCAATTTCTTTTTGCAGCTACCGTAGTTCAAAGTGCACAGCCGGTGATCATTCACTGCTTGCAGTAAAAACATGTCTGGAGACACTGAGAAGCTAGTTAAAAAAAAAACACACACACACACACACACACACACAGACAACGTATATATTGTGCTACATTGAACAGCTTTTCTAACCCTTCCAGCAATGACATTTTATTTTGGTACGCGTTTGAAATTAAAACAAAGTATGGTAAAAGGTTAACATTGCAGTTAGTCTTGAAATTTTGGAAAGCGCTATTTACTATAACAAACTATTGGGAGCTATTACCTTGTTTTAGTTTTTATTTAACTCTTTCAGACATACTCATCATCCAACCTCACTCAAGCAAATGTACAACATCAACCAAGTGCAAATTCGTGCTTAAAACTTTAGAATAACTTCTCTACTCTTAATGAGACTGTTTAACGCACATCCAAAAGAAAGCTCGAGTAATTAATAAACACAACACTTAAAAATGCGTTCGTTGATTTACAAATTTAAGCTAGAAGCAGCCTTGAGCTTGACACGAGTTAACACGACGGTGTCGTTTAAATTCATACAAACCAGACACTCGAGTTAAACATTAATTTAACATACGTTTATCGTACCCCGTAGAAAAAAAAGTCAATTTGTCATTTGGCTCACCTGGGATAACTTTGGACTTTTTTCAGGCTGTACGAACGCGCCAGCTAGCGTCAAGCTACCAGCACCGAGTCGTCCCCGGCATTGTGAGCGTGTTGTGACATTTGACACCCCAAAACGAGGCAAGGACCGAAGGTTGACGAGCCTCCGCTCCGTCTGCTGTAGGAAGCAGATGCGCGTCAGCGACCAGACCGTGTCCAACTTGTTAGCGTTCCTGCTGGACGCGAGTCCGGAGACATGTTTGGAGAAGAGGCGTGTCACGTGACACAACACCAGGCTCGCGTCTTGTGACTCACGTGACCAGAAAGAAGCGGCAAAGCGCTGGCCTCGTCCAAGAAAAAAACGAAACGAAACCGCGCATATGGTGATGATGTTGTCAGGGTTGCTTTGCTTCATTTCTACCGAGAATTCAAAGCGAGAATTGTCCCTGCCTCCACGCATTTACGGCATTCGCTTCCTGTTTTCTTTGGGTGGTTAGAAAGGGGATGCGCGCAGTGTGGCCACCTCGACCCGCAAAGGGACATCGATGAGCGGAAGCTCGATGAACGGAGGCTGTCCACTGGAAATGACAGTCTGCAGAATTAATCGTTTTGCATTACTTAGTGCGATTTGGGGTAAATTCATTATACATCAATTGCTAAACCTTGACTCAAGACGTTGGCATGGGACAGTGGAATGAATTACTATTTAACACCATGTTGAGTGGACGGGACATGTTCCAGTTCCAAATCACCGATTAATTTATGGGCCCCGAATTAAACTAATAAGGGATACTAGACTCATTCTTAACCAAATGTTGGTGACCCTACTGGACAATGGACAACTTGAGTCCCGACACTACGAGTTACAGTGACGGCCGGTGACAAACGTCAACTAACCACAACAAAACAAATGTATATGCCAAACAGCAACATTTTATGTAACAATGATGCCAATTGTGTTGTTGTACAGCCTACAAAATAAAACAAAAATCGAGCAATTGATGGCCGTGGGTCATGTGACCTAAGGGAGCCCAATGGGAAAGCACCGAGTATCGTCCGCATCACTATGTTCTTTGACAAGCTAATCACCCAATGAGTTTTTAAAGAATGCGTATTACAAATGCACGATGGATCGGATGAGGACAATTGTGTTGCTTTGCATCCTATAAATTAAAATAATCAAGACCCGCTCGATGGCCACGTGATCCATTTCAGACCAATAGTACCGTAATTTTGCTTTAAACCTATCCAGTTTAATCGCGTTAGCATGGACAGAAACAATCACCCCAAGAGTCGTTATTTTCAACTACGGCATACAAGCGGGCGTCGTTTGAATAACGCCGAGGCAAAAACAGTTGACCTGTTTGCTCCACATTTGACAAAACGACCTCGGTCAAACTACTTCCTGTTTCATGTTGAGCAACTGAAAAGTATTACACCTAGAGCGCCACCGTCGCAGTGGAAGTGAACTACACACACCGTGTTTCTAATTAACTTGCGCCAATGGCTTTGCAATTATGTTATTCGGCTATAAAGTGGCTCAGGGTTCTCCTTCCACGACTGAGATGAAATACTACACCCAAGTTTGTCAAATTGTTTGTGTAAATAATCGAAGGGAAGGAAAATAATCCAGTTGAATTCTCATGCAATGATATTGAGCACTGGTTTTCACATTCATGTATCCAAAATAACCACGTCCGACGCTTAAAACAAACATATTTGTTATCAGATGCCAGTTTAAATTATCAGTGTGCAATACCGTACAATGTTGAGGTCATGTGTGTGGGCCCTAAATTCTAATGAAACCATTCGCACACCTGTTCGGTGGAATGTGACGTAGACTGTACATCCGATTTAACTTGTTTAAAACCTGTCGAATGTTCACCTGAATTACATTTTTGAGAGTCCACAGGAATATTTTCGCCTGTGTCAATACTTTCAGTGAATGGACAGCCTTCCCGTTCGATAATCGGCACCAACCTGACGATGACAATTGCCGGCCTGTCCCCCCACTCTGAGTGACGTTCAGGGTCACCTCAGACGTCTCAGTGTCATTATGTAAGAAGGAAAATAGACCTGGTCGATCCCAAATAGTACGTGAAGTATAAGAAAGTGGAAATCCCTGGCATATTTGCTTTTTTTGTATATGCTGTACACTAGCACACCGTTTGTACATTTTATGATTATGCAACAAACAAAATATATGACATAAAATGACATCAATTGCATAAAAAAAATAATCGGCACCATTGTTGCTTCATTTTAAATGAAGACCTCTGTCTTCAGATTACTGGCGAAGTTCTTTTTGTGTCCCATCAATCAAAATTACTAGCAACATAACTCGGGAGAGATTATATAATTGTGTAAAGAAAAACACATTTAGATTTGAGATGGCATTTAGATTTTAAAAGAACACGCATATCTACATAGGGCTCTGCCAGTGAATCAGAATTAATTGCTTCATTTCGTTTGGCAGGAGTCATTCAGATGTGAACATAAAGAGACAGAGAACCATCTCTGCAGCACTCCACCAGTCAGGCCTGTATGGCACCGTGGCCACACCTTCGTAAACGACACATTTCATCCCGCCTGGAGTATGCCAAAAGGCACATGAAGAACTCTCAGGGCACGAGAAAGAAAATTCTGTGGTCTGATGAGACAAAGATTTGGAGATTGCGGTCAACCCATTAAATGACCAATCCTGCCCATGTCTTCTTTCCTCAAAATCTTTGCAATCGTTTTTTACTCCATCGGTTTTGCAGTCGGCTCATTCGTATCTGATGCCACTACGGTTCTAAACTGAGGAATACAAAAGTCTGCTGTCCACAATGAGATGAGGGAAGGTTGCTTAAGTGAGCAGAACAGTACTCTCCAGGAACAGCCAGGACGTATCAGTCCCGCTGTCCAATCAGATCAGATCATTCCGCTCCACTGGAGCGACGAGTACGTCACGCCGCCACCGTGGCAGTGAGGCGAACACAAGACCAGCGTCTTCTTGACATTGGAACCCAGGCGAGCGGCGGCCAGGAGGTCCGACAGGAGCACGCGCTCGTCGGCGCGCACGCACACGCAGATGAAGTGCGCGTGGAAGCGCAGAGGGTCACCTGTAAAAACAAAACAAACAAGAACATTAAGTCGGTGCAGGGAAGCGACTCTCCTACCTTCCTTTCTACATTTCGTTTTTTAAATGTCCTTCCTTCTCCACTTTCTTATTTCTCCCTTTTGGCCACAACTAATTCTTTCCTTCCTTTTTCACCCTTCATTCTAACCTTTTCTTCTTTCTATCCATTTTTGAGACGCTTCCTTCTTTCTTTGTTCTTCCCGCATCTTCTCCTTTCAGTCCAGCTTTTTCTTTCTCCCTTCTTTGTATTTCTTTCCTTTGTTCCTTTTTAATTCTCTCCTATCTTCCTTGCTTGTTTTCCTTCTCCCTTTTCCGCTTTGCTTTCTACCACCTGGCCACAGCTTTCAATTCCTTCCTATTTCCCTTCATTCCTACCTTTACTTCTTTCTGTCTATTCTTTAGTTGCTTCTTTCTTTCCTTCTTTTTTCCATCTCCTCCCTTCTTCCATTGGTCTCTTGCATTTTTTTTCTTTCCTTCCTCCTGCACTTCATTCCGCTCTTCCTTACGTTTCTCCTTCCATTCTTTATTTCCTTCCTTCTCATATTTTCTCTCTTCCTAATTTCCTTGCTTGCCTCCTTGCTTCCTCCCACCAAGGCCGAGGGAGAGCTCTTTGCAATATGATTACATTTATTAAATTAAAAAAAAAAAAAGTGGATTAGACAGTAGTAATTGGAGCAGCGGAGAGGACAAGCAACCAACATACCAGGATAGACCAGGAAATCACCGCCAAACTTTCCAGCCGAGGTCAGGTAGAAGCCCCGCCGCCTCAGATCCAAGAACACCTGGTACTTGGCGTCGGCGGCGGGCGTGCGGATGGCACAAGAGGCTGGCCCTGCCGAAAGGTGAGCCGGCCCTACCCTGGCTGTATTCAGCTGGACCATCAGCGCGGAGCGCTTGAAGCTGAAGTGATGCTCTAGAGTCTCCAAGTGGCGCCGCTTGTCCTCCTCGCAGTCGACCTCAGACCCTGTGTGCAAAGCAGCAAGGTCGTCAATCCACTGACTTCCTCGTGTGCAAGTATCCATCTGGGTGTGAGTTGTGGCCTACAGCAGCTCCTTGGGAGTGTTGTCATTTTGTATTTGGGTATTTGACTGTTCATCCTGTTCACTCAACGGCTGGGAATGCATCCGCGCCATCTCAAACATACACACTAGAAAATTAAAAGTAGTAAATTTATAATAATAATAATACATTTTATTTATAAGCACCTTTCAAGGACACTTTACAATAACAAAAAACACACAACAATACGGGTTTAGCAGCGGCAGCCAAAACGCGCCAGCGTTCACTCAACCCGGAAGGCAGAAAGAAACCACAAGTATAGCCATACCCAACATACATGATATTTGATTTAGTTTACGTTGTTATCTACCCGATTAAAATTTGGTATGCAACTGGAAGAAAAAAAAAATCTCAATTACAAGAAACTTTTTTTAAACACAATTACGTACTATATTTCACCAAAATTAACAATGTGTTTTATTATTATGTGATGTAAATGAGGACTTGTGGCAAATTAGGTCATGTTGTTACTTTGAGTGCTGGTATTTCCCATTCCATGAACGCATCACTCAGTTTGTGAAAGAGTGCGCATGAGATCTTTTCGATGTCAAACACAGACATTAAATTTATTGTCAACCATTTTGATTGTAGACGTCATCATGATTAGTCAACTAATGTTGGCAGCCCTACCATACACAAGCACACACACACACACACGCACGCACACACACAAAGGGTAGTCGGCAAGATGCCGGTTGTCTCACCTGGTCGAGACGAGTTGAGTGCACGTAGCACAGCCGCCTTCCTGTCTTGAAGAGCGAGGACTTGCTGCTCCTGGTAGCTTCGCTCCAGAGTTCCCTCATAGAGCGCCACCTGGCGGGAGTGCTCCCGTGCGCCCACATCCTGAAGGCAGCACATGCTCATTAGTCACATACCAGCTACAACACCAATCCCGTCACACATGTGCAAGTTTCGAGTCTTCATGATTGAGTTGTTACTACAACAGGTCGGCTGTGTTCACGCCCACAATGGCACAAAACACTCGTTTCTAATTGTGTCAAGGTGCGTCCGTCCGTGAAAATACCGACACTATTCTAGGGCACCCATGCGCACAATTACACGACTCCTTGAGCCAGGCTTGCGCTGGCAATGATGAGAAAGCCCTTTTAGTTCTTTTTCGGGCCCAACCGATAAGGATGTTTGCATTTGGAGGCCGGTGCGGATATTTGGTAGAACAAAAACCTGATGACCGATTAATGGGCCACATACTTGAAAAAAAATGCTATACTGTATATAAAATTGCCTTTTCTGGGTGCCTAAGCACTTACAACAATAAAGAAATGAATCCGTTGTTCTTCAGTAGTTAAACTTCACAACCAATAAAAAAAATCTGCAAACTTGACTCCAAGTCATGCATGCAAGAAAGCCACTCACCGATTGCGAAATAGCAGTGAGGGCGCCACTCTCACCCAGAAATCGCTCCTCCTCCGGCAACAACAACAACGGCCGTCCCAGACGCACATTCTGCCGGGGGGTGCGCGGGAGTGAGCCCAGCAGCGCTCCCACCAGGCCAAGGGAGCGTGCGGCGGCCACTTCGTCTGTATGCCACAGCAGGGGGGCGGAGTCACAATGACTGATGTTTATGGCTTGGATGGGAGACTCCGTCTCTTTGGAAGACATCACTCTGTCCAAAAACAACATTCGGCTGTTAATTGGAAGCACACGCATGTAACATGTTTGTTATTTAGGACATCAGATTGAAACAGAAATGTTTTATGTTGAGGCATGGTATAAATTTGAATAGTTGCAGTTGCGGGCGGCCCGGTTGTCCAGTGGTTAGCAGGTCGGCTTCACAGTGCGGAGGTGGCGGGTTCGATTCCAGTTCCGGCCTCCCTGTGTTTCCTCCCACATTCCAAAAACATGCATGGCAGGCTGATTGGACGCTCTAAATCAGGGGTGGGCAATTATTTTCCCGGGGGGGCCAAATGAGAAGCAGAAAATATTGTGGAGGGCCGGGCCAAAAGTTAGAAATAGAAATAGAAAATAAAGAAGATAGCACAATGTCTTTGTATGCCAGTAATAATGTAACATTCTCCTCCACCATCACACTCAGCACCGGTTCTCCTCAAGGATGTGTACTGAGCCCCCTGTTGTTCACGCTCTACACATTTGACTGCTCTCCGACTCTTATTCGCGGTCCAGTTTGCGGAAAGTTTTTAACATGATAACAATCAAAAAAATTCTAGGAAATGTTCATTTACTCGAGCCACAAGCAATTCACTCTGAGCATGGAAATTGCCAGAATCGGACTGAGTAAGAATCGCTTCCTTGTTTTTCAAAGTCTCGTAGATTTGAGTCTTTCCGACTCCAGGCGTCTCCTGAATGTTTCGTATTTTGTTACCCGCTTCGTTTAATCAGATACATATCACTTTCCCTTCCATGGTCATTACTCTCTCCCTCTTTCTTCGTCTTCCCCTCCCCCCCTGTGCTCTGCAACTTGAAGTAACTGCGCCACCTGGTGTTGAAATACCTGTCATTACAAGTCCAAACGAAATGAATGCAATCAAACCTTAATTGTGCACCAATCTTCGGCGGGCCGGATTAAAAAGACCAATGGGCCGGATCCAGCCCGCGGGCCGTAGTTTGCCCACCCATGCTCTAACTTGTCCCTATGTGTGAGTGAGTGTGCATGGTTGTTCGTCTCTGTGTGCCCTGCGATTGGCTGGCTACCGGTTCAGGGTGTCCCCCGCCTACTGCCCGAAGACGGCTGGGATAGGCTCCAGCACCCCCCGCGACCCTAGTGAGGATCAAGCGGTTCGGAAATTGGATGGATGGATAATTGCAGTTGCGTACGGGTTTGGCCAACTTTGCATTTGAAACGACCCACGTCCAGCCTGAGCGAATGTGGTGCCCAAGGCAAGATATTTCTATGGCACTCCCCTCTGTCAGCGGTTGTACATTTACTTCCAAAAAATAATAATAAAAATAATCTTGCCCCCTCAAGTTTAACACAAACATATGTCCCATTGAGTGTGTCGATGTGGTAGCAAGGCATTAAAATCACATGAACCCAAAACAGATTACGCGAAAGGACGCCACAAAATCTAAACAATGGCATATCGATTTCCGTCATTATTCCCATTCGGTCACCGTTGACTGACAATCAAGGTTTTGGCCAGATATGGGCTGGGGGTTGTGTGCACACGAAGCCTCGAGAAATTAAGGTTTTTGTGAAATGTTCAAAAAAGCTTCATTAAGACGACAAAATCCGAGTTAAACTAGCAATATTGGTATCATATTATACACACTTGACTAAAACATCGAAAGCACGCAGAAACGTCTGAACGACTCATTAGTTTGTTACACATGCTCACGTGTACCTGGCTGTCCCCCAACGTCTTTAGGACATATTTGGAGCTCAAGATGACATATTACACTTCCGCTCAGCGATCGATATGTTGAAAAGGCCACATATGAACACAGCGTGGTTATCAGTCAAATGTTGTCACCCGGCAACTTGCTTAGTTTAGCTTTCCTCAGTTTCGCCTGCTCGCGCAGCTTCCGTGCCGTAAAGTGATACCGCAGTCGCGCTCGATTTTACGTCACGACGAATGACGTTGGACCGTCACTGTTAAAAAATGATCCTTTATGCAGCAACAAAATGATTTTTTTGTGGTTGAAAAACCTGATGGAGAAATACTTTATGCAGGAAAAGCAAACTTTTTGCTCAAAAAGGAGACGTCTTTTTTCAGGAAAAGGTGTTAATCTGTGAAATAATCTCGAAACGGACCTGAAAATGAGTAAATCGCTTGCTGAGTTAAAAAACAAATTCAAAAAAATAGTACAAACAACCTACATCAATCAGAGTTAAAATGATAAATTCAAAACATTAAATATAATGATAAATCAGAACTAAGTTGATAAATAGAGAAAGGTATATAAATATCCATTATGAATACAAGAGAAAATTGACACAAGAGTGTCAGGGTGTGGAAGTATATAATCCCGATACAAACCAAAAATTGTAAAAATATCACGGTTAAGGGTAAAGTATGAGCCTTAATGGAGACTTCTTTCTTCTTACTTTTTTCTTTTCTGATTGATATAAAAATGATTTATTAGATACAATCACATAACGGGGTAGGACTAGATAAGTTTTTTACTTCTTCCTACTCCCTTGAACATAATAACTGTGTTGAATGAAGATTGATTTCTTTCTTTTTACTTTTTTTATCTACCTTATTTTCTGTCAAATTATTACTGTATATATGTTTTATGTTCAATAAACAAACAAACAAACAAACAAACAAAAAAAGAATGTTTTATTTTTAATATACTGTATATATTTTTTTTAATTTGGGGAAATTGATATAAATAATGAAAAAAAAGGTTTAAAATGACAACTTTGTTGATTAAAACAGTCTTTTGGTGTTGATTTTCATCTCAGAAAAAAAATCCTCTTTTTGGTGGAAAAATGCAACTTATCGGGGAAAAAAACACTTTTCTTGAAAAACAATTCTAAAAAATGAATTCTTCGGGGGAAACTATAACTATTCTCGTACGATAACATTGTTTTTTTTCTGGTAAAACTGTAACTTTATTCCCGCAGCCGAAGTGATTTCGTTTTGTATTGTGTGGTATGAATGAACCAGTTCAGCAAAGCCAACAGAAACTGCAGCTCGCTCACTTCCTCTCGGCCGGGTGGCTTCGGTTTCAGAGCTGCACAAAAGCCGCAAAGGGCGACGCACGGTCAGCTCACTGGCACCACTGTACAACTGCATTGACAAACATAAACACTTCTGGTTACTCCCGTTACCTAAAGGCAGCCCAGTGGGCTAGCACTTTATATTTCTGCCTGACAGCCTTGAGTCACGCACGATATTAGCGGAATCTCAAACGCTGCTCCAACAGCAAACGGTTTAATTTGCATCTTAAGATATAAACTAAATGAAATATTTTAGGGTTTTTTTTTCAAATTATAAACGTGTTCTTGTTTCTTTTTTTTAAGTGACATTTGATCTGTGAAGAAGCCAGCACTGGGAAGGAATTTATCACTTCTGTTCAACTGGTTAATTAATTGGACTGTAATTAATGGTTCAGATGGGAACGCTAATGCTAAGCTAATGGAAGTACAGTATTGTATTGTGCTCAGTGTGTGTGCGTGTGTGTCAAGAGCCCCCCTCCCCCTACCCATTGAGTTGGCCCTTTGAACACGTGTCTGCTGACATCTGAGCCAAACACCACTCACTGTTCTCCTCGCCCATTTTTAGTGTATTTCATATTCTTCCCTGGTATTAATTTGACATTGTTCGTTAGTCTTGTGTGTATTCTACTTTGTTCTTTGGTGAAATATGTTTTTTTTAATAACTTCCCATATTTCTAGGGGCATTTAGTCAGCGTTATTCTGTGATGTATCTTATTTTGGTGGGTGAATTTTGGACTCAATATTCTACTCAGTTGTTTGAATTGGAGCTAAATAGAAGACATACTACAATGAATTTCTCATAGGGTGTAATTACATTTTCAAGTACACTATTTTATTCCTTATTGCACAATATTACAATGAGCTTAATAGCCTCAGTGAGATAACAACATCTCCAATTTGGAGCCCTCTGACGTGCTTATGCATTTGGAAACTAGATTTTTATTTTTTTTGTGGTCATTTACTCAATTTGCACCATTAGCCAGCTGATGCTAACAACTGTTAGCTCATGATATTGTTAAACTTGTTTGCTGCTTGCTGTAGTTCAGTGTGACAGGAAACAGATGAGCTACAAAGCATTGTGGGAAAGGTTTGTGGCAGACGGTATGACATCACGGCTGGGGTGCAGTGGTTCATTTAAGACAGTTGATTTGGGGTTAATTTGCCCCCTCGGAGAATTAACGCAGCCCTGCCTCTCCGTTAATGTTACACCTCCATCTCTGCCTCAAGGACAGTCACCTGCTGGCCTCGCCTCCAGCGTTGGACGTCATTCTTTTTTGAAAAATGTACTTTTTGAATTTACTCATTGGTGGTGTTAAACAAAAACGGTTTAATAATTTTTGATTCTAGTTTATGATATCATTGCAAGTACAATATTAGGGAGGGCTATTTTTTGTTATTAAAATATGCATTACAATTTTTTTTTTGTCTGGAATGAATTCATGGCATCCACATTAATTTTCACTGGAGAGAGATGAAGAACGATCTTCAGAACAGAATTCCTCAAAAGTTTGTTGTTGTTTCATGGTGCCAGACGTGTTTTTGAAACACCTGATTGTTGCTTTCCTGTGGCTCGGTTGGTTCCTGACACAGCCAAGGTTAATAGTTCGGGTTCGGATTGGGACTGCAGATGGGTGAGGACTTTTTCACACTGCACTTAGCATTGCGCAGAGCGCCGTCAACGCACCCAATTCCTTCTATTGAGTTGGACAGGGTTTGTGGAGTGGGTTAACATTTTTGGGCTCGGATTTATGATTAGATTACGATTTTATATAATGCTTTAGGCTGAGTTTGTTTTTTAGTTCAAGAGTCAGGGTTTTTGTCTTGAGGGTAGAAGAGGGGTGCCCAAGTCTGGTCTTCGAGGGCCCCTAACCACCCCGTTTTAGATGATTCAGATGAAAGATATCAGCAAACAAATCTCCCATCCACCACCCTCATTCTAATTTTTTTCAAGGACATCCACTGTGCTTTGCACACCACTTAGACGAAGTGAGTTGTGAGAAGTCTCAATTATTTTTTTTTCTTTTGGTAAGGTGGCGAGTGGGCGTCATACTGTAGGACCTGTTGAGTGTTCAAGCTGTCAACTTGCTCAAGAACGCTTGTCCGAGGACAGATTGGGTTTCATGTCCGTCCTCCTTAATGACCCCTCAGCGGAGAGGGTCGCTGCATGATCTCTGTGTGATCCTCACCACAGCCTCCTTCACAATCCCGCGTCCCACTCAAATACGACCAATCTGGCTGACATCTGCGGCCCCCACCCCGGTCTCACTGTGTTATTAGCGAAAGACCGCTCGGACACCCCGCTTCCGCACGGCCTCCCTGACGCATCTCAGGGGACTGGGCTCGCTCTTTCGGGGACCCCTCCAGGGAGATGAACCCCCTCCATTGTTACATGCAGGGGGAAGACCGAGGAGGTGGGGGTCTCCGGGGAGCCATGGACCACCAACTGTTGTGAAACACCAGGAGGCGGCACTCTGCCCAAGCTCGTAAGTGAGCTAAGGAGCAGCTAACATGCTAACATCCTTTGGGACGAATGCTTTCAATCAAACTCTGAAATAATTCTCAGGTTTTAACTCCAAATGTAATCAATGAGGTGTCATTGTCATTTCAAATTTGAACATATTTCTACACTGTCTATAAATCGTAATTGGTTAAACTTTCAGGTTTTTAAAAAAGTTTTAATTAGTCGTTTGCTGCCTCATTATTTTTTTGTTGTTAATGGTATTTTGATATGAAATAATTACTGTATGAATGTCTCTAAATTTTAATGCAAAAAATAATTTGTTGTTTTTAGCAATGAAAATTAAATATGAAATCACTATTAACAAGCAGTACAGAAGATGGATAGATTAAATAATTACTATGTGACTGTTATTACTGTCTGAATTCAGTGACAAATTTAAAAATGGTTTTGTTGTTGTTTTAAAATTTAAAAAAATTAAATATTACTGCTGGCGCAGTGGTCAACTGGTTAGCATGTCCTCCTCACAGTGCAGAGGTCATGGTTTTGATTCTGGGCTCCCTGTCCCTGCGTGGGTTTTCTCCGGGTACTCCGGTTTCCTCCCACATTCCAAAAACATGCATGGCAGGCTGATTGAACGCTCTAAATTGTCCCTGGGTGTGAGTGTGAGCGTGGATGGTTGTTCGTCTAGGTGTGCCCTGCGATTGGCTGGCAACCGGTTCAGGGTGTCCCCCGCCTACTGCTCGAAGACTGCTGGGATGTGTCCTCTCTCCACTGCTCTTCTCTCTCTACACAAACGATTGCACCTCAACAGATCCAGCTGTCAAACTCATAAAGTTCGCAGACGACACCACGGTCATCGGTCTCATCAAAGACGGCGACGAGTCTGCGTACCGCCAACAAGTGGAGCAGCTGGAGCTCTGGTGCAGCCGACACAACCTCGGGCTGAACACGCTCAAGACTGTAGAGATGATCGTGGACTTCAGGAAACATTCTTCTCCACAGTTGCCCCTCACACTATCCAACTGCCCTGTGTCAACCGTCGAGACCTTCAAGTTCCTGGGAATCACAGTCTCCCAGGACATGAAGTGGGAAGTCAACACCATCTCCATCCTGAAAAGGGCCCGGCAGAGGATGTACTTCCTGAGGCTGCTGAGGAAGCATGGCCTGCCACAGGAGGTGCTACGACAGTTCTACACGGCAGTCATCGAATCAATCCTGTGTTCCTCCATCACGGTTTGGTTTGGGGCCGCCACAAAAAAGGACAAAATCCGACTTCAACGGACAGTTAGGACGGCGGAAAAAATCGTTGGCACCGCCCTACCCACTCTGGAGGACTTGCACACTGCAAGAATCAAGACAAGGGCACGGAAAATCCTCCTGGATCCCCCGCACCCTGCCCACCACCTTTTCCAGCTACTCCCCTCAGGCAGACGCTACAGATCCATGCGCACCAAATCCAGTAGACACTTAAACAGCTTCTTCCCTCTAGCCATTAACTCCTTAAACAGTCACTGACGTAGTCACTCTTCTTGTACTACAAATACTGCTACTGGTTACTCTAAAATGGTTCAATGATTTGTTGTTTACGATGATACTAATGCAGCGTGTTATACCGGAGACAAATTCCTTGTGTGTTCTACATACTTGGCCAATAAAGATGATTCTGATTCTGATTCTGATTCTGATAGGCTCCAGCACCCCCTGCAACCCTTGTGAGGATAAAAGGGGATTGGAAATGAATGAATATATACTGTATATTATATTGGACTTGGACAAGCAAACAAGTGTGATTGTGAAAATCAGAAGTTTATTGAACAATGTTGCTGGTCCCTCTCTTTGGAATGGACTCCCACTGAATGTTCAGCAAGCCCCCTCGCTGCCCATCTTTAAAACTCGTCTTAAAACAAATTTTTATTCTTTGGGTTTTGACTCAGCATGAGTTATTTATTTTTTATTTTTACTGTTTTTGTGCTTTATACTGTGTTTTTTATTGTGTGTTGGTGTTGGACTTCTTTTTTGCTTCGTGAAGAGCACTTTGTATACAGTGGTGGTTGTCTTAAAGTGCTCTAGGAATACAGTTGAGTTGAGTAAAGGCCATCAGTGGTGTTTAGAATTAAATTTCTCGTCATGTTTATAGATAAAAATAAGTTTAACAACCTGGACACCTGGGTATGCAACAGGCACAAGTCAACTTGATCTAATTTAGTAGAGTACCCCCTTAAGCGTGGGTCATCAAAGGCGGTTTTCCCTGGCTCGTTGTCCAGTGACAACAGAGGCGACCCTGGTGGTATTAGTTTTGCTTTTAGTTAGAAACACCCAACAACATTGGCACCAAAGGGACAAAAACATTTGGTGAAGTTCCCTATCGTGGTGGTAGAATTTCAAATTCAAAATGAACTCAGCAAATCGACTGGTCATATTTGTGTTGGTTTAGTTCACTGGAGCTATAAGCTTGAGCAATGGAAAAACTTGAATACGGTTGCCTCAAAGTGACAAAAAGCACACTCGTCATCAAAGAGGGCTTTTCCCTTGTTGACTGTCTTGTGACAAAGGTACGAATCTGATGTGGGAGCCGTTAGCTTAGCAACTGAGACACGCAACTTGAGTGGCCTGAAACAGACAAAATACATTTAGTGAAACACTCCAATGTGGTCAGTGGGCTAACAATTACATGTTTCAATTTACAATTTCAAAGTATTACAGCCTGTTCCTTTCTTGTCAAGAGTTAGTCAGGTTAGTTGACTGCAGCTATTAGCTTAGCAATCAAGATGCTTGAAGCCGATGACCTTCGAAGAACAAAAGGCACAAGTCAAACTTGTTCTGAGTTAGCGATAAGTGAGTTAGCCATGAGAGTCTTTGAGTCAGCTTTCAAGACGTAGCCTTCAACGTTTGGTCTTGGGGTTCTGCGCCCTGCTATAGTCCAATTCCAGGATCCTGTTTTCTGGAGATGTGTGTGGGCAGCCAAGTGAAGTTACAGCGTCCTTGGGGGTCTCTCCGAACAAAAGCCTGCCCCTGAGGGTAGCTGAGGGTCTTTACACTACTGGCAGGGCTCAGGGACATCGAAAAAGCCAAGTCCGGATGTCCAGCTACAGACTGTCCAACTTGTGACGGACTCTGTGTGGTCCATGACCAGTTCAGGACCGGACTGCAGAAAGGAGCTTGGCTTAAGTGAGTCTCCTCGGAGAACTGGGATCCAGATGGTGGACTGATGTGATTTGGAGTGGATGCCATGATGGCATGATGACTTTGCAGACCTTCAGCGCTCCCGTAGCTGCAATCTGACTGGTCGCTCTCGATTTGGTGGGCGACCGGTGAGACTGCTAAATTTTTCTGGTACGCAGCCGGTAAGGAGGAGGTGTCGATGGTGTCCGGGTCTTTCAGACCAAGAGTTCTCAGAACCCAAAGATCCAGCGTGGGCTCGGAAGAGGTGGAACTGGATTCGGCAGAACCGGATTCGGCGGAACTGAACTCAGCGCTGAGGTTTCGACAAACGCGCTTGCTGATGTGAGGGTGGCGCCGAGTACAGTTTTGGAAAGAGCAAACGTGGTACGGTGGCCTCCGATTCAGATTCTTGATCCTGTTGGCACTCAACTTCTGCACAACAACATTCATTTGCATTCTGAGTAATTCATTTGTTCACAGTGTCAAAAATTCAAGTTTGTCATTTTTCTTTCATGAAACTGACAGGCAACCAGTCCAGGCTGGATCCTGCATCTCTCACTAAAAGTCTGCTTCGCTTCAATGAAGACTGATTCAGAAATTCAAAAACATCTTTACATTCTCTACCTAAGTAGAAATACAGACGCTCGTGTCATACAAATACTGTTGTAGAAGTACTGATTCAACTGGTTACTTAAATGAAATTAGAAAAGTACAGACCACAAAGGATGTTTGTCCCCTCAAAATAACCCAATACTGATGTCTATACAATCCACTAGCAACAAAAGTGAGTACACCTCTATATGAAAATGTCCAAATTGGCCCCAACTCGCTAGTTTCCCTCTCGAGTGTCATCTGGCTGATTAGCATTCTAAGGTCTCAAGTGTGAATCGGGGGTAGGTATGTTAATTTGGTGTTCTTGCTCTCACACTAATATCGGGGTGTACTGACTTTGCTGAGATACTGAAAGTATCAAAGTAAGTGTGAATGCTTGGTTGTCAACATGTGGCCTGACCAGTTTATTGTTTCTCTATTTCCCCTGAAATTGACCATCACTCGTGACACTGACTGGTGGCCAGTCTGTTCTTTGTCTACATCATGAAAAGAGCTCAAAGTTAGTCTCACTTTAGCTTTGTCTTTCGAATCCCCTTTGAAAGACGAGTTGAGGAATTGTCGCAGTTTGTAGTTCTCCTCCTGGAGGCGATTTAGCTCCTCCTCTTGCTGCAGCAGCATGTTCTCAAGCTGACACCGACCATTACACAAACACACGCACAGAGCAGATTTTGCAACCGAATCATTTTTATTTGATCAAACAAGCACATTTTGATCTGATTTGTCATACAAGACATGTTGTAGGCATGTTACCTCTTTGTTCCTTTGCAGGTGAGAGAGCTGCTCTGACCGGAGCACACCAGCAGGGGGAGACCTGTTAAACACACACCCGTCTGACACGCACGCACATTCACTTTTAACATCAATTTTAGCCTAAATACATTCAGATTTGACCACAATAGCATCATTATTCACAATAATATTTCAAAAATAGACTTTAAAAACAACACACCTTTATTTTTCGACTGACCCCAAGTACAGGAGGAATTGCGACGCTTGCCTTCGATATTGGTGACGTCACATTGAGCGGCCGGGGACAACCCGGTTAGGGTTTCCATGGAAACGGGAAAAGACCAGGAGCAATGCGTGCCCCTGAGAGTGCATTTAAAAAAATGCAGCAATTATTAACAATAGAAACAAATGCTAACAAAACACACAACTGTTGTTTTATTTACGAGGAATCGAATACAAATATTAAGATACAAATGACAAATTTTTACAATTGCAGAATAAACCATCAAACGAAACACACACAAATAAAACAGTTTAAACCTATTTTACTTGTTCAGTTTTTAAATAATTATTTCAAATGAATTATTACGTAATAGTATCCATTGTATTTATTGCTGGAATTAACTTTTGTTGACTTCATTTACACATTGAAATAATGTACATATAAGAATGCAGATGCATTATACCACACAAATACGCCAATCAAACATGTAGTAAAGGGTTTTAATTTAGTAACACGTGTATTGGTAATATGTTATCACACGGTGAACCAATTTCGAGGTGGATTAAAGTTAATAAAACATGTTCAGTCGTCATTAATTTCACGTTCACCACATGAACATACAATGCATTTCGCTGCACGTGAACCGTTCACGTACAGCTAAATGCATTGTACAATCATGACGATTATCATCCCTCGTGACTCACACTCACTAAAAGCACAAATCCTACTGCAGAGAACACTAACAAACTTGACAAATTTCGTCATGTGTGTTATGGGCGAATCATAAAAATATAAAGATAAACAAAACAAAAATCCAGCATTTCTCGTCGCAGCGTGAAGAATAAAAGGCACTGAGATACACGTGAACTCACCACAGAAACGCGCCCCCGCGGATGCTGGCCACCTGCACGCGCCTTGCCAAACGTTAAAAAGTTTTTAAAATGGGTAAATATTAGCACAGAAAATCTGAAGAGGTCAAATGTTCTTGCTTCTTAATATCCTTTGCTGGCAATAAAAGTTACGCACACATCCAGAAATCCTACTTAAAACACACACACACAGGACAACTAATCACAGCTCGCCCAATCACATTCATGAACTGTTGTGACGTCACTGCAAGCAGGTTGCAAACCACCTGAGGAGCAGATGACCTGATGTCCAAATAATGTACTGTCTGAAAGGATTTTAAGACATTGAATTGAATGTGCACGTCTATGGATGCCGCACACGCATAAATTCATTGTCAGTCAATTTCACAAAGCAACAAACAGAAGTCGTTCATAATTCACTGATATCACATGATGTCAAAGACAACCGTAAAAGGAGGGAAAGTCTGAACATGTGAGATAACAAAGGAAGGAAAACAAAGAGAAGGGGAGGCTCATGTAGGACACAAGGAAATTAGATGAAGACAACAACATAGGAGACTCAAGGAGAAATGCAGTCACATAAGGAACACAAGAAATTAGACATTGAAAGTGTAAATAAGAGACACGGACATGGTTACAAAAGGAAGAGGACATGAGGGGAGGAGATGAGGACCAAGGAGGACAGATGAAGCCAAAAATAAAAATAAAAAAAGCAGGACAATATGAGACTAGTGTAAAACAAGATGGGTGAAGTAGATAGTAGGACACGAGAAGATCTTACGAGGACATAAAGCGAAGACTCAAGGTATTATTAAGAAGACAGGTATGATATGAAAAGATGAAAGTCTGTTTCCTTAGTCGTGATGAAAGTTATGTAATTTCTAATCACACCGCATAGTAAATGTGACTCCTCCCATGCTTAGTGGCTGTTGGGTTAATCTGTATCATGTGGAGAAGTCAATAGAGTGACCATCAGGCGTTTCATACATATTATTGTGGGGTGGCACAATAACCTTGTGTTCGCCATATGTGCCAATCAAATTCACTGGTCACTGTGGATTGTGTGCCGGGAGGGCGTCACTCAGCGGGTGAGCCACTTTGATGTCCGGCTTGTTGACGCGGCGCCACGCCTTTTTCCAATTAGTCCCCGGGTTGCCACCGTTGGACAAACGCCAGCGGCCAGAAGCGGGATGTGGGATTATCCAGCGGATAGGCTGGCGACCAGCTGTTAGCCATTAGCGGACCCTGTAACAGGCAGGTGGGCGGGATCTCATCAACCAACGCCAAGTTCAACCATGGAGCATTACTGGTTCACTGACCATTACATGCTTTCAAACACATATTTAAGAGATTTCAAGTGCTTTTTGAAAATATCCCAGCTGTCTTCGGTCAGTAGGCGGGGGACAGCCAATCGCAGGATTCTGCTAGCTAAAAAGCAAAAAAGTAAATCAGGCAAAGTCGAGGAAAACAGCTGAAAAGTATCTTGGGTTAATCAGAGGGATTATAAATGTTCGGTAGGTGTGTGATGACTCCCATTAATATGAGATGAAATTTGATTGTTTCATTGCAAACACAGTCACAATCCTATCGCGAAGGGTGTGCACACTTGTCCAATCACGTTTGCCCAGTTATTTCCCGTCTCTAAAAGATTTCATTTGTTGCCCAATTGAGTTCTACATGTTATAGGTAATCCGTGAGGGGCTCAGAATAGAGCCACTGCTCTTCCGGATCGAAAGAAACTGGATGCCTCCCTAGTGTTGATCCAGGCACGACCGACTGGGTGAAGACATTGCAAGACAGATGGACCCGATCCAAACACTTGTTTGTGTCTCATGTCCAGTCTGTTGGGTTACAATACATGACGACTGGTCTTTTTTTCAAGGGATGCTTGGGGACGGCAGGTAAAAGACACTCAGGAGACGAGAGGTGGGTACAACGCACGGGCAGGCCTAGGACTGAAGAGACAGTTTTGTAGCACACGCGGCCAGGATGTTAACTGATGAGACACAGTTGGGTAAAAAAACTGAAAATTTCAGACACAGTCGAATGTAAGCGTCTGGATGTGAACTTTTTAAAGGCATAGCTGGTTAGAAATCACGGGGATTGTAAAACCGATGGGACACGGCTGACTTCAACAAATGGGAGGCTCGGGTCTGACGAGACAAAGGTCATGAATGGAATACAAACAAATAAAACTGAGGGAAAAGTGATGCTAGCCAGACGAGACTCAGATCAAATCATCGGTCCAGAAGACACGAGGGAAACTGCAGTTTAAAAAAGTCACAATCCATAACCCATAACCCATCCCTCTTTCTGTTGGTGCTACAAGTCAGTGAGTTTGATGACTTTCTCCTGTGTTGAATAAGTCGGCTTTTTGGCGAATTTACGAGTTGATCTAATACGAGCCTATGTCTGGTCAATACTAAACCGCGAGTATCCAAAATCTCAAATAAGTGATTTATGGGGCTACTGGTGGCCTACCTATTGGTCTAACTCGCGGGTCGGCAACACGCGGCTCCAGAGCCGCATGCGGCTCTTTAGTGACATCTGGTGGCTCCCTGGAGCTTTAACTGTGAATGCAAAAACTTTGTTTTTTCTTCTTTCTTCTTTCTCCCCACAATCTTGCTGCTGTAGACTGTAAATTTCCCCAGTGTGGGACAAATAAAGGATATCTTAATCTAAAAAATGTTTGAAATGGGAAAAAGATTTTGATAGTAGGCTAATATAGCTCAAATAGATATAGATGTTGCGGCTCCGAAAAAGGAGAGCTGTGGTGTTGGTTTTTTAAAATGTACACTTTATTTATGCTTTGAACAGTCTAGACAAACACAGACACGTCTGCGTCCGACTTCGTGCATTCTCTCTTCTCGTTCGACTCGAGAGGCGTTCAAAGACAGCCTCCGAAAAACGGAAATTCATTATCACTTCACTGACACTAAGAAAAGCAAAAATAATGCGCCAAAGCAATAACTCAAGCGAGGAAATCACAAAATAAATTCTATGGGGGCGTTTGTGAACACACAACAAAGGAATGAATAGCATAAACAATTCTGAGACAGTCCAGTCTCCTACATTCATACAGCATGTGTTTCCTTCATTGTAAGTTTTGTAGAAGGCTTTTATTTTTTATGGCTCCAGACATATTTGTTTTTTCTTTTTTTCGTCCTATATGGCTCTTTCAACATTTTGGGTTGCCGACCCCTGGTCTAACTGGTGGTGAACGCAAATGCTAAATCCCACCCGGTCTGCCTCCTGTTTTGCCTCCTCGCTGGCAACCTAATGACTGGGTGACGGCCGATGTAATTTGCTGGATTTGTGTGTGTGTGTGTGTGTGTTAAACTGCCTGGTTAATCTTGAGTGTGAGTGTTGTCTCCTGTGGAAATAAACTAAAGACTACCAGGAGGTCACTGCAAAAATGCAGACGTGAGTGCACACACACATTAAATACTACTCTAAAAATGTGAAAATGCCGCACACTGTGAGTCTACAGAAAAGTAGTGGTCAGCCAGCTGTGAGTTGGGTGTCACTAATCTGAGCCTAAGATCCTTTTTCCATCCCCAATAATGATAGCCTGCTGAGAGCTGGAGGCCAATTAAAGTGAGGCACTGCCTCCTCAACTCCAACCTCGCTCACCCCAGCACAGAGTAAGTGGGCTGGAGGGGGGTGGGGGGTGGGGGTCCAAGCAGCTGCTTTCAAGAGGCAAAATTGACTTCTGGTGTGTTGTATACAAATAAATTTGGTGTGTCTGAGGTGACGGCCTACCTATCGAGTGTCAAATTAAACTACCAAGTTGAACATATGGTCCATCCTGAGACTTACGCTCGCAACATGCTGGTCTTGCTGGTGACTCCAAGAGCTAAAACAATGTGAGTACGTTCTAGAGCAGGGGTTCCTCGAGAGCCATATCCCGCCTGTTTTAGATCCCTCCCTACTCCAAGACACCTGATTCAACTGCTCATGATTGTTTTAGGCTTCTATAGGGCTTGCTGATGAGCTGACGATTTGAATCAGGTTGGTTGGAGTAGGGTGGGATCTAAAACAGGCAGGACATGGCTATCCAGGAATTGGAGTTCCCTACCCGTTCTCGAGCACTCTCTCTTCTGGCTCCAATACTCTGGATTGCCTTGCCAATGGAAATTATTCATTGTCTATGAAACAAGCAAAGTAGCTTCATCTGTGGAAATGTTTACATCTTGACTTTCAACAGAATTTGTCACTCTCGCATTTAGTTAAACTGCACCTAGTATTCAAAGTGTCATCTTGATTTTAGCCTGATTTACTGCCGCTTCTCCTCCCCAGGTCAAAGAGAGGTGTGAGTGGCAATGATCAAAGTGGTGTTGTTGCTGTAAGGATTCTGCATCGACCAACCACGACAAGATATCAGACAAGATCAACTTCCCTGGATGCGTTGCCGTGGAAAATTCTGCATCAACCAACAGAGAAGAAGTCCTTCCCCTTTTTTGTGACGCATGTACACATTGCCCCCCAAAAATATATGCCACCCTGCACCACTGACAGCAAGTGCCATTTAGAAGAAGCTAACACTGTTATCTTTTTGAAAGCGAGGACCAAAGGAGATGCCATTGCTTTCGTGGATACAGCATTTCGTCACCAAGCCACTAAAATACACCTGACCTTTAGTGTGGAAACATGGCGCATGACATGGCCAAATTATTACAAGATTATCAGAAACTAATGCTGTTAATGCTAATATGTACCAAAACTGCAGCTCTGCTTACCTTTCTTTGGCTTTGACATGATCGTGTTTTGGACAAATTGGTTATTTTTTTTGCCCCTGAAGTTTATCCAGAATGCCAAAAAGTCATTGGATGAGAAACTCTTGGGATGGTTCCCCTCCATAACCCCCTCCCACCCCCTCGACCCGCCCCTCCATTCCCCGCCAGTCATTTTCAAAGCAGAAACTGATCTTTCAAGAACCACAGAATATTGTATTCCCAAAAGAAAGAGTAGAATCTCTTCTTTCATCAGTTTGCATCTTGCTCATTATGTTCTTCAGTAATCAGAAGTGGAACAAGGTTTGGTTTCACCCAAAACACCAATTAACATAGTCTCCTCATTCCTCAATAAGCCACCCGAATACTGTTTTAGTCATTCTTTCCAGAGGATAAATAATACCTGAATCACTTTGTGTCCCCTTATAACTTTGCAGTAGCTTTGTCAGAAACAAACTCTATTGAATGCTGAAGACTCGGACATGAATGCATCTCACTTCCAACCCGAGTTTCGATGTCCTTTTCTCCTCAGTGCCTGGATGTTCCGCCTTCATTCCGGCAAAGAATTGTGGTCTTGTTACATTCATCTACAAACATTATATCATGAGGATTATTTCCACCGTGAGCGGCGGCATAATAATATGTTACTAACACCACCCCAAATCCGAGAGGGCTCAGGTGTCACCCGGCGGCATGCCTACCGGCGTGCCGGGTGACATCAGCAGCCTGTGAGTCTCTTGGTTGGCTGTTTGGTAAAGGTCCCCACCGGCGCGTGCCAGACATGAGCATTGTGAACGTCTTTTTGTTGACTTAGAACAAGACGTTCCGCGGCTGGCGAGGTGTGAGGCCAGAGACTGGATAATTCCGGCCTGCAAGCGCGTGTGTATTGTGTTACGATTAAGTCCAGAATGAATGAAACATAATAACCACGAGGTCCTGTGATTTAATGTGACATTCCCAAAGTCCACTCAATAAGCAAAGCGTTTAATGCGTTAATGACTCATCGCATTGTCAAAAGGGGGGTGTGTGTGTGTGTATGTGTCTGTTAGTGCTGGGTGATTAATCAGTTTCAATTATAAATTCATGGAAGTGTGAAGATTTTTACCAATTTCTTTTGCACCATGCAGGAGTGTGGAGTGTGGAGTGTGTGGGCTGCATGGAATGACATCAGTGCGACTCGAGAAGGTCGTCGGCAATTATCGGTCCAGTTATTTCCATCATTATTAGTGCGTTAGCCGCTATTAATAGCGCAGGTGTGTTGTCTCAATGAGGGCAAGCGAAATGAGGAAATGGAGCTCACCAGCACCCTCAGGGAGGACATGGGGCGGGGGCTGTTGCCGGTGGCGACGGAAACACAAACCAAAATCATGTTCACTGTTAAAAACGCACACGTAGATGTTTTTTAAGTTGGTTACAAAACATTTCAACTCAACTTTTACAATTACGGCACTCTGATACAGGCATACAGCTATAGATGGAGTTGGTCAAAACTCTCAGTGAGCCGCAGTAATATTAGTAGATGTTCTTGGCAGAGGATAAAGAAAATGAGCCTGTGAATCATGTTTCATCACTCTAAATGTATCGGTCTACTGTTAATGTTTGAAATCCTTCACTTAGAGCGTTACAACACTGCGACACTGATGCTATTCGATTAGCTGTCTATGGTGTTTACCGTTATGTGGTAACATGAAGCTAGCGGATTGCAAAGCAAAGTTACGTGGTTGTTTCAAGAATAAAACATGTCATTTTCTTAGTTTTCTGTTTCGTTTGACAGTAGATTTCAAGTGGGATTGGCAACAAATAGCTTGAAGGCACTTTTTGGGGAGGGAGGGAGTGAGGGAGAAGAAGAAGAAGAAGAAGGCAACACAAATTTCCACATGATATGGCACAAAATACAAAACTCAAAGTCCCAGGTTTACCCAGTAAGACCCAAGACTTGCCAAAATAAAAACAGAACAACAAAATAAGATAAAATTAAGATGGTAAAGGGATAAGGGAGGTGCTTTTCACAGTTTGAATGTGTGAACAAACGCAATGAAGTAAAGGTGTGGATGCAAAAAAATGAGTGGCGCTCCAGTTTCACATAATAGTGACATGGTCATTTTGTACTTGACCCAAAAAATACTTTGTTCACGATTTAGGTGTTCAACATACAGGGATAAATAGGCATGGGGTACGATGGTAGTTTTCAGTAGTTACAGTCAGTTTGGTGGTTGAATAAATCTAAAGTTTTTTTTAATAAATCATTGTTTATATCAATTGTGACTTCGGTATCAATCAAAATAATCACAATTATTATTTTTTCTATAATCGATCAGCCCTACTGTATGTCAAAATAATAAAACCAGAAAAATAAATCAATGAAATAAAAAATATATATTTAGGTCCTCGTGGGATGCTGCACTCTCAAGTCAGTGACAATATCAAAGTCCTGAAAGATTTTGTCCTCAAAATATAATATGAGTCATCTGCAGTGACATTTGGTTCATAAAACCCCCACAACTACTTCAGCTGACATCAATCCACCCTGGAGTGCATCAGTGTGATTCTTTGGAGTTGTGAGCATCACTCGGGCCCTTTTTTTTTTTAAATTATTTTATTAAACATCACCAATGGAACTACAGATGGGAAGAGGAGACGAGGGAAAGGAAAGGAAATGTGGAAGGAAAGAAGTTCACCTGATGACACACACACTTACATGTTACACAGTGGAAAGGGGGTACAGGAAGTGATGTCACACGGGAGGCTGCACATTGGAAAGACAGACAGACGGTTGCTATAAAACCTGACATCAAGTCTGCTCACGGCAACAGACAAGAGGACACAGTGAAGGTAATGTGTGTGCACGCAGATGTGTGTATGTTGTTCCACTATTAAAAATGCTCTTCATTTTGTCCTTTCGATTTGATTTTCTCTTTTCTCACCCCTTGCTGCAAAATTTGCAATATTAATGATTATATAAATCATTAAAATCGCTGAAAGTAATCCCTGCGGCAAAGTTTTACATGAAAATAGTTTGAGCTTTTATGCATGATTTTATGCTTGCACGTTGCTTTAATCGGGATGTCTTTATGTCACTTCATCATCATACATACACTCAAGGAATATTTTAAATACTGGCAGATAACACAAGAAATATTTCAATTATTCTGATGCACAAACTTGAATTTATTCATCAATTCATATATCTGTTTTTTTAAATAAATTGTAAATAAATTCAATGTCATACAGAAGACTGAGCAAAGTTCGGCTAATATTGAAGACGAAGGTCAGGGAAGACCTTGTGAATGGAAGAATTTTCTGTGTGAGTGTGTGTGTGTCATGAATGGGACATGCATCAGCAGTGTGTGTGTGTGTGTGTGCGTGTGCGCGTGTGTGTGTGTGGACCTGAACCTAAACTGCATCATCAAGAATGTGTTTGACGTTGGCGGCAGGTGTGTGTGTGTGCGTGTGTGTACGTGTGTGTGTACGTGTGTGTGCACGTGCACTAGCGTATGTAAGCGTGTATCTCGGGGGAACTCGTTTTTGGACGGTCAAAAGGCGTTTATTTGCAGGGATGGAAAATGCTAAAATTAGCCTGATGTTGCTGGACAATACGCATCCCCGTCAGCAGAGCTAAAAGTGGCTTGTGTGTGTGCGCGTGTGGATTCCGCTCCAGGTGTTAGCGCGCAGTGCAAATGTGTTTGTAGGCTAATATGCTAACGTCCAGGTCATAGGTGTCAAGAGTGATGCGTTTTGGGTGCCATGTTTTGCAGATGGACTTGTGGTGCTCTCTGCTATTCATCTGTCTGCTGTCCATCAATGTGCCTGACTGCAACGCCCGCGAGCTGACGGTACAACAACTGCTCAGAACATGTACACACACTAAAAAGAGAATTAAAGGGTGGGGAGGGTTGCAAGAAACCACCATGCCAGAAGAAAAACAAACTACCAGAGACAGAAGAGGTGACGGACGATGTGTGAATTATTTGCAGTGCATTCGCGAGCACACTCATAGCCGATCACCAGCTGTTAGCTTGGGCTTCGGAAGCTTTGCTCAGACTATGGCAGAATATCCACCTCTGGTAAATACGAAAAAAATGCTGTCTCTTATTCGCCAACAACTGGTCATAAGACGAACAAACAAAACCAGAGAAGGAAGCTGAGCCAGCTGACAGTATTCAGAAGCGATGCAGAATTGGCAACATTTCTGCTCGACGGGTACATTTCGTTTTTTCATTAATTGCATATTACAAAAAGGAGGGGGAAAAAATCAAATTGATAACATTTAGTATGATAACTCTCTTACAAATAAGTCACGCTATTAAAAAAGGCGCGGAAGTTGCTGCCATTTTAAAATCATTATTTCAGTGTAAAGAAATTTTCTTGGGTGACTAACCATTCTTTTGAATATCTCAATTTTTTAGCAAAAGGTGATCCAAAGATTTTTTTGTTGTTGTAAACATTTGACAAATTTATGGGGGAGGTTGATGAAATGCTGTCAGTAATCTGTACTGACCACAACATTTTGGTCATAACAGGAAACTTGAACATCTTGACAACAAAGACTACCAAAGAACCTTCTACAATATTTGATACTTTTGGTATCTTACATGTGAAAAGTTCGAAAAACACTCAAGGTCATGTTCCTGACCTGGTTTTCTCGAAAGACGCTGGCATTTCATCCGCTGGCCTAAGGGATTTGGTTGTTATGGACCATTTTGGCATTTTGGTGTGTTCTTGGAACAACAAACAATTCCAAAAGTCAATCAAACCAAAAATGTATTCAAAAAAAAAAAACAAAAAAAAAGCAAACAGTTTTTTTTCCAAGAAAAAGCAAAAATGTAACAAAAAATATAAATAATAGTTGTCATATTTTTCAGAGATAGTAAAGTACAATCATATACTTATGAGAAGTCATCCTTTAAGAAAAAGCTGAATGTTTGTCGTAAAAGAGTTGCAATCGTCTGAGAATAAAGCATTTATTGGAGGGAAATGTGCATTATTAGGCCAGTAAAGATTTTGTTTTAACTACATTTTTGTATTTTATTGAAATCATGAATTTGTGTGTCACTTGAAACTGTCAACACGAGATTGAGCGCAATAAAGTGTTGCATATTGGATATTTCTTTCTTTCGTACCTTGTTAAAAATGATTATTGTAAATAATACACATAGTCTGTGTTTCACACAATATCATAATATGAACAATGAATGGTGATTTTAGCAAATGTGTTCTTAGTGCATTTTTAAAAAAATTCTCCCAGTGTTGAAGTTGTTCTAGCCATAAGGGAAGAAGGAACTCTACGTGTCCCAATAATTTTGTCCATGTGGTACACCTCAAACTAGCCTGATTCACCCCCCACCTGTGTTGGCATTTGCAGCATGTTGACGCTGACGCGTCGACAATGTCTAGGCCCGCCGCATTAGCTCACCCAGGCGGGACCAAAATGCTTCGGCCAGATCACCGAGCGAAGGCGGAGAACGACGTGACGGAGCCCAAGAAGAAGGCGAATCTCACCGGGAACGCGTCGCTGCTGGATCGGCTGGCCGCCGGCACCATCAACACCAAACATGCGGCAAACAGGAACAGGTCAGAACATACTGAAAAGAAAACGAGATTAAGCTACAGTCCTGATCTCATGGGAAAAATGTTTGTATGTATACCTGTATGTGTGTGTGTGTGTTTTATATATATATATATATACAGTGTATATATATATATATATATATATATTGGCCTTGTGTGTAGTTTGTATGTTCTCCCCGCGCCTGCATGGGTTTTCTCCGGGTACTCCAGTTTCCTCACACATTCCCAAAACATGCATGGTAGGTGGATGGAACACTTAAAATGATACCAAGGTGTGATTGTGAGCGTGAATGGAAGACAGCTGGGATAATGGATAGATGGGATGGTTTTTTTTGGGTGGAAAATAGTGGATTGAGAATAGGGCTGTCCTGATCAGAGGTTTAAGATGCCCATGCCGATTGGCCGATACCGATCACAATAGTGATCACATGGATTTGGTTGAAAAGTGGTGTGGTGAAATGTAGATGACATTTGTGTCACTTTCAGAGTGACTGATTTGCCACGGCGACGCCTCAGCCTTCCTCCCATGGACAGGATAGGAATGAGACACCTCCCAAACAGAAGAGGCTAAGACGCTGCATATCTGGACAAGGTACTGCACATATGCTCCGACCCTCATCACAGGCTGCAGTCAATCAGTCGCTGCAATGCTCCACACGTCAATCGATGCACCTGGAAGGCAAGCAGTGAAACAACTTTTTTCTCTCCTTTAAACACAAAATAAATGTTTTGAAATGTGTTTCTGTTTCTCAAAACGCCACATTTTGTTATGTTTTTAATAAACAAAGAGTACTGTATTGGATGAAAACATTAAAGAATGTAAAAGAAAACGGGTTTTGTTCAGTGTAATTACTGTAGCCATTGTGGCATGTGTGTTGGATGTCTCTTAAATGGGCGTGGCCTAGTGAATGACACCAGACTAGCACCGTTGATTATTCTAATTTTGTATTTGTGTTTGACTGTTTGTAGGGTTAATACCTTTTCGGATTTTATTAATGTGGATGACTACACTATTTAGACGAAAACAATGCTAAAAAGTAAAAACTAACATTGGTGACGCCTTTCCCAATGGCCGCTACTTTTTACACGTCACAAAGTACCTCGATTGGTTGTCTGAAGGAAATAGCTCAGATGTGATATTTAATCGCTTATGACGCAGCGGTCTAAACCTGAACGGATATATTCACATACTACATAAATTTGCTAAATGTCTAACTTAAGGTGGCCGAATATTTTCTTTAGCGGACATTCCGAGCAAGTTGTCAGCACCAGCTATCGAATCGCCCCTAATTTACCGTCGTGAAAACGTCATGATGCTCGGTGTTTAGACTTTTGGGCCTTGCATTCCCTCTTCGAATCCACTTAGAACGTGCTCCCCGTGACGATTCACGGTGGTTCTCCTGATATGTTTCACTCGAAGGCGGTGGGAAAGATTATGCAGGTTTCTCAGCATTTCGTCGCCATTTCCTTGTTTCACGCAACGCAACCGTCGCCGTTCTCTCGCCATAACCAAATTAGTTTGGGTGTGATGACGTCACGCATACAATCTCCCACATAAACAACCTATTCATCTTAAGTCTCCCATCTTTCAAGACATGAACAGATCATATTATCACGACAATGATGTCAATTAAGTATGAGTGAGAACACAATGACAGTAGGTTTTGTTTTATTTAGAAAATTATCCTGGACCCACAGCAGGACAGTGCACATCAAGGCTCTACAAACTGACCCTGGACACGCTGAGACATCAGCATTAGTTGAGGAGGCCTGACTGGAGCAGCAGCAGAGAGTGACAACACTGATGATTTCTGTTTAATTTGTGCATCTCGCTTTTGACCATGATTTGACACTCATCTGTTAGAAAAGAGGACATGTTTTAACTTATGTTGGCGACAACTGAGACTGTGCGACCAAGCAAATGGTCCTCCCGGATGAGAATTAAAAACGGCAACAGAGTAAGAACTCTCTTGAGTGTAGAGCTGCACCCAACATAAAAAATAATAATAATAAAGTGAGAGAAGAAAAGAAAATAATTCCTACAGAGCATTGATGTAAAACACCGGTTCTGGAGGGCTGCCGTCCCGCATGTGTTCCATCTCTCCCTGTTGCGATACACCTGATTTAAATGAACAGTATCGATATCAGGCTTCTGCAGAGCTTGCTGATGAACTGATCATTTGAATCAGGTGTGTTGGAGAAAGGAGGGATCTAAAACAGGCAGGAGATGCCCCTCGAGGACCAGAGTTTGACACCTCTGCTATAGCGGTTAAAAATCAGAGTGGCATGCGATTTCCCTCCACGCTGATTTTCACGGCGTGTCCCGGCTTGGTGAGGCGGCGGATGTCTGCAAAACGACGCATCTGCTTGTCCACCCGGGACATTCCCTTCTTAACGGGACCCTGGGTAGAAACATGGCAAGTCAGTGATATTAACTCTTTTACTTGCAATTCATCAGTGATGGCCTTATACTTAACAAATCTCTACTGAAGAGCAAAAAACTAAAATTGCAAAACACGATCACTCACCCTGCTGGACTCCATCTCCACGTTCCATTTGGGCCGGACAACGTAGTCTTTATTGGAGGGCATCGGGACTCGAGCCCTGGCGCAAAAGCCCGGGTCGCCTGGTCGGAGCGCTCTGTGGACATGAGCACAAACGTTTTTTTAAGACTTCATCATTTCAATGTCTTAATCGTCATCTACCTTTTGCTGAACATAACCCTTCATTTTTAGTTCTTGCTAAATATATTCCACATTACTTATATCATCACTATGAAAACCTGATGTGCTAAACAAAAAAGGAGGGCAGATTGAGAATCAGCGCAAAAAAAAAAAAAAAAAAAAAAAATCTAGAAAAGTTACCTCGCGCCTCTAATTATAAATAAATAAAATAGTATCATCACTTCACATTCATACAAGACCGGCCCAGATCACACTCAAACAACACTTGTAGCAGAATCTTCTCCACTAAACTTACTTCTCCTCTCCCGTCAGCTGTTTCTCCAGGTCTCGACGGGGAGTCAGTCCTCCAGAACTGCGGAGATAAAGAAGGAAGAAGAAGACGAGGTCAGCATGGATGTGCACACGACCGGATCTGCTCCATCCAAATCTCATGCGGTTATTGTCCCAACGCAAATCAGCCGGTGTGACGTCACACACAAACAAACGGGACCCTTTTGGAACCACCAACAATACTAACAATGTCAAGGTTGTGCTTCAGCCTTTGGAGCACCTTGACGTAACAGCAGAACCTCCGTTTTGCTCGAAGTATCGGGTTGAAAATCGTGTTCTAAAGGAACGCGTTTCCCAGTGGACTATTAAGTCTACTAATGATACTGTATACTGTATATTTGCAAAAATATATGCTTTTATATCTACTTTTTTAGAAATGCAAAGCAATTCTTTACAATAGTGACACTTCATTACAGTCAAGAAAATAACTTGGAAGTCACAGAACTAAAAATAGTTTGACCCACTTTTTTGCTCTTTGTCCAAGGTCAGATACGAGAACATATTAATGATCCTCAGTGTATCTTTTTTATTTTTGCTGGGGGTGATGTTTGAATGTCATTATATTTGTGTTATGCTGGAATGATTTTGTTTTTGCCCATTTTAAAAGAGGTAAAGACCCAAGCTAATAAGTATGGTTCTTGTTTATATTTTTGGGTGTCTAGAATGGAATGTCCCGAATGGATTCATTTCCTATGGGACATATTGCTTTAATTTTTTTTATTTGGTTGAAGTCAGACTTTTTCGGAAGGGATTAATCACGCAAACCAAGGCTCCATTGTACAGTAGTTGCTCTAATGTCACAGACTTGCGATGGTCGAGACCAGTGTGCTAGGAGAGCAGCAGTTTTAGATTTGTCATTATACTAAGTTTTCATTTGGCTGTGACGTTTTAAATTCAGTTAGTTTTAATTAATTTTCAGAGCGGGTTTGTTACCCCGCAAATGTTATTAGTTTTAGTTTTCTTGACAAATAGTTATTTGTCGAGTGCAAGAGAAAAATAACTAAATAAATAAATCAGCACTAAATATTGTTCAAAAACAAAGTTAAATACAGTAGAATTCTTGGCCTTCCTTTTTCTGTACGGCTGTCGAGCAATACCAAAATTAATGCAATTAAAATGAACCTCAAAAGCTCATGTCATGATCTTTATGAACATACGGTGTAGTTTCAGTTAAGTTTCCATTTTTAAAAAAGGTTTTCAATTGTAATTTATTTGGTGAACGGAAATATTTTTGTTTGTTCCTTTTCATTAACTATACATGTGTTGGAGAACAAGCAACAACACACCTAATTAATCAGAGATACCAAACAGTTAGTACAGTGCTAGCCCTGACCTCACACTTCCAGACACATCCAATTTGGAGTTCTACAAACATTTTCAATGTCACTATTTGGGGGACCGTAAATTCACATGTAAGCACATCCTGAGTTCCAAATAAAGCGAGGGAATGAGAACAAGCAAGTCGAGTGAGTGAGTGAGTGGATCACATGTTCTTCACGTGTAACATGCGGGATCATAGCGATGAGAGAACCTGCTAGGTGGAGAGAAGACATCCGGTTCCTCCACCCTCTCCACCTTCTGAAGCTGACTGACAAGGATGAAGAAGAGGATGAGTAGGAAAAGAGGATAAGGAGGGAGGAGCTGGACGAGCGAAGAAGAGAGGAGAGCAGACAATGGAAAGTAGGGCTGGGCGAAGTATCCATTTTATCGATTATTTCGGGTTTATTTGTCAGCACGAATTACTTTTTAATGGTCCCACCCCATCATCTCCTTGTAGTTGAAAGCTTGCCGTATTGAAAAAATATCCTTTGGATTTACTTCATTTGAACATGTATATCAGTTGCAGATAGTCAATTGGTTGTCATATTTTGCACATTTCCGACCACTGTTTATAAATAGCAACTTTAAGTCCCGCAGAGAGACAGATGTAATGAGTAGAATCATTTTCGCATTGTTTTTTGGAGGATGACCAGAAAGGAGCCTGGTGGAAGGAAATCATGGACTCAATGGCGCTGAACGTTGCCAAAGTCATGACGCCCATTGATACGTTGCAGAAGCACTACCCTATGAACACGTTGGAACCTTTTTGCCATGAGCATTGGTTGAAAGCTGTTCCAGGGCATGTCAAACATGAAAAATCAAAACATTATACATGTTGCTATGGATGAAAACTTACGGCTCACCCTGTATATTGTGGCCACAGTTTAAGACTATGCCTGGGGTTCCAATTTTATGCAAATTACTGCTTTGGGGGGTTAACCAGGAGAACTGAAGCAAATGAAATAGAAACAGAGGGAGAGGGAGAGGGAGAGGGAGAGGGAGAGAGAGAGAGAGACAGAGACAGAGAGACAGACAGAGAGAGTGTAACCGACAGTCAGAGACAGAGTGAGAGAGACAGAGAGATACAGACATACACACATTTATTTATTTTAGTGGTTCAAAGCCGATGTTTGGGGTGGGGGGGCATTCCAAGGCCCAGCCCTACTGGAGTGTAGACCACGATGATGATGACGACGATGATGATGACGACGATAGGAGTTTAGCTAGTTAGCGTATTACAGGTGAAAGGAAGTGCAGCCGAGAAACAGGAAGTAAGCACTGTGGCTACCTGAGTCGCCTGCGCTGAGGCATCTGCTGGTCCAGGTCACGCTGCTGCCGCTCCTCTCGTGTCATTCCCTTGTAGTTGGACGTCAGGCCAAAGATGGGCCGTGACCACTCGTCTGTGACGCAACAACAGGAAGTGAGGTTGACGGGAAGATGAAGAACGAGGAACAAGGAAGTAGTCGGCTGCGTCATGAGGGGTGCTTACTAATGAGCTTGAGGGCCAGGTCTTTGTTAGATCTGGACTCTTTGGGGTGCTTGTACAGGAACATGACGGCGCGACCAATCCCGCTGTGTTTCAGTGTCTCCTGACTGACGCTGGGCAGCTGAAGGCAAACGGATCAGATCAAAAAGTGTTGGATTTGTAAGGTAACCAGGTCACAGTGCAGGCCTTAATAGTCAAACCCAACGTTTTGCTCCCATCTAGGGGTGGTGATTAGCGGTTCCTTGTAAGCACTCAGTTATAACATTTTTGAGCACAATATCATGCCTGGGTTGTACTCACTTCCTGCAAGACCCTGAGCAGCTCCTCTCGGATCCGGAGTGCCGGCAGGGACTTGTCAGGAAGCGGGCTGATCCACTCTTTGATGGCCGACATGACACCGCTGTCGATGAACGTCTCCTTCAGGTCCTGCCTGAGTAAGCACACAATTGGACTTCGGGTTTGGATAATATATCAATCATCAATTTACAGGGAACCAGCACCCGTTTGCAGTTCCCCATTTACAAATGTACCAACTAACCCAACTTTTGAAATAAAAAAAGGTCAGTAAATACAGTTGGCCGCTCCATCCCTCTAAGCGCAACTTACAACTCAAAAGCCATTTGTCGACACCTACAAACGATGCAAAGTGGTGGGCATATATAGTCACGTATCGCCGATCCATTCACTCTAAATTCATAAATTAAAAAAAAAAAATCTACTTTTTTAGGTGCATGACCACTTGAGGCAGCAGAGTGAGCTTCTTCAGGGCCGGTTTCTTGGCACTGTTCAGTGTTCTGTCCTCCTGAAACAAGAACAACAAAATGAAGGTGGAATTACGAATAAGTGGAAGCGGTTTATAGTTGTGTTTGTATACGTTTCCTGGTCAGACCTCAGCGGCCTCGTTCATCTTGATGATCATGGCGCTGACCACGTCATCTGCGTCGCTGATGAACGTCCCGCCGTCTCGGTGGCGCCGCCGCTTGCCGCTCAAGGCCTTCTTGCGCGCCAGCATGATGTCAAAGTCAGACATGAAGCTGGAACTGAATACACACATGATCAAAGCGTGAGGCGGGTGTACTAAAAAGTGGACCACAAAGTGTCCTACACTGTCAAATTATATTATTATTGGAATATGCGGCGGGACACAAATGGCTCCTTGGCCGGACTTTGGACAGGCCTGATGAACGTGTGTGTGTGTGTGTGTGTAAAACACATACTCTTGGCCTCCGTGGCGGATGCCCTCATCAGAGTCCGAGTCCTCCATCTCTTTTTGCTTCTCCTTGACCTGCTTCTTGTCGCCCTCCAGGTCCTCCTGGTTGAAACCCTGTGCATCCAAACACAGATGTAGCGTTAGCTGTAGCATCTTTTGCTCTCTCCAAATTAAGGCACACAAAATAAGAGAGACAACTGTGAACAAAATGATAGGTAGTCACAAAAGAGCATTTAAAAAGTAGGAAAAAGGTTCATCTCATTGCAGAGTCAAAATACTCTCCTGTATCTGCACCTTGATTAGGATTCTCATCAAAGTAACGACCTTTAACAAAAAATTGTTGAAATTTAAAATTGACACTTTGCATTAAGACTTTTTATATTTTCTAATACCTTTCATGTGGGGAAATGCAGAAAAAAATTAATGAATTTAAAGAAGTCATGGTTTTGAAGCTCATTTTTGATTTAGAGAGACTTGACTCCCATACCAACACTGAGTGCTCTACAGCCGCCAGTGAACTTCTCTGCTACTTTCACCAAATGTCCGATGTGTTAATTCTGTTCATAAACAACCAAGTATAATGTTTATAATGAAACAAAAAAATGTTTCTTGGAATACAATGTGTAGATGTGTTGCACGTGAACATTCGTACTCACCGTGAACTCTTCCTCCTCTTCATCACCAGACTCTCCAAAGATGTCTGCGATCATTTTCCTGAAATACACAAGGAAGAGGTCACAGATATCAAATCATCTGAAGTGAAAATGCATTGTCCAAACAAAAATCATGTATTTTGTTTCAATATTGTTAACATTGTTTTATTTGCTAGTATTAATGAGGCAAGACATCCTGGAAATCTTGGTGGGAAAAAACAAAACAAAAACATCTGTAGTGCTCACTCACACACAGATTGAGAGAAACCATTTGTTACAAAGCATTTGCGAACTATTACTGTTAAAAGAGGAGTTTTCAGGGGGGTTTTCGCTTCAAGAAACAATCTCACCTGAGTGAGTTGAGGCTACATCCGAATCTTGCTAGCTGTTTCGAAACTGCAAAATCCTTCCATTCATATTTGGCATTACTATGCTTTTGCAGTCTTTTTTTGTTGTTGTTGTGTCATCTAAACATTCAAGCTGAAAGTGAATTAACGTGCACCAGAGTTCACTTGTTTGGAGTACTGTGGCATATGGCCTTAAAAAAATAAATAAAATACAATTAAAAAGTCAATTTTAACTTTCAGCTGATAGAAAACACAAATTACGTTACTAAAAACACGTTTTCACCCCCAATCGCATCTTGTGCAACGTATAAACACCTAGGAGATGAATGGACTCTCGGCAAAGGAGAAGTTTTCACTAACACAGATTTGTGAACAATATTTGGGGGGAAAAAAGGCTAAAACTCTTACACCCTTGACTTCACCGCATGAAAAATGTGAGCAGAAATAAAAGCGTTGCTTTTATATTTTTGTTCACTCCATGTGTCCATTGTACAGAACATTATGACACACTCACTCTTCCTGGTTGTCGTCATCGTCACTGTCGCTCCCAAACAGCGCCTTCTCATCTTTAGTCTCTGCCGCGCCCTTGGAGCGGTCGTCCTCATCGCTGCCGCTGTCGGAACCCAGCTCCCGGAGCTTGGCCGCCATGCTCTTATCGATTCCGCCCGACTCTGCGTCACTGTCGGAGTTGTCATCGTCGGAAACCGCTCGACTCCTCTTAACAGCTGACGATACAACAAGAGCAGGATGAGACACTTAACCAATGATTTCAAGTTAGACAAGTTAACCAATGATTTCATGTGACAAAAAGTAATATTTTAAGAAAAAAGGTCTCACTTCTTGCAACAAACGCAGCCGTGTCGGCTGTCCTTGTCTCACCTGGTTTTTCTGTCTCTTCGTCTTCCTCGCTGTCTGACAGGATGGCCTTCTTCCTCTTCACTGTGACACATTAAAACCCATTATTGATTGACTGATTGATTCCCGGCACTTATCAACACCTCCATTTACAATGTAATGCTTGCGTCAACACAACCTCCACATCAATGGCACAAAAAGGCATCTTTTCCCACTCACGTTTTATCCTCACGACATGGTGAGAGGCTTCAACAAAGCTTACGTGCTCATGCGTTTTTGGTATGGTGGAGGAACACATACAAAATGGAAACTTCACACAGAATGGTCAGAGCCCAGATTCAAACCAGGGACCATGGACCTCTCGTTGTGAGGCAGAGGTGCTTACTATCAATTTACCATGCAGCCACCTCTGCTACATTCCTACAACTGTTAATTTGATGTTTCTCCACAGCACACATGGAGACTTTGCAGGAGGTTGCTGGTGTTTTGAGCTTATTACCTGGCTGTTCATCATCGTCGTCGTGACTGTTGTCAGAGGTTTTCTGCGTAGCTTGCGCTTCTCCGTCACTACCCACAACGTTGGCTGCGTTCTTCCTCCCATCGCCGCCGTCCTCCTCGTCATCCTCACTGTCCGACCGCATGACGGCCTTCCACTTGCCTCGACCTCTCTTCTCAGACTCTCCCTGTCGCACGCCGGACTCATCGGTAGAGTCCTTCACCGCCGCCATCGGTCCGGCGGCCGTCTCTGTGTCAGAGTCACTGTCGGTGGCGGCTTTTGCTTTGGCGGCCTCGTGGTCAGTGTCACTCTGCGCAGCCGCTGTTTTGCCTCTGTCCTCCTCCATATCCGAGCTGCTCCCCCTGTGCTTCACAGGGGATGACACCTCTCTTTCCTTATTGTCTGAGGCGCTATTTTTGACTGGCATCTCGTCCTCCGATACGCTCATCCTGTGTTTGCCCACAGAGCCATCATCGTCGTCACTGTCAACGGGTTTTGGACGTTCTGCCTCAGAGTCGCTCCCCTGGACATTGCGGTGAATGGGAGCGTCGGCCTCAGAGTCACTCCCCTGGACATTGGGGTGAATTGGAGCCTCTGCCTCTGAGTCACTCCCTTGGTCGTGGTGGCGAACAGGAGCCTCCACGTCTGAGTCGCTCCCCTGGTCATTGTGGGGAACGGGAGCCTCGGCCTCAGAGTCGCTCCCGTGGACATTGCGCTGAACGGGAGCCTCAGTCTCTGAGTCGCTCCCCTGGACATTGGGGCGAATTGGAGCCTCGGACTCTGAGTCACTCCCTTGGTCGTGGTGGCGAACAGGAGCATCCACGTCTGAGTCGCTCCCCTGGTCATTGTGGGGAACGGGAGCCTCAGCCTCCGAGTCGCTCCCCTGGTCGCTGTCGGCGTGGTGACCGGGCACTTCCGCTTCTGAGTCGCTGTCGCCACCTCGACGGACATCGTTGTCGGAGTCGCTGTCGTACCTCCGCTTGTTGTAGGACGGCTCCTCATCGTTGCTGCCCTCGCCCTGATGATGCAAACGATGAAATTATGTCACATCTTAATTGACCACATGCTCATTAACAGTTTAACTAAAGTGGAATGTCAGTTGATGAACAACTCCCTTTATAAACGAAACTTTCCAAGTAGGGCTCCTTCATATGTATTTAATCTGGGGCAAATAATCAACAATGTATTCGAATTTAAACAGCTCATCTGTGGAAATTATTATTTTGTGCAAACTTAAGAGTCATGTCTAATGACAACAAGCTACTAAATGAATAAGTCTGACCCCAGAATGATGTTTGTTGCTGTCCTCACAATCCGATGTCTGATGTTCATCCTGAACTGGAGTTCCGCCTCCGTCATCTGTGGAATAAAATATTTTAAAAACACTTTCAAGACATCACAAATGAAGTGTAATACATTTGATAGAGGTGTACTATTATAATTTCAGTCACACTTGTGAAGTTACTGAGCAAAGTACATTTGTCTCATTGATCACCATGCTTGTTTTTCATCTTGACCAAGGTCTGTCTTCGGCACCAACCACCCTAAAAGAAGCAATTTTTGTTCTCCTTGTTTTCTTTCTCGACCCTCCTTCTTTCTCTTTCATTGCACGATACCCTTTTCATTGGGTTGGATCAAAAGATTTGCCTGTTACTCCAGAGTTGGCAAAGGGTCCTAAAGTTTCCCAAGCAGTGGCAAGGGAGTGGCCAATAGTTGTTAATAGAGTATTCGCAATACTGCCCCGAATAGTCGTCATATGTCTTTCGTAAACACTACATTGGCCTGAATGTTGATAAATGTCTCAAAGCGTCGCTGTTGATAAAGGCGGCCCCCCTTATTTTCAATTCAACATCCGCTACCTTTAGTTTCGAGACACTTCTTTCTAGGTATAAAGGAGACGTTTTACTACGTTGGCCACTGTAGAGAAATGAAATAACACCAGGTCTACAAAACGGTAAATGAGATTTAATCAAATGAAAGAACTGCGTGGGCTTGTTATGTAGCTAAAAAGTGTTTACCGGAGTGACTCCCAGACATGAATTCGTCCTCTTCTCCGTCCATTTCTAGACGAAGATAGCTTCAAGCTTTGACAAAAAGAACGCGCGACAACTCTGTTGTTATCCACACTCTGTTAGTATCGAGGGGTTAAAACAAAGCGGAAAGGGGAAAAAACGGTAGAACACCAACACGGTGCCCAGTAGGAAGAAGACGAACCAAAATGGAGCGGCCGGGCCATATACGCATGCGTAGAGGCACCGGCGACTTGTAGTGACGCAACAAACAACCCGTCGTGCCAACCAGAATGTCCCCTCAGGTGTACCGGTACTTGTTACCCGTTTTAACCGGCATTTCAAACGGCAGAGATTGCGACGTTTGATTATATTAGGCCCTTCAAGGAGTAACGTATTCCATTCTGTTGTTCTTTCCACAATATCTACCCTCATAAATTAAAAAATTAAAAATAAACACGAATGACCAAAATCGAAACTAAACTGCCTATTCAAGCAAATGTCTTAAATTACTAAAAGAAAACGGATTGAAAAATAATGTTCAAATAATGTTCCTAATCTGATGCAAATTTTCAAATACAATTAGATTGTTGTGCTTCCGCCCAGTTTATTCTGCATTCTCCCATTCCAGCAGCGAGAGATAACGCGTCAATCACCAATGCACCACAGAAGAAGAAATATAATGGCGTCATTGACATGCGACTCGGCAACCAGCGAGGAAACGCGTGTTTAGATCCCGAGGCAACATTAGTGTCTCGTGTTGAATCACTCAACTTCACAAAGACGCCGTCCTCAAATCCACGAGATGGGCGAAAGTAGCCGCCCGTGCACCGTGTGGCTGGGCTCGGAGACGGGCATCCTGAAAGGCGTCAGCGTGTCCCGCAAACAAGCCTTCAACTTCTGCAACAGCTCGCAGTTGAGCCGCCAGCACGAGGTCCGTACGCTGTCCTGGGCCGACGCGGCCGAGAGCGAGCTGTTGGTTGCCGCCGTGGACGGAACTGTCAAGACATTTAGCGTGGAGAAGGGGGCCTTCACCGACACGCGAAGCTGCGGCGACCCCGCCGAGGGCTGTTTCGTCGGGATGGCGGTACTGGACAACGGCGCGTCGCTGGTGACGTGCGCGGAGAGCGGCTTGCTCCGGGTGTGGAGGGATGAGAGCCGCGAGCCCGCCACGGAGATCCGCGTGGGTAGCGACGTAGCCAGGATGAGGCAGAACCCGGAACACCGGCACAACGTGGCGACCGGCGGGAAGGACAATTGCCTCAAAGTGTGGGACCTGGAGAAGCCCGACAAGCCCGTTTTCACTGCTAAGAACCTGCGGAGCGACTGGTTGGATCTACGGCGACCACACTGGGTCAAAGACATGGCCTTCATACCGGGATCCGATAAGGTGGTTACCTGCACGGGACACCACCAGGTGAGTCCGCAAGGCGCCGCCTCATTTCTTTGAAACACAGACAGATTTAATCTTCACTTTATGGCTAGCAAAAAAGGTGCAGGGTAAGGTTAGCTGAACTGGAACACTCTAATACTGAATAGGATCGTCATTATCTGCACCGCCATTTAAATTTTGGTCTAGAGCAATTCAACGAACTGAAAAGGGACATTCCGTGCTGTTCTGCATAAAATAATTATTTTACATTTATGATAGGTACGCATTTGGGCTCACCGATGTCGACCCCCCTCGTCCAAATACTCACTTATTTACTGCTGCTGCTGTACAGTACTACTATTGTAATTCAATATGCATTTTTTTCAAGGTCGTTATCATATATTTTTCACAAACAAGCAATTTATTATTCCAAGTTATAATAAATATTATTAGCCATTATCTGAGCCGCTTATATATAAATGTCATGTAGGTTTTGCTTCTGCTGAAATAAAGGCAAATGAACTGAGTTAAAATGAAAGACGGTTGTACACAGTAATCAGGGAATTAAGTTTGGTAACTCACAATACACTTTGACTTGCAGTCTTTTCAGAGTTCACGATGACAACTTAAAATTTCACCAAACGTGGCATAAACAAGTCAATATGACACAAATCAGATTACAGGTACAAACAAATCTGTAAGCTTTCACTTCAACTTTTCAAGTTTCATGAATTTGTATATACATAATGTATAATAATATGTAGACAATCTAAAAAAAAATATATAAAATAAAGCTTACTGACCGAATGAGGCACGTTTTTTTTGTCCAAATTTCTGCTTCACTGTGAACATTGCATACTACTAAATTTCAATGTCGATTTGTATTCTATTCATTGCTCAGTGGTGCTCACTATTTAAATTTGCTTTGTCCACCCAGGTCCATGTGTACGACCCCTCCACACCCCAACGTCGCCCGGTACTGGAGGCCACTTATGGGGAGTACCCGCTGACGACGCTGTCTCTTCCTGCCGCGGGGGACTCTGTGGTGGTCGGCAACACGCATGGTCAGATTGCCGTACTGGACTTGCGAAAAGGCCTGGTGCGGGGATGCTTCAAGGGCCTGGCCGGGGGTGTGCGGGGTCTGCAGTGCCACGCCTCGCAACCCCTGGTGGCATCCTGCGGCCTGGACCGCTTCTTGCGGATCCACAGCCTGGAGAACCGACGAGTGCAGCATAAGGTTTACCTGAAATCCCGCCTCAACTGCCTGCTGCTTGCCAGCCGACAGCTGGAGGAGGCAGAGTGCGCTGTGGGGGAGGACGGGCAGGAAGTGAAGGAGGAGGACGATGATGTGGACGAAGTGTGGGATGCCATGGAGCAGGTGGACGAGCAAGAACAGAATCTCAAGAGAAAAACACCGGAGGAGGAAGCAGAGAATTCTAACAGAAAAGCGCAAGAGAATTTCCAGAGCAAAACTTCAGAGGAAGGAGAGAATCTTGAGAAGAAAACACCAGAGGAAGAGCCTCCGAAGAACAAGACAAAGAAGAGAAAAAAAGCTCAAGCCTGAGAGCATTTGCGGTGTGCGCAGTGCGTGGGACATATAAAGTTCGAGCTCCTCAGACTGAAAGTTAGATGATACTATGCGAGTGTTCCTTGGAGAATTTGCAGCTTTTATCATTTTATCACATGTATTAAAATGACTTGTTTTTGGTCATGATATACAAGTGCCTACAGCTGCTTTGTCTTGAACATTAACAGAAAATACAACAGCCTGTGAATGAATCGGTTCAGGAAAAAGTAATTCAATTTTAATCAGCAGATATTGTGAAACTGGCATTTGTTAATTGATTATGGACGAGAACTAACTTAAACATCCATATACACTTGTCACAAAAAGTTTGTTCAGATCTATCATTTCTGTTCAATTTGACCGGTTATGGTTATAATGCATTTTAAATTCATCCTGGAATTTCGCCCCAAGCCCAAAATCCCAAAATTTTGGGGATCTGTTTATATTAGTACAAAATCCTAACATCTAGGATATACGTGAGGAGGTAAGCCTTTTTGCGGTTTTGAATTGCTTTTTAATGCACAAACAGTATTACAGTAATAACAGTCAACAATGAAATGTACACAACCTAGTGGACATTGAAATGCCGTTTTGTTTTAGCAGCAACTCATTTGTAATTCTTTAATAAAATGACAAAAACAAACGTGTGAGCAGCAGTGATAAGTTCACTGTTAAAAAAGGCAATGTAGCTGCTACGTAAACATTTGTCTTACAAAGTGATGGAATGGTTTAAATCGGGCAAAATTTCCCTTTGTGACCTATTAAACAAAAAAATATCACGTTAACTTAGCGGTGAGGATAACAAGGATGTCTTGCCTTAAGTTTTCACTTTTTTACTGTTTGAGTGTAACATTCTGGTGCATGTTGGGTAACAAGAACAGCTTACGTTAACATCAGCTACTTCACGAATACGTGTGTTCCCCTCAAGGACGGGCAGATAAATACAAACATGTTTGTGAAAAATATAAATATTTAATGTAACAACATTTGTGATAGTTAATTGATTTATTGGAATAATATATTGGTCAGTCTTCTTTTTTTACCCATACCTTTTTCCCCCCAATAATTTAATTAACCTAACATTAACCAGTAAAATGGACAGAATGTATTAGTCAAACCTCGGTTTTCGAACGTCTCAGTCCTCGACCAAATCGGTTTTCGACCAAAAATTTTGCGTTTTTTATGCCTCGGATGACGACCGAATTTCGGTTCTTGAACAAACTGAGCGCACTTGAATCCTCTCGCCTTCCTTACACGAGGAAGTGACGCTTCCTCAGGTAGACAAGGAAGTGACGCTTCCTTGTTTAGCGTTCCATGGTGAACAGACGTGTTCAAAAATATATATTTTTTAAAGAGTGGTTTTGGTTTTCGAACAGCCTTCTGGAACGGATTATGGTCGAAAACCGAGGTATGACTGTATTATGAAAAGGACATTTATTACTTGGTAGTTTCCTTATGGTTATTTTAATTATAACATAAACATGGGAATTGTTTTATTACATTAAAAAACTTTCGATTTCGAATTTAATGACCTCGAGCACTAAAATTCTCCCAGGCCTTTGGTTTGGTTGGCGCGCTATGTTTCTATTTTAATCAATAACGTAATTAGGCAACCCCCCCCCCCCCCCGTGCATTAATTTAGCGATTGAACATAATGAAGGTGTTTGTGTTGATGGCGTTGCATAACAATTGATTTGGGGGTGGGGGTCTCTGAAAAGTAGTCATTTTGGAGATGCAATTCTGCCCGACAGTGAGTGAGTTAGGTGATCATTAAGACCGAAAATGAAAATTCTACCAAGTATGTAACACGTTCATAGGTTCTCATCGTCTTCTTTGCGGCCGAATCTTCGTCTGGCCAGCTTCTCCGGGTCATGTGATGCCATATCGCTAAAGTCTCGGAAAATGTCCTGAAAGGTTTGGTCATCTCCTGCAAGGACCGCACGGATGCTGCTGAGCGAATCACAAAGCTGAATGTTAAGAGTTTCACGGACTCACCCGTAGCTCCGAACGCTGCTTCAGAATCTCGCATCTCCTCGTTCATTCTGGCCATGCGCAGCCTAGAGTGACCAACAAGTGAGGGACACAAAAAAACTTTACAATCCACCAATTGAAGTGTTTATATGATGTGATATTGACTTTTTAATGTCCACTCACCGAGTGTGAAATTAAGCAAGTCAATCTTTTGCTGTCTGGGCTTCTGCCCCAATGTGACGTTAAAACTGGGCTTGACATGCTCTCGCCCCAACACAGTTTCTCCTTATGGATTGGATATCTTTACTTGTCAAGTTGCAAAAAAAAAAAAAAAATGTTGCCATGGGCAAGAAAAATTGCAAAACATAGCAACAAATTTACACCCAAGCTTTGTCCAAACCAACGCTTGTTTTGTGACTCTCAAAAAGTGTCTATGAAAGAGTCCTAAATTTTTCCGGGTTGCGACGATAAAATACGTCTTTTTTATATATATTCCTGCTTCCACACCAATAGGGGCAGCTTTTTCTACTAGTGTTGGGCGGTGTCCAAATGGTGATGACGTGCAACCTACACAATAAAATCGTCCATGACATTTAGCAGTTTATTCTTCTTGTGAGTATTGTTGTATGCTCTGTTTTTGTATGCGAAGCTGCCCTGTGAGTGTTAAAGTACCAGTTATTTGACGGTTGAGAATTACCGCAACATTGATGCCAAATTCAGTTTGAACATCTCCAGCATATCTCATTATATGGGAGCGTTTTGTTACTACGTGATTCGGTTGAACATGTTGATGAGTGAAATGTATCCTCCAGCGATAAATGGAGGTTTCATTGTATACACGTATTTGTTGAGTCTTGTGTAGCGTGCGCTTCATCAGCTCACAGCGTGACGATGTCAGCATGTGCTGTCTGCACTGCGATGGCAAGTGGGTCGCATCCACTCTCATCCACTGCATACTGATTGGCTCCTCGCTTCAGCAGCAGACACACCTGCCTGTGGGGGCGGATAGAACGTCACAGTGTGTGTGTGTGTGTGTGTGTGTGTGTGTGTGCGTGGCTGTGTGCGCGTGCGTGCAGTGACCCGGTGTGTCCAGCGGTGGCTGCTGCGTGCAGAGCTCCTTGTCCTCTGAGGTCTCTGTGGTTAATGTTGGCGCCGTTCAGCAGCAAAAACTCGGATGCCAACAGCGACCCCTGCAGGGAAATGGACTTTGTTTCATTTCAATGAAGATTTTAGTCTTGTGTTTTAAAGTTAGATTTAGATCTACAGTATGTGAAAACAGACTGTAAAATTGTCATAATTTGAAATCGGTTGTTGATTTATTCCGGTAAGTTTTTGATTTTTTTCTTCTTCATAAATCACAATAGGGCGGCCCGGTAGGCCAGTGGTTAGCACGTCGACTTCACAGTGCAGAGGTACTGGGTTCAATTCCAGCTCTGGCCCCCTTGTGTGGAGTTTGCATGTTCTCCCCGGGCCTGCGTGGGTTTTCTCCGGGTACTCCGGTTTCCTCCCACATTCCAAAAACATGCGTGGCAGGCTGATTGAACGCTCTAAATTGTCCCTAGGTGTGAATGTGAGCGTGGATGGTTGTTCGTCTCTGTGTGCCCTGCGATTGGCTGGCAGCCGATTCGGGGTGTCCCCCGCCTACTTCCCGAAGACAGCTGGGATAGGCTCCAGCACCCCCCGCGACCCTAGTGAGGATCAAGCGGTTCGGAAATTGGATGGATAAATCACAATAATTTGCTCTCATTATTTCCAAATTGATTCCTTTCAAAAAAAAAAAAAAAAACAAGACAATTGTAATATTCCAAATTTTCTTGAAAAAATATGTTGGAATTATTCTCTAAATAATCAACTTTATTCTGTCAATACTTTCCAGCTGTCAAAAACAAAATGCTCTACTCTTCGTCTTACTTCATGAACATTAAATATAAGGACTGTAATCTTATAAATGACTTGTGATATTCAAAATGTATCAAAGTTGGTGTCAAATTCCAAATTGATTCTTTAAAAACTATGACTTTAATGTGGTAATATTACGACTTTATGCTTGTAGTATTATAAATTAATTTCCCCAAAATGTTCTTCATCTGACATTATCTATTAAGACTTTATTCTCATGCACAATATAACTTATAAATAACCATTTTTCCCCATTTACATATTTTTTTATCTTGTAAAAAATGTATCGTCGTGGTACTACATTTTTAAATGCAAAAATGTCCAAGAAAAAAAAAATCGGTTTTATTTTCACATTATTACCGGTACTTCTTTTTTTTCTCCCCTAAAAAATGTTTCATCATAGAAGTAACTTGTATTCCCTCACCCCTTGGGCGGCCCCAATGAGAGCAGTGCGTCCTTCCTCCTGGGCCAGGCTCCCGTTCACCGGTGCCCCTTGGGCCACAGCTGTCACCAAGGCGACCAGGTCTCCAGCCACCGCGGCTCGGTAGAGATGCAAGAGTAGCGAGGCCTCAAAGTTGTCATGACGCACTTCAACAAATACACCACTCCACGTGAACAACAACATATACGAAATACACAGTGGATACAAAGAGTCGACACCCCGCCTGTTCGATGACAGGTTTTTAAGGTCGAAAAAAACATTTCACCAAGATTAATCAATGTAAATAACTTCCGGCATTCATGTGACCTCGGGCTTTTATTACAGTACAGTCTTTTTGAGTCGGAGTCTCTTAGTTTGGAACATTTTGATATGCCAATACTTGATTCTGGACTGATCCACATCCCCAGTTATAAGAGGGTGTACACAGTTGAATAATCACCTCTCTTTTTCATACGCCTCTCCAAAAGATATTTGGCTTATATTTCACCTTGGGTTTTGAAAGCGTGTTCCTTGATCTCAGTTTTTTGACGACACAAAACCTTGGCAACTGAACAGTGGCGCTTTGGCTTTTTATGTCCACCAGACAAAAACAACCGCTGCCACCAATTTGTTGATGAAATGTACTTACTTGGGCCATCTTCGTCGCCATTCCGCCTCACAAAGGTCTTCTCGACGTACTTGTCTCGTATCCAAGCTTCCTTTTCAGCACTGACAAAGAGTTTGGCAGTCAATCATCCAGTATTGATCACAGATTGAATGACAGGCGTGTGTCGTGTTTACTGCGGGCTCTCCGTGGTGGGTTTGACTCTGTGCAAACACCGTGCCTCGTAAATGTTGTTGATGATGTCATTTCCGAGGACGCACAGCAGCTATATCACAAACACAGGAAGTCTTGCTTTTATGATCACAAACTTCTTTGGAATGGTTAGCTCCTTTCATCACATTACCACTAAGTGGTCACGTGGTACTCCACAGAAGGCATGCAACTCTAAATTGCGACTTGTCTCAACTGCTAAATAAAAAAAACAACTAATAAAACATACATAAAACATCAGCAATAAAGCAGGGGCGCAAACGATGAACGACAATAGAGCGGGCAACACTGTAGTATCAGAGGGAGGAAGGTGGCTGTGTGAAAAGAGTTTACGAATGACTCCATCATTTGTGTACGAGTTTCACCTTGAGTTGCTCGGCTTCCCATGAGTCCAGCGTAAGTGAGCGCACCTTTGACACGTGGACGCCCAGACTCCTGCATGCATCAAAGACGGGAAGAAAAAAACAAAACAAATTGGGAGCTGATTACCGATTAGTGGGTAAAAAAACAACAAAACAATATCCCATCACCGATCCGATCAGAAGATGGACCAGTCTATTTATACAACTTTTTTTATTTACTTTATAGTTGACCTCCACTATTTGCGGGGCATTGGGACCAAACGGACCCATGAATCGTCAAAATTTGCATCTAAATGTCAAAATATTGGGGGAAAAAAATCTGATTGTATAAAATGAGAACGCTTCACTCCTTACAAAACGTCCCCGAATGCAAAACAAAATGCAAAACACCGGCCGATCCGAGACAGCCGATCTCTACTTAAGTCTACACTTCAGTAAACAGTTATTCTTAAAGGAATGTGACTTTAACCTATTAAGATGACACATTTTCACCTTGACCAAATGTTCATGTTTGCATCATCATCATATTGTAGCTTTTCTTTGAAAAAAAAATATACATAACTTAATTTTCAGAATATTAGATCTTTTTTTTCAAAATTATATGATTTTATTCTTGGTAATATGACTTTTTTTTCTTGAAAATTACAAGACTCATCTTTTTCCTCAGAAAATGGTGAACATAATAATCTTAATGTTTTTATTTACAAAAAGAGTTAATTCAAAGAACATTTCATGTATATCCTTGATTAGATTTGACTTTTTCCATTAAAACCGTGTGACTTTTAATCTCAGAAAACTTTACTTAACTGCAAGAAAAACATAAAACTCTTTTTAGTGGCAAATGTTTGACTTGCGTGTGTCAGTACCGGTGAATCCCTGAGCACTGAATGCACACCGTGATGCCCAAGTTGACGGCTGCCCATCGCGGTTCCTCCTCGCCGCAGTCGCAGCAGCAACGGTTGCCGGCCCCCTGCAGAGCCACGCCCAGCACCGCCGTTCTCTGATTGGCCGCAGCGTTGTCACCGCCGCTCGGCGGGAGGGGCTCCTGAGGCTGAAGGACACTTTTGTGAATTTTCTCATTAGTTAGTATTATTGGCATGATGAGGTAGCAAAAGGTAGCAGGGGGCCTGCCTGTGTGGGCGTGGCTTGGCCTCGCTCGCGATACGCCATATCGATGCTCCCCTGTAACGCTTCCATCCATGCCAGCCTCACTTGCTCAGAGTCGGCCTGAAGGGCACAACACCTGACGGGCCATAATAGGGGGCATTATGGCAGACTATGGGACTATTATGGGACAATACAACATGAAATAGTACAGACAGTAATGGGGGACATTATGATTGACCACTGGACAAAATATGGAACATCATGAGACAAAATGGGGGACCCACTCACTAAACAGACATTCATCTTAAAGTTCCATCCTGTCTGTCTTGTCCTCATGGTTTTCTTGTCAATTCAGACTCATCCATCATTCAAACAATACAACTATGTTGACTATGTTGAGTTAAATGTTGATGTGTTTTTAACTCACTTGTGCACAGACATCAACTGGAAGCAGAATCGTCGGTCCAGGTCCTCCAAAGACTTGACGGCACACAATCGCAGGTCCTCAAACAGAAGCGTGGACGCCTCCTGACGAGCCAAACAAAAAATTAAACGTCACAACCTCTTGGCCTTATGAAAATGAACAGCATAAATATTATGACTTTATGACCAGGAAGTGGATTTTCTTTTTCTTTTTTTTACTTTGTGTGACTTCCTGTAGATGAGTTGGTTGTCTCTGATGGAGAACCAGCATCTGTACATAAAAAGTACGGATATAATTTTTTATTTTAGCATTTCGATCATGTTTTTGCTTTTGGCATTGTCTTGTGGAGCCTTTTTGGACCATCCGTGTTCGCGCCCCTTAAAATCTACAGTAACTAACTACAGGGGGAAGGAAGAATTTCAAAAAATGTTGAGGTTACAAGAAGACATGTGACCTCTTCCACATTTTTGCCTTCCTGCGGGAGCGTTTGAAGAGGTAACCTTGGATGATGTCGTCAGTCCCACGACCCAACTGGAAAAGCGTCTCTCCTGAGGCATCCTACACACACACACACACACACACACAGGCAAAATTATTGTTTTGTCGTCCCCCCCCCAAAAAAAAGAATGAAGGAAAAAAAGAAAAAAATTAAAGGTTACTTTTGTCTTCAATAGAACACATTTTTTCCTAACTAAAATAATTTATTTAAAAAATATATTTTTTTGTCAGATTGTCTTTAAAAAACTTTTATTGAAAAATTAGTTTATTGGTAAAAATATTACTATTTAAAAAAAAGCATATAAACCTGTTTATTCCTATACACACTAGTATTAAAAATCTAAGTTAATAAACTCTTATTATACGCTGTCATTGTAAGTTGTATATACAGAATGCCAATACATATATTATCTATCTACTGTATATCTATCTATCTACATATATATATATATATCCCATAGTAATAATATATAATTCTATTATTTTTCATTGAAATGAACTAAAATGTCATTAATCCATTGCAGACCAAACAGCTCCTGACAACCGTAGAAAACGAATTAAACAAATTAAAAAACTGGTTCGACAGAAATAAATTGTCACTTAACCTGAAAAAATCGAAGTTAATTGTTTTTGGCACAAGACCAATCAAACACCAAGCTAAAATTATGGTAAACTCAATTGAGATAGAAAGAGCGTATGAAACCAAGTTTCTCGGATTAGTAATAGACTCAAAACTATGTTGGAAGCCACATATCGATAACGTAAAAAGAAAAATAGCCAAAACCGTAGGGATCCTCTACAAAACCAAGGAAGTGCTAAATAAGAGATCTTTGTACACATTATACACTTCATTATTATTACCATATATGACCTACTGTGTGGAAATATGGGGAAATGCCTGCAAAACAAACACACTCCCTATTCTCAACCTACAAAAAAAAGCAATTCGAATTATTAATAGATCAAAATATACGGAACCCACAAATCCACTATTTATCAAATTAAATACGATGAAATTTTATGACCTGGTTGACTTTAAAATCGCCCAATTAATGTACAAAGCACACAATAACCTGCTCTGCCAAAACATTCAGAAGTTTTTCGAAATTCGAGAAAGCAGCTATGATTTAAGAGGTACCAACTTATTCAAAAAACTCAAAACAAGAACAAACATCAAGCAAAGAAGTGTATCTATCAAAGGTGTTAATCTGTGGAATAATCTCGAAACGGACCTGAAAATGAGTAAATCGCTTGCTGAGTTCAAAAACAAATTCAAAAAAATAGTACAAACAACCTACATCAATCAGAGTTAAAATGATAAATTCAAAACATTAAATATAATGATAAATCAGAACTAAGTTGATAAATAGAGAAAGGTATATAAATATCCATTATGAATACAAGAGAAAATTTACACAAGAGTGTCAGGGTGTGGAAGTATATAATCCCGATACAAACCAAAAGTTGTAAAAATATCACGGTTAAGGGTAAAGTATGAGCCTTAATGGAGACTTCTTTCTTCTTACTTTTTTCTTTTCTGATTGATATAAAAATGATTTATTAGATACAATCACATAACGGGGTAGGACTAGATAAGTTTTTTACTTCTTCCTACTCCCTTGAACATAATAACTGTTGAATGAAGATTGATTTCTTTCTTTTTACTTTTTTTATCTACCTTATTTTCTGTCAAATTATTACTGTATATATGTTTTATGTTCAATAAACAAACAAACAAACAAAGACCACGAAACAAAATTCTTCGTAAATGTTTTTTCTTAATAGCCGGTATTTTTATTGATATTGTAACATCAACAGAGGGGGAGTAAGTCTGCGAAAGGAAAAAGACCCAATCAAAATTACCAATGTTTGTTCTAAAAATGTTTTTTTTCCCTCCTTGTTTTCCAAAAATATTGAAAAATGACTTTGGCAATTATCCTATATGGCTGATGAAATGTAAAAATGTGTGCTGGTGATATAGGTGACTTACTTGTTGCTGGACCAGCAGATGATTGTTCTCCAGCTCTTTCCTTTTGCTCGCACACTGAGCTGAGCGCTCGCGCAACTGAGGACAGAGTCAAAAGAATCGTCTTGACTGGTGCGTCATTTGTTGTGTTTGTATGCGAATGTGTGTTTGCATCCACCTGTGTGGCCATGACCTTCATGCCGGGCTCAAGGTCTCGGAGCAGGTCAAAGCCTTGATGGAAGAATGTCAGCTGAGCATTGACCAAGGAGAACACCTCAACGCAACAACACAACTTTATTCAGACTTCGACACTAATAACAACAACAATATCCATTCCAAGTATTATAATTATTATTAGGCATAGCTGATGTACGTCTTGGTCCGCATCAGTGTGGATGTTTGTATTATAGCTGAAAAGAAATAACTAGAAACTTTCAGAAAAAAAAGCAAACTGCATGTCCACTGTATTAGGACAAACAATGGTTTGGGATTCAGGTGAGGGTAAAAACCTACAGCAGAAGCAAAAAAAGAACATTTTAAATCTTTGCGATAACGTACCCCTGACGAGTCTCAACACGGTATACTTTGACATCAAATTAAATCGACAGTGACAGTAGAAGGGGGTGCAGCGTAAAATGTCAGCCCCTTTGAATGGTTGAAAACAGGTGGATTATTCTACATTATTTTTATTTCGCAAACGCAATATTACCGGAATCAGCATGCCGTACTTCGACTAGTGGAAGCACAGCAAACATATTAGTGCAAAGAAAGTTTTTTTTCTTGCCCTCTACTTTTGGTCTTGATTGACTAAGAGCTGCATCCCAATATTAACTCTAAGCAAAGCTAAGGTAAGACATGAGTGAGGTCATAGTCTCACCGAGTTCAAGAAGTCCACTCTCTGCTGAGTCTTGAATGTGTTGAGCTGAATGACAAAAAATAAATATAAAAATGAAAGAGTAGAAAAACCAATTAACAGATACAACAAAAAGAAAAGTGTATGTGTGTGTGTGTGCGCGTGCCTGCGTGCGTGTGTGTGTTTATCTATCCACTTTCCACTTGGCATGTGCGTAAACAACGTTTGAGGAAAGATGTCGCATGTGTTGATACCTGCAGACAGTAATCCAGGGCAAAGTGTTGGTAGCATTTCCGTGTCGCAATGAGCAGGTGACTCGCTCTTTCGGCCTCGACGGTCTTGTGTCGAGACACTTGAGCATTCTTCAGAGTCGCAGTGTCCAGATCGTCACCGATACGCAGAAACTCATCACGTGTTTCCGCCAGCCCAGGCAGGAATCTGAAAAAAATCAAGTCCATTAATCGACTTGTAGTCAATTTGTATTTTTAGATGTTATCGAAGGCAGCGGGCCCCACCCTTTTTAGCCCCACGGACAGGTTTAATGTCAGACAATATTTTCAGGGATCGGCTTTTAAGGCGGGATAAATACAACTAAATAATATGATATGACCTGCATGAAAACTGTTATCTTCTAAACAGAATAAACACGAGGGATGTCCTATCTGGCCGCAACACTGTCTGGTCGCTATGGTAACATTTAAATGTGCCATCAAAATAAGATACACCGCAGGTAAAGAGTGAAAGGAAAAACATCTTTCAAATTCCAAAATGAATAAAACCCTGTACTTACTGCTTGCATAGGCTGCTGAGCTGATGGCTGATGGCTCGCTGACTCTGATCCAGCAACATCTGAAAGCACACACACACACACGCAAACACACAGAACAGCATTATTTCCGTGTGTGTGTGTGTGTGTGTGTGTGTGTGTGTGTGTGTGTGTGTGTGTTCTCACAGTGTGGAAAGTGAGCAGCTCCTGCAGGCCTTGCTTGAACTGGCTCAGGCAGTTCTAAAAAGAGAAGACAAAAAATTGTCGGGCATAGGTGTCAAACTCTGGTCCTCGAGGGCCATCTGCCTGTTTTAGATTCCTCCCTTCTCCAACACACCTGATTCAAATGATCAGCAAGCTCTGCAGGAGCCTGACATTGATCCTGATCATTTGAGTAAGGTGTGCTGGAGGAGGGAAGGGGAACATTTAAAACACGCAAGGTACAGGCGAGAATTTGACACCTGTGCTCTGAAGGTACGTACACAACTAGCAGTACAATGGCGCTCTCTAGTGGTGCGTGAAAACAAATCACTTCATAAGAAACAAAAGTAATACATTTAATACATGAAATGTAATCAAACATAAAAATTAACGAAAATATCTTCCAATGGGAAGAAACTTTTGGGAGATAGTAAAAAAAACTACTGATAGTAACTAAATTAGATTACTCGTGACTTTATGAGCTACATTCACCAGCTGCATCTGTAACCAAGACACATAAATGACAATAACTGTGATTGGTTCCTTATTTGTATTGCCTTACAATAACACCTGGAGAACTAAATATTATATAATTGAATATTTTAGTGTAGTTGTAAAAATCCAAGAGGCACTGTTTAAGAAGGTTCTACAAAGCCGGTAGGTCCTTACCGCAATGACGCCGTCCTCCTTGTGGAGTGAGAAAAGCTCAGACAGGCCTGCAAGGAACGTCTGATTGGCTGCATTGTATACTTGTCCCGCCTCCACCATCTTGCCGCACAACCTCGTTACCTGATTGGTGGCATGACAAACACTTTTAGAAGACCAATAGCATGTTGACCTTTCAAACAATAGCTACTTTGAAAATGTATGGAGCGAACCATACATTCTAACCCCAGCCACGATATGTTGAAGCTAATATAGAGAGACCAAACTACAAACCTTTTTTAAATAGTAAAGTTCTCCCTTAATGATGGGTTCGATGAATGCGCATATTAACTGGTTGGGTTCGGTACCTCTAAGGTTAAGAACCACTGCACTAAAGTATCAGTTTGTTGTTATCTTTGTGCCAAGGAACTATTTTTAAATGACTTGAGTCAGTTCCTAAAGGTATAAAAAAAAAATTACTGCCACCTTGTGCCCTTTAGTGCTAAGGAACTACTGCATGTTAGAATGAGTTGAGTAGTTTAATTTACAGAAAAGCAGTGCAATGTCACATGCTATGTGTGGCATGTTGATGCCATGGAACTACTGCGTGTGGAAGTAAGTTTAGAAGCGTCACTTAGAGGCAAATATTGTGTTTTGTCATCTTGTCGCATTTTGTTGCCATGGAACGTTGTTGAAGTGAGGTGAGGAGTTTCATTGAGACAGAAGCATTGTGTTGGTGGCAAGAAACTATGCGAGTTTAAACATAAATATTGTTTCTTGGAGATTTTTGGTGCCAAGCTTTCTGTTAAAGTGAGTTGAGGAGCTTCATTTCGACAGAAGTAGTGCGTATCTTGGTCATTTGAGGCAGGGTTTGGTCCCTGGGGACAGTCAGTGTCGCACCTTGTCCAGTTGTGTCTGTAGTAGAGAAACGTCCTCCTCACATTGATCCAGGTTCCGCCTGAACAACACAACGCACGGAAATTGAGGCAGCAGCTCACGCCACAACTAATCGAGTGAAAGCTGCCCACCTGAAGTCAGGAGAATCCGCGACGCATTCCGAGAAATCCAGCAGCGCGTCCATGTTGAGTGACGGCACTTGGAAACTAGACCGTCACCGAGTGCGCTGCCACCACAAATCACCCGTTACTCGGATACCTAACACTCACCAAGACTGCGCATAGTCGGAACACAGTTCCATTCAACGTGCACGCTTACGACAAAGACGGAAACCTATTGCGTTTTCTAGATGTAATGTCTTATGTAGCAAAACCTAAGTTGGGAACAGAGCAGCTGTCTGCATCCCACACGTCCAAAAGTGATGCTAATGGAGCAGTACCGCGCCCCCAACCCACATCCGGACTGAAGTCAGCCTGCAGAGACATCTGGCGAACGGGAGCGGTATGACGTCCGTTAATTCTCATGACGAGGGCTATTTTTGTCATTTAAATGTAAATATTTTACAGTTGTTAATAATACAGAATAGTGGTGTACATCTTGAGTTTGTCTCTGTCCTATGGGGTTTGGGTCATAAACACTGCGTCAACAGTCGTCGCACGTGGCAGTGCCGCCATATTGCTCCGGACTCACGTCATCAGAATGCGCGGGCTTCGTTAACATGTACACAAGGCAACTGTTCAGAATCGCGAAAATTACTTTTAAAAAAGCTAACATTGCCAGATGGAAAACAATTTCCGACCCTTAAGGGATTACAGAATGGGAAGAATATGTTACAATGTGGCCCGACGTCCAATCGGCACATATATATCTTTATTTAGTGGAAAATGTTTCCATGAGAGAGCAACTGCAAGCACACAAGTCTTTGGATGCTTACAAATATGGGATGCGTAGCCATGTGCAGACCATACAACTTCATGATTTCGATTCAGAGTTTTGTGTTTTTCAAAATCTAAAGTTTTGCCAAGCAAAAGACAAGGACACAAAACATAAACGTACGATGCTCGGGCCATCGTCAAAAAAAAAAAAGGAAAACAACATACTCATAGCTAACTGTACTTGCACAGCAGGGTGAGAAACAACCAACTAGTCCACTAGTTTGTTTTGCAGCTTGTTATATCAAATAAAAGGGAACTGAGAATCACGTCAAATTGTTGTGACGAGGATCTCTGGTGGGACCACATTGTAGGACTACAGAAAATGCCAGATAGATGCTAAATAAAAGCAAAAATTGGAATGATTCAATCTTGTGCTACATGTTCTTTACATTTTAGACATGCTTCGTGTTGCAGCCATGCAGCAGCAATTTTATTTTAAGTTCTCAGGATGGGAACAGAAAAGCCTCCAGTTACAAAGGAAACATGCCCATGGAAGCCTCCAAGGAGGAGAGAAGTACAGTCAGTTCCTTATAGGAACAACTGCTTCAAGAATCCAAAAAAGCTAGACAGGCTAACAACACCTTCAAAATGTGAGAGGGACTGTGTCAGCTCCACAGGTATGTATGGCGAGATACATTTTCTTTTGTCACCGTGACTGAAAACTAGTTTCCTCTCTACTCTAACAGTACAGACTACTACAATGACTTCTAAAATGACTTGAGGCTAAACAATGAGGTATTTTAATCTACCAGGCTATTCGATTGATCTCTGAATCTACGGAATAAATTCAGTTTGTTCTGTCATGAGCACTGACTGATGACATAGGACTAGTGGTCATTTGTATTTCGCGTGAGTAACACACACAATTGACTTTTGACAGAGGAAGTCAGGTATTTTATTGGAAAACAATGTCATTGCACAAGTGTGTGTTTTCACACACACATATATATATATATATATATATATATATATATATATATATATATATGTCTGTGTGTGTGTGTGTGTGTTCAGAAGTCAATAGAAACGAGGATGACGGTGACGTTGTCAGCGCAGCCCCGTCGCACCGCCTCGCTGGCCAATTGTTGGCAGGCCGCTTCAAACTGCTCTTCCTTGTCCGTCAACTTACTGTCCTACAGTCACACAAGGCAACATGTTTCATAAGAAATAAACATTAGTTTTGTCTATCGTGTGTAGAACTACAAACACCTGCCTTTTTTTTCCCCAAGAGGCCATTTGAGACTAAATTGACTCAGTTGCACCCAACTGGATTATTAATAAATAATTCGGCCCCTGATAGCAGTTTGACTTAGTAACATGGAACTTTGTGCACATGTCTATCATGAGTAGACCCACAAAAAGTCTCAAGAAGCCATTCCTGAAAACATACAGGAAGTCTTCCATTTTTGGATCATGTGGTAATTTCCACGGGTCCTTAGGATTTGAAATCTTTCAAAGACAGCTTGACTTAGCAACATTAAATTTAGAATTTTAGAAATTGAGAGACGCACACAAAAATGTCTCAAGAAGCCATGACTAAAAAGGCACAGGAAATATGTTATTTCGGTTTGAAGCAGTTATTTTTGAGTATTTTTGCCAAATTCCAGGGGTCCTTAAAGTCAAAAAATCCAACATGTTTGTCCAACTGCTATTACATTTGACATACAGTATGTATAAAAGACTCAACACCAACAGTACAAAGTGACTTCCTTACTGTACCTGAAGGATGTCCCAGACGAATCTGACGGCTTCGTCTGCAGAAAAAACTTTGAACAAGCCATCACAAGCCAGGATGATGAACCTGAGGAGGCCAAAGGAGACATAATTTTTTTTTGCTTCTTTGTATGTGTGCCTGTGTCTTGTTCTTGCCTGTCATTGGCTGTCAGCTGACATCTTCTGAGGTCTGGAGTGGAAATGACGCCACATCGCTTGTATTGGCCATCTCCGATGGAGCGCGACACCTCCAGGACGCCCAGCACCCGCCCCTCCCTGCAACAAACAACAACATATCCATCATCCATACCAAAAAATATCCACTGCCATGAAATTCAAAGAGACATAATAGTGGAAACATCCTCCACCTTCAAGTGCCAAGGGCGGACATTGATGATAGTACCTGACAGTTCCTCCTGCTCTCTGGATCCTCATCCTCTCCTCGTAGATAGTTGGGTTGTGTTCTCGACTGAGCGCCAGCGTGGTCGGCTGCTTCTCCAGGGCTTCTCCTTCCTCCTCCATGCGACACAACACGGCCTGCCAAGACACAACATTAAGAACTCAGAAAGCCATTTGAGCATTCATTGCATATCCATGTTATCAAGTTAAGGTCCATGTACTTACCTGCTCTTTGTTCTGACTACAATGATGCTTACTAGGGCCAAGACAACTTTGCAAACTACCAGGATGACATGTTACAAGTGAAGCATAAATGAGCATTAGTTGACAACTGAGAGCTACTAAAATTACTAGTAACATTATAAAATTCTACTAGTTTACAACCAATGCTTCAACATGAACACTTGTAAACGCACAGGTGTTAACCAGTGCAGTTCTGCCTCACTAGTGAGATGTAGTTGTCCTCCTCGGATGCCAAAGTTGTCCTTCGAGTGAGGACAAAGAGCATACTAGTTCATGGATCTTACAAATAAATGCTCAAACAACTTTATCAAAAACTATTAAAGCATTTATTTGATACTCTTGATCAGGATGGGATAAGTATGTGACACATGCTTGATGGTTGGGCCTAGTCATCTTACGAATGCAGCACTGTAGTTACCTTGCTGTCTCCCAGGTTGGCCACGTAGACCACATCGTCCAGCACCAGCATGCAGGTTGCTGTGGAACCATCTTTCCACGCCGGCTTCCTGTTTCACAAAGAGGACAGGATTCATTCATCAACAAATGCAAAAACACAGAGATTTTAAAACGACAGTGTTCAATAGTACTGTATGACTACCAGTAACTGAATTTACCGCACCGCAACAATGACTCACTCTAAAGCAGCCATACCAGCATGAAGCCACAGTCCACAGGCTGGATGTCAAATGGAGATTTAAAAAAAAAAATAAAAAATCTCGTTCTTTTCTCCTCCTCGTGCTTCCACCTTTCTCACTGTGACATGTGCACACTCACGGCTGACAACGAGGCGCTCTAAAGCGGCCATGCTATCAGACTATCTGAAGAAATGGTGAAAAACAATTTATTACTAAATGTCCACAAGTGAACGTTGCATATTGCAGGGTGTATAAGGAATGGGATTGTCTACGTTTTGACAAAAAAAAAAAAAAAAAAAAATATATATATATATATATATATATATATATATCAAGAGAAAGCACTTAATTTCATATTATCTGTAAAATCAAACTTATTTTGATTATGCCTGTGTTGTATAATGATGCAACTGAATGCTTTGAAAAATACAGTGAGAAAGCTGGTTTGGTATCAGGACAAATAAACATCCCCGTAGTGGGGGGAAAAGGAACAAAAATAGCATTGCCATTTCCTTCTACATTTGGTAAAAATGAAAAAAAAAAAAGATTAAAATAAATGTGTTTTTTTGGGGGTTTTGAATGAAGGTCACATCACCCAAAACAACCAACCAACAAAACACACAAGGGTTTTTTCTTCATGAAATACAAAACTAGTGATTGTGGAACACGGTCAATAGCTACTTAATGCTCTTCGCAGGAGCTAATCAGGAGTCTTACTGGCTGGTGGCTTTCTTCAGAAAGTCCTCGTCTGTCTGGCGGAAAGTGTCCACCAGGCATTTTTTAATCAGCTTGTCCAGGTTCTCACTTTCACCTTCAAAAGAAGGACACGCACACACACACAGTACAGTATATATATTTATAGAAATTATTATATATATATTTTTTCCCCCCCAAGTCAAGTCTTGATTTTTACATTAGTGTGTCTTTGTGTTTTTTGATTGAAATCATTTTACCTTGATTTTATTTTCAACAAACATTTGCACATAAAGGAATTATTTTAAATATAATTTACTGTAAAACTTTAAAGGGATGTTATTTTTACACATTCATATAAAGTAAACAAAAAATGAATTAATTCAAACATAACTCATCAACTTCTTAATGCGTATAGACTTTCGTGTGTCCGACGTCTGTGGGTGTTTTTTTCTCCCTGCAGCTAGGATAATGGAGCTTTTTGCTTTTCAAAATTATGCCTGCATGTGTAGATGTAGCCTTAATTCTTATTACTTTACACAGACTGTGTCCTTACTGCTCACCTCGGGGAAATTTCGTCGCCAGAATGTGGTGAAGATGCTCGGCCGCAAAGCGTGACGCCCGAGTGCCGCCATGACCGTCAAACACGGCAAAATACGATGCCCCAGATCTTCGAAAACATCAGTCAGTATTCACAAACATTGGCACAGAGGGAAAAAAAGTTAAATACGACACCCGTGTGCGAGTACGTGTGAGTGTGTGTATGTGTAAATGGAGGTGTGTGTTACATTTGAGCAGGCAGCGTTGATAGACAGCCGCTCATGTCGGGAAGTAGAACGTGAGCGTCCTGCATTTCCTCACGCTCGCCGCGCCTCGCAGCCACATAGCCTCGCAGCATGGGGAGGCCTGAACATGCGAACGCACAGTAAGCCGAGCTGCATCATGGACGCCGTGCATTGTCAGACATGGTGGCAAAAGTGAAAACCTTCTCTACAAACTTTCTTGATCTCCTCCTCTTCGTCTTTCGGAGGCACCTCACATTCTACATCCGCTCGTTTCCTTTTGACGCTCTTCTCATCAATGTGTTTGGCAGATCGCGGCGAAACTGTAATGGCAGCTGAGCCAGGACCTGATAACACACAAATACAGCAGTTGTCATAGTAAGTGGTTAAGATGCTTATGTCACAACAATAGTCAGTTCAGGTTTTAAAACATGTTTATGTAAGATAGCCTTTCATGATCCCTTAAGGGTAAGTTTTGATGTTACAGTAGGAAACTAAGTTAATGTTAAAGGAAATCATTAAATAACAGTGGATTTTATTTTTTTGTAAAGACATGGATTTCGTTTTAAAGGTCAACAGTGAAGTAATTTTCGAGAATCCCAAATGAAATTTTATGTCACAAGTAATTAAACAAAAGACATTAAATAAAGCATGGTAAAAAAACCCTACATTTCTTAAAATTCGACACAGTAATCATTTTCCCGAAGTGAGATCCTGACGAGTGACCGCATTGTTAATTGTAAACCATTAAGGGGGAATTCCATCCACGCACTAATATAGTTTGAATGTTGTCATACACTAATATAGCGGTTCGGAATATGGATGGATGTTGTCATACAAGATTACATCCATGTACACAAGAAAATGTTTTCATAAACAACAGCCAGAGTTATTGATTATCACACCTACCTTTTTTGCAAATCCAGTTGAGAAAACGGAGGTCTTCCAATTATCTTGGAACAAAAAAAAAAAAAAACACTCGTCGACACGGGCGTGAAATTCATTCGCTTTGCGGGAACGAAACTGTATCGCTGCAAATTTTTGGTCCGTTTACGTGCCCTATTCTTGTCTTTTGGCCACTCAAACAACTGTGAGAACAGTTGCATCGCCACACAGCACCAAGGCATTTCGGCAAATAACTCGATAAAAACGGCAGAGCATTTCAGCGGGACAATCAACAATGGCTGACTGGCGGCATTCTGTAAATGACATCCCTTGCCGGAAATTGCCAAACAAAAGCATTTCCGTTGTTAAGTGCGTTGCTATGGGTCAAACTATGAATCTGGGTGTGTTACATAAAAAACAAAAACTTACGCTTGAAATAGTTTTAGCTGTATGAATTACTCAAAAGATGGTTGGCCAAGTTCACTCTTGACCTTTAAGGTCATATCAACCACTCCATAAAACATGCTTAAAACTGTCCCTTATACCTTCAGTGAAGTCAAGAAAACTGCACTTGCCACCCGCAAACTGTCTTCCAATAATTTTTATATGGCATTTATGACTAAACTATTATACAGAAACAATAAATAACTGTGGAAACAAAGTTTAAACCAACAGAAGCATCTTGTTTATATGAAGTCTTTATTCGTCAGCATCTTTTGGTCCCTTGAAAGGCGCTATAAAATAAGTTAGTATTTTTATTATTCTCATCACCAATGGAACTACTAATTTATCTCTTCACGCGTCTAGATAAAACTTAAGTGACCCAAAACGAGAATTTTGAGAGGTAACGACCACCCTTTCAGTTGTCAGCAGACCAGGACTACTGCCGGGTTAATCGTCTGCGTTTACCCGAGAAACCGCAGTCACTCACCGGTTTGAGTGGGCTCCGGTAGGTCGTCAAATAGATCCATCATTCTCTGAAGCAATACTAGCCTAGCTTAGCCGCCTGTCGCGTCTGAATCAGTGAACGTCGTACTCGAGACAGCAAGTAAGGTTTACAAACAGGTAAAAATACACGATAAAATTCGATCACTACATGAAAATGTTATAGGCATTTGTCATTTTAATTACGGTTCACTTCTCATGATCTCAAAATGGACCATCTACGACACGGCATGCAGACTGCAAACTGCAGACGGCGTCTTCTTCGTCTTCATTTCAAATGCCTCAATGGCAGCATTGTCACGACACTTGGCGCCTCTTAACGCTTTGGCTGTAAACTGCATGTAATTCCTTTTTAGTTTGTAAATATTTTACAGCAGGACCCGCAACTATCGACAATGCATTAAAACTAAAGTTGTTGGTTTAGGCTTGATCTAATATGATACGAAAATTAATGTTGCATTAAGATGTGTTAAACGTTCAGAAATGTGGGCAGGTTGCTGCCTTTTCTGATCTGTTTCATATCATATCCTCGCGACAGGTGGCAGTATATTTCCATGTATGACGCAGGTGCCCCAAAGAACTAAAATTTCCAGAGTGCATTTCGAGTTCGCAAACATTTATTACCATGCATTTTGACATGTAATAGTGGGCAAGTAAAACAATACCTTGTTATTTGTTGTTTTTTATTCGAACAAAAATAACAAAAAGGTGTTTTACGGATGCATACTTTGTTAGTACTACATCTCCCGTGATGCTTTTCGGCCAAACAGTAATGGTTCCGCACATCACCCGTCGCCACTGATGACTTGGGAGGAATGTGTTCAAGCAAAGCGTTTGCAACTATGCATGGATTTATCGTCCTCGCCATTTTTTTCAAAACTTCTGCGACGACTTCAAACTCAAAAGGTGAGCTTATATCAACTTTTAACAGCCGCACAATAAAGTTGCGTGAACGAAACCAAGGGAACGCTTTTAGCTAGCATACACCTTCACTGACATAAACTTCATAAAGCAAGTGACCTGTTGTTGTGTTTTTGATAAATTTAACCCACACTGTGCTTTCAAATGGTAGAAATATCTTTTGTAAGGAAAATATTTCATTAAATGCTCGTAAATGTTTCCTCTGTCCATCAAAGTATCATTAAATTAACGAATTAGTTCCACCTACTTAGTTTTTTGTCATGAGAGCAAACTAAACGCAATGCTAACTATTTTTAAAACCGCCATTTTATAGTAAATTGGCATATTGATATTTGTATGCAAATTGTTTCGTCTCCTGAGTACCTACCTGCCCATCCAACAAACAACCAAGTAAAACTCAAGTTATGTGATTCTTTCTGAACGCGTGTACGTGAGCGAACTCCATAAGATGACTTTATAACTCGGCTGTCCTAATTTACACAACAAAATAATGAAAGCTTAATCACCAATGACTCCGTAGTAATCATTCTTCATCCTTGGGCTGTACTGACGAAAACATTCCACAAGGCCGTTTGAGACACTTTCAATTTGGAAAAAAAAGCCGACATATCCTCCAACTCGCTCTAAAAAAATACTCACCGTCACAACATTTCACTGGTATTGACTTTCTATTTGCCTCACATTTTCTCAGACAGATGCTCATTGTGCACAAATGCGTCAATTGTGATATGCTTTTTGTCTCCAGGGTTACACTCTTCCCACAGTGCCTACGAAAACTATGCCATGCACATATGGCACAACCGGTTCTATGTGTACGCAGCCTTTGCGCTTGCCTTGACGCTCTGGGTTTCATTCAAGATGATCCTGAAGAAGGTACATTGGCAAGTGTATTCAGAGACATAAGTCTGTGCACGTGTATAACCAGTCATATTGTTTTCATCATAATAAAAAAACACCTTTTTGTTTTGTCTTTTAGAAAAGCTTATCAAAGGACATCAGCTCCAGGGTCCAGGAAACTATGAAGAATGCAGAGTGCTGTGATAAACGTGCTGAAGTTCACGTGTCAGGAGTGAAAATCTTCTTTGGCTCACAGACTGGTACAGCTAAAGTATGAATATTTGGTTATACATATCACTCATCCACAAAGCTGACATTTAGATGTAACTTGGTTTGGAGACTACTGAGAAATTTCAAAATGGGAAGGTTTAAATATACACTTTGACATGATAAATCAGTTCTGTGACCAAGCTTGTAACTTAATTTACCTGCCAATCAAATTCTTTTTTTCCCCTAGAATTGAACTGCAATGCCATTCATTCATGTCATCCCCCCATAACATGCAAACATGATGTTTTTTAGAAAGAAAAAGGACTCCGCGTTATTAAAGTTAAATATCAACACAATAAAAAAAACGGTGATATAATGGTGACACTGGCTTCACCCCCACAACGCTGCAGGGTTTTGCAAAGCAGCTGTCAGCAGACGTGAGGAGTTTGGACCTCGCGACAGAGGTGATTGACATGAAGGACTATGATCCAGATGATCGGCTGGCTGACGAGGTAAGACCGAGGCTCCTTTGGTGGAGGTACGAAAAGGAGATGAAGAGTGTCAGGGCTGCACATCGCTGATGCTTTCCCTTCTACCACGAACATCTGGCCACCTGGACTCCTCATAAGAGCCGTAGTGGCAGGGAAATTCATATTATCAAAAGGCTGCTTTCAAGAAAATTAGGACATGTTAGCTCTTCTTCAGAAAACTTTGAAAATAAATGCAGTATTTCAACAATGCCAGAGCCTACATGATCTTATGCAATGAAATTTTCATTGACATAATAATTTATCGAAATGTATCTGAATGACATGCATTATAAGTAACTGCAAACTATTTTGTCATCCCACATTGACAGACAAATAGAACGGAAAAAATATATGCTGTTATATATGATTCTCTTGTATTCCAACAATACCTATTGCTGCTTTCAACACTGAACTGAAAATATATTTCTTAACATTCTTGATGTGAAATGTGGGTTAAAAAAGATGCTTTTGAATAAGGTGCCCTAAACTGCCTAGTAAATGAAATGCATAATAGACCAGGCGCCATGTTTTTAATTTACTGGAAAAACTTCCAAGGGGGATATTATGAACTTCCCAGCAAAGGTCAAGCACGAATATAAACACTGGCACTTAGTTAGAGTAGTTGTATTTTCTCCAGTCATTCTTCCAATAAAGTGCATTGAAAAGTCTCTCTGATCCAGAAAAACTCGCTCTGTAATTGGAATCCATTTATGAAAATTTCAGTAAAATGCCCCCAGTGAAGGTAGGCCAACTGCTTTTTAGGGTTTTTAATGTGCTCTATGCTGCAGTTTAGTTGGTGAGCTAATTTTACGCCAGACCTGTTGGCTACTGATAGTGTCCTGAAGGCTAACTTGTTCTTTTATTTTTCATTTTTTTAAGCATAATGCACATTGATCAACAGAGACATCGATTTTTGCAGTGTCGCTTTTGTCTCGCTACTTTCCTCCTCTGTCTGTAACTGCTCACATCTCCCCCCTCTGCTGGTTGAGAAAGAGGGGATAAAAAAAGTGACTGGCCCCATGGCTCGTTTACAGTCATATTGTGACCTGCTTAGAAATTCCCTCCAAACAGAAAAGAGCACACTACAGGTCACAGACAGTATTAGAGGTTATTGAGACTTTGATATTTTAAAAAACCTTTGCTTGGCTCTCAACCAGTTCAGGGTGTACCCCGCCAACTGCTCAAAGACAGTTTGGATAGGCTGCAGCACGCCCGCAACCCTCGTGAGGATTAAGTGCATGGGATGGATAGATCGATTTTTTGTTGTTGTTCATTTATTATTTATTTACAACTGTAAATAGCACTGCGATTTATCCATTTTGTATTTATATTGCACTTAATTGAACGGTGTTTGTTTGTTTTTTCTTCTTCTTTCTGCCTACATTCTTGCTGCTGGAGGCTGTAAATTTCCCCAGTGTGGGACAAATAAAGGATATCTTATCTTTTTTTTTAAACCACGGTAAACCGTCAAACTCGTAATTGGCCCATGCCTATTGTGGACTGGTGTCGTCGGAATCAGTGAATAAGAGTAACTTTGGTGACTGTTAACTGGCTGAACCTGTAACCCGACCCCACCCCTCAAAATGAATTTTTGAATGTGAATATTTCCGTTCAGCTCTTTTTTGTCGTATTCAAGTTGTGCAAAAAGTGCTGAAACAATTAACAGGTGGACATGTGCTTTCAAAAGTTTACACAAGGTCGAATTAAGTTCACCTGTAGAAGTTAGAGTGTATTTTAGGTCCAGCCTAAAATTTCACACCAGAGCTCCATCATTTTGTGAGTTTCAAGTTGGAATTCCTTTGATTGTGTTGTCTCGTTTATGTCACCCAGTGCAACAGCAAGTGTGTGTCTGTGTTCCTGGTGTCCACCTACACGGACGGGCAGCCCACTGACAACGCCGAGTGGTTCTGTAAGTGGCTTGAGGAAGCGTCCACCGACTTCCGCTATGGGGGGACATACCTGAAGGGCCTGCGCTACGCCGTGTTTGGCCTGGGCAACTCCCTTTATGCCGCCCACTACAACACAGTAAGGCTGGGGCAATATGGACTCAAACTACAATCAACCTTTATTTTTTTGTTTCTTTTTTAAAAAAAATTTGATGTTCTTTATTCCCATTTTATTTCAAATCTGTTTTATCTTGAAAATGTAAGACTTTTTCTCTCACTATATACTGTATATATAGAATTCTTTTCTCAAATCTACACAACTCACATCCTTAAATATATGACTTAGAAATGTCTTTTAATCTTGCCAATTTATAAGCGGGTTTTGCTGAAAAATATTTGTTTTTCGCAAAACAACAAATATTTTCTCAAATATGCAACTTTTTTCTTTGAAAAATGTTTCTTGCACATTTTTTTCTCAAATACACCATGCATGACTTAAACAGGGATGGCAATTTTCCGCGGATACGCGGAAATCCGCCGTTTTATTTCTTAAATTGATCATTTTTGTGAATCGTCTAAATCCGTTGACAAAATTTTAGGGGGGGTCAGGTACCTTAACGTCGAGTTTTCACGAGCTCTCCCGATCAGTCTTTCCATCTTCTGATTGTAAACAGCCCTGCGATTGGACGTGTATGATGTCTTACTTGTTGTGATTGGTCGCCCCGTCCAGGCCACGCCCCTTTCCGCCATTGCCATCCCTGCTTAAATATAAGTCATATGAGACTTTCTGAACTCCCCCCAAGACTAACCTCTCTCTCAAATATAGATATATATCAGGAAAATGTGACGTTTTTCCCCCCCAAATTTGCCAGTTTTCTGGAAAATATAACATTTTCTTTCCACTCATAAAATATATAACTTTGATGTGCGACTTTTTTTATTTTTGAAATATCTTTTTCTTGAACATGGGAACGTTTATTTCACTCAAAATTTAACCCGTATTTTATGAGGCATGCAACTTTTTTCTCAGAAATATGCAACAAATATTGCACCTTTTTTTAATGAAAATATACGTTTTTGCTCAAAAAATATATTCTTTATCCATCCATCCATCCATCCATCCATTTTCCGAACCGCTTGATCCTCACCAGGGTCGCGGGGGGTGCTGGAGCCTATCCCAGCCGTCTTCGGGCAGTAGGCGGGGGACACCCTGAAGTGGTTGCCAGCCAATCGCAGTATATTCTTTAATATAAATTAAAAAAAGATTTTTCTCAAATATAAAACTTTGTTCTCGAAATATGCAACTTTTCCCCCCCTCAAATATCAAAGGATTGGATGTACTGGTATTGGAAAACTTTTCCCTCAGTTACATTTATGTTAATATGATTGCATACAAAAAATATATATATATTTTGCAAATAACTTTTTTTTTGTGGAAAGTGTACAGTTGACACTCTTTCTCAAAAAGTAACTTCTCAAATATGTGACTTCCTTCTCCAACTTCATTTTTAGTGAATTTCTCTTTAAAAAAAAAATGAAGCTGTTTTTTTTTTTTTCTTCAAAAATACACTACAACTACTACTAGAATTTGTGAATACCAAACTGTGAATATGCGGGCATATGACTGCATCCTCTCTCTGTCCAGGTGGGCAAAAATGTGGACAAATGGCTGTGGATGCTGAGTGCCTCTCGGATCTTAACCCGCGGCGAAGGCGACTGCAATGTGGCGAAAAGCATCCATGGCAGCATTCAGGCTGACTTCCTGGCCTGGAAGGTCAAGTTCCTCAAACGTCTGCGAGATCTTTGTCAGGACGACGACAACTGTTGCAGGAAACGCAAGGAGGGCACATCCTGCATCCAAACGGATGGACAAGAAGTAGAAGAAGGGAAGAACACCGCTCTGGATAATAACAATTCTGAGGTAAGGTATTCAAAAACAACTACAGCTGAAAGAAAATGCTGTACATCAGTAGAGGCATGACAATTGATTAATCAACAACCAGCTATCAATAATCGAACAATAAAGATGAGCAAATGCCAAACAACTACTTTAATAATCGATTCATTGTTTGAAGACCTAGTTTAATTGAAAATTATCCTCTGAATTTCATCCCCACAACTGAAAGTATTCTGTGATTTCTATAGTCCTCTGTGAGAGCATTTAAAATAAGATATTTGTAAACATCTGCTTTTACATTGGAAAACATCCATCCATCCATTTTCCGAACCGCTTGATCCTCACTAGGGTCGCGGGGGGTGCTGGAGCCTATCCCAGCCGTCTTCGGGCAGTAGGCGGGGGACACCCTGAATCAGTTGCCAGCCAATCGCAGGGCACACAGAGACGAACAACCATCCACGCCCACACTCACACCTAGGGACAATTTAGAGCGTCCAATCAACCTGCCATGCATGTTTTTGGAATGTGGGAGGAAACCGGAGCACCCGGAGAAAACCCACGCAGGCCTGGGGAGAACATGCAAACTCCACACAGGGAGGCCGGAGCTGGAATCGAACTAACCACTGCCCACATTGGAAAACAGTGGTCAATATATTTAATTATTTTTGGACACATTACAGTACAGGGTGGCACGGTGATCCAGTGGTTAGTGCGTCAACCTCACAGTGCAGAGGTGCAGGGTTCGATTCCGGCTCCGGCCCCCCTGTGTGGAGTTTGAATGTTCTCCCCGTGCCTGTGTGGGTTTTCTCCGGGTTCTCCGGTTTCCTCCCACATTCCGAAAAAATGCATGGCAGGTGAATGGAACACACTAAATTGTCCCTAGGTGTGAGTGTGACGGATGGTTGTTCGTCTCTGTGTGCCCTGCGATTGGTTGGCAACCAGTTCAGGCTGTCCCCTGCATACTGCCCAGAAAACAGCTGGGATAGGTTCCAGAACCCCCCGCAACCCTTGTGAGGATAAAGCGGATTGGAAAATGGATGGATGGATGGATGGATGGGTGTTACAGCACAAGCAGTTACTGACTCATAGTCAATTTATGTTTGCAAATTTTCCTAATGGTCAATTTGAAATAATGTCCTGTTTTTGAATCAAGGGATAGAAATGAATGTTGATTAAATCCGATGCATCGATTAATCAGAAAAATAATCAACATGTTGATCGATGATTAAAATTCATCGCTGTGGTTCTATTCAGGACCCACCCACAGAATGTGAAAATTCTCAACATAGGGAGACCATTAATAAATAAATAAATAAATAAGTAGATGCCGCTTCATAAAAAGTTTAGAATTACCTAAAGATGACACAAGATGGCAGCGAAGCACTACGTCTGTCTAAATGCAGCGCCCCTACTTCATCATTGCTGTGGCACCGTCTTGTGGCGCACCATTGTTAAAGCAAAATAATGCTTTTCTGTCATTTAAATAAAACATAGGGGTTTTTTAGGTTATTTTCTAACATGCGCATTGTGTAAACTTTGATTTGAAAAGTTAAAAAAAATGAAATGAATGCTTGTTTTATGCTAATAGCAACAGTTGATGTTTGCCCAAAACTATACACACAAAAAATGCCAAAACATAATTAATAAATAAATAACTAGATTAAATGACAAACTGTGCCTACTTGACAAAAACAATTACCGCAAATTAGCTGGAAGGATGAATAAAATCCAACAAAGCCTGAGAGTTAAGTATTTGTGTCATACTTCCGTCCATATGTACTTATGCATACATATATACTAGTGTGCATATCTCTTTTGTTGCTTTGGTTACAAAATGTCCTACAAGCCTCACATGTGACATTTCTCTCAGCTCCTCTGTCCGTCCTCCAGACACACTCTTTGCTCTTCTCACCAATCACTGCATTTTCACACACACACACACACACATACACACACACACACACACACACACACACACACACATGCATGTGCAGTGTGACAGCTCACAGATGACCCGTTGTCATGGCAGCGGACACCTCGGGAGACGACTGTGTCGCCGAGACTTGTTACTGGCTGCAGCTTACAGAGCGTGGCCGTCATCTTGTTCATCGTTTCAAGTGATTTTTAGTTTGACACGAATCAAGTTTTCCAATTGACAGCCTAATAATGGCGAGAGGCAGGTTTTACACAGACACATTTTTAAGGGTGATTGGAGTTGCAAATGACACGGTTCATCTCAGTCAGGATGTTGTGTTTACAAACCAGAGTGTCACCGATTAGTCGCTGAAAGGAGACCAGGTGTTATTATTTTAAGGCAAACTTTTGAACTTAAGATCCAAATTTGATTTTAACTCATTCACTTTTGTTGACGACTGTAGTCGTCACCTATAATCCAACTGTTTACTGAGACACCGACCTGTATACAGTATTTACATACTGGTATGTTTTCAACGGGTTGGCGTGGAATACGATCTCACCCAGCTTGTCTGTGGAATTCAGGTTTGTTCACCATTTTAATGATGAACAAATTCCTGTAGTTGGCGGCATTGTATCGCTTTGGATTTAAGATTAGCATGAAGAAATACCAATAAGAGCTTCTCTTTGGGTACTGATTAATCTGAAGGGCTACCCGTTTGAGACACACTTCTGAAATAACATATTTGCTATAATTACCAATGGTAATATTATATGCAGTGTCGGGAATAAATATACCGGTGTTACTAATTGCGTTCGTTTTTCAGGAATGAAGCAACCCATCCATCCATCCATTTTCTACCGCTTATCCGGGGTCGGGTTGCGGGGGCAACAGTTTTAGCAGGGAAGCCCAGACTTCCCTCTCCCCAGCCATTTGTTCCAGCTCTTCCCAGGGTATCCCAAGGCGTTCCCAGGCCAACTGGGAGACGTAGTCTCTCCAGCGTGTCCTGGGTTGTCCCCCCGGGGCCTCCTGCCGGTGGGACATGCCCGGAACACCTCACTAGGGAGTCGTCCAGGAGGCATCCAATCAGATGCCCGAGCCACCTCTCGACGTGAAGTAGAAGCTGCTCGACTCTGAGTCCCTCCCGGCTGGCCGAGCTTCTCACCTTATCTCGAAGGGAGAGCCCAGACACCCTGCGGAGAAAACTCATTTCGGCCAGTTGTATCCCAGATCGCACTCTTTCGGTAACGACCCATAGCTCGTGACCATAGGTGAGGTTTGGACCGTGGATCGACCGGTAAATTGAGAGCTTCGCCTTTTGTCTCAGCTCCTTCTTTACTACGGCAGACGAATACAAAGTCCGCATCACAGCAGATGCTGCACCGATCCGCCTGTCGATCTCTCGCTCCCTCCTGCCCTCACTCGTGAACAGTCCCCAAGACACTTAAACTCCTCCACTTAGGGCAAGATCTCCTCCCAGACCCAGAGAGGGCACTCCACCCTTTTCCGACTGAGGACCATTGTTTCAGATTTGGAGGTGCTGATTTTCATCCCAACTGCTTCACACTAGGCTGCGAAACGCTCCAGTGAGAGTTGGAGAGCCCTGCTTGAAGGAGCCAGCAGTACCACATCATATGCAAAAAGCAGAGGTCACCATACTGGACCGCCTCAATGCAGTCCAACCCTCAGCGGAAATGATTCCAACTTACTGCCGGCAATGCGAACCAAACTCTGACATCGGTGGTATAGGGACCGAACAGCCCGTATCAGGGGGTTCGGTACCCCATACTCCTGAAGCACCCCCCACAGAACTCTCCGAGGGACACGGTCCAACGCCTTCTCCAAGTCCACAAAGCACATGTAAACTGGTTGGGCGAGTTCCCATGTATCCTCGAAGACCCTGCTTAGGGTGTAGAGCTGGTCCACTGTTCCGCGGTCGAGACGAAAACCACACTGCTCCTCCTAAATCTGGGGCTCGACTTCCTGACAGACCCTCTTCTCCAGCAACCTTACCAGGGAGGTTGAGGAGTGTGATCCCTCTGTAGTCGGAACACACCCTCTGGTGCCCCTTCTTAAAAAGGGGGACCACCACACCAGTCTGCCAATCCAGAGGCACTCTCCCCGATGACCACGTGATGTTTGACGGCATCCCTTACTGCTGGTGTCCACCAGCGAGTTCGGGGGGGCCCCACCGCTCAAAGGCGGAGGGAGGCTACCCTCTCGTTCACCGGTGTGAACCCCAATGTCCAAGCACTGAGCCAGGGGGCAATGAGTATGCCCACACCTGCTCTACGCCTCTCACCATGGGCAACTCCAGAGTGGAAGAGAGTCCACTCTCTCTTGAGAGAGAGAGAGAGAGAGAGAGAGAGAGGGAGAGAGAGAGAGAGAGCTGGTACCAGAGCCCAGACTGTATCCAGTCAGAACTTCTCTGCTTCGCACACCAGCTCGGGCTCCTTCCCTGCAAGAGAGGTGATGTTCCACGTCCCGCGAGCTAGCTTCTGTAGCTGAGGATCGAACCGCTAAGGTTCTCGTCTTTGGCTGCCGTCCAGCTCACATTGCACCCAATCCCTTTAGCCCCTCCCATAGGTGTGCAGTGGAATGCATAAGTGGCTATAATCATGAGCCAATTTTCAAGGATTCATTTGTGTGTAAAACATGCAAAATTATTTAATTTAATGATAAAATTACAATAAGTTATATTTCATTTTATCACATATAGCCTTGATTGTTTTGTTAATTGTCCTCAATGAACACGAACGTGCACTATCAAACCATCAACAAACTCAGCTGCTGGCATGTACTGTAGCATGATGTTTGTGAATTCTAGTTTCTAATTTCTTCAGCCCTCTCCTGAAGTCTTGTTTCGTCTCTGCTTCCTTCAGGAGGAGCTGGTAGAGTCGAGCAGTGACGAAGACGTCTCGTCAACCTCCCCCTCCGTGTTGGACGTGGAAGATCTGGGCAGCCTGATGAGCAGCGTCAAGCAGGTCAGTGTGCGGCCGGTCTTATTTGCGTGCTTCGAAAGCAGCTTCGCCTTGCACGGAAACGGCAGATGGCCCGGTAGACTCCACACACCAGGCCTTGGCGTCAAAATGAGGCTTGCGTAAGAGCGCAGACGCCCACCGCCATCATGAGTGACTCGAGGGACATTTGTCGTGGAAAATTGACTGCACTATGTTTTGATTTTATTCAGATATTTTTTTAAAAAGATTGTTCTATATAATTTTATATGTGTTTTTTAATTTATTTTTCTTTCAATTTAAATTTCTTTATTTACTTGACAAAAAAAGGAAAAATATTTTTGAATAGGGAGGTTGTATATTTCAGAGAAAAAAAAATATTGATGGTAGGTTGCCATCTCTGGGTTCTCCCAGACCAAGCTTGCCTCGTATGGATATGCACACAGCCAGTGATGATTAAATAGCACGAGAAGCACTTGCACAGATCCATCCGCTGAGACGGTTTGCATCACGAAACGTGTGAGCAGAGTTTGCAACTTCTCACATTGGTTGCCCTTAATTCCTGCAAACCATTACATCCTACTTCACGTCTCTTCCATCGTGATACAATTTTCCCCCAAAACAGAATGCTCATTAATCAGTACAACACGTTACTGTCCTTTACTTGTATATTTCAGTCAATTTTTTTTGTCTTATTGCATGCACAACTAAACGCAGTACATAGATTACATTTATTTTTAGCAAAATGAATTGTAAACACAAAAAAAAAACACTCAACAAATCTCTTGCTCATTATCGTATATCTTTTACGGTTTGTATGCGTTCCCAGATTCCTTCAGATGGCGGGCAGGTAGCCAAGCGCTTCAGGAAGGTGGCGAGGAAGAACCAAGAGGGGAAAGAAGAGCGACGGGAGATGATAACGCCCGCCTTGAGAGAAGCTCTGAGCAGACAAGGTAGCGCTGCGCCACCGCGCTCCGCTGAGTCCTTAATGTAGCGGCGAATAGCTTGCTTCTCCACAGGAGCATCTGCCAGGTGTTTGTGTATAATGATGATGATGATGATGATGATGGAGCCAGAGCATCATTACTTGGTAGTAATAAAAATCACAGGCCGTCCCCTAGAGAGGGCAGCCAGATGGTTGCCGCCACTTGCCTCACCTTGTCTCTACAAGGACGACAAAGTTTGATTTCTAAGTCCCCAAACTGTTCTTCATTTCGACTATAAATCAATCACAATGTGGTCAACTCTACCAGAGGCTGCCTGTGTGCTGCTGCTTATTAAGAGCTGTGATGTGAGAGCCAAGATTTGAGAGCCGTGACTCAAGAGCCAAACCGCAACAGATAACGTAAGAAGGCATTACTTGAGGGCTATACTGCAAGAGTCCTAATATGAGCGCTGTAACTTGTCGGGCCTGAAGCGCTATAACTCGTCGGGCCTGACGTGCAAGCCATACCGTGAGAGGCGTGACTCGAGAACCGCAGGCGCTATACTGCGAGAGGACCTGTGCGAGGTGTGATTCAAGAGTTGTGACTTCAGAGCCAAACAGCAAGAGGCACAACTTGAGAGCTGAAGGAGCAGGATATGGAATGGATTGGAATGACATTTATTGTCACGGGTGCAGAGTAACGAAATTCACTGAAGAGTTACAACCCATCCAATAAACAACAACAACAAAAGAAAAAGATCAACATAAAACCGGAAAGTGAAAGATTACGAAGCCCCTATTAGAGGCATAACGGTAGGCAAGTGTGACATTGCCACAATGTTTTCTGGAGGTTGCTTGACCTTGTCGCTTGAATTATTGAGCACTTAATCCATGGTGGTGTTTTTTTTAAATTTTTTTTTTTATTAAAGTGTCTTTTTGGGCAACATTTTTATTTAGCACCCAAGCCACCTCTTTGGCTCATTTACCTGCAGAAGTCATTGTACAGCCTCTGGCAGCAATTCAGCTTCTGCTCCTGCTGTTAGTTTTACACAACAACTGCGCTATAAATAGCAACATGTGACTCTAGTCCACCCCAAATGTTGACCTGCTGCATTTTGTTAGGACCGTGGGACATTACTTGCTCTTATAGTCCAACGCGGTTGGAGAACAAATCCGCTGTTCACCGTCATGAAACATTTTATTACCTGTATATGCATGTTAATGTCTTGTTCAATACAGCACATTTGTAATGCTTTTCGGGGTCAAAGCAAGTGACGCTCATGAAGCATTCAAAGTGGCTGTACATCACAGTCTGTCCTTGTCGTTGTCTTTACTCAGGGTACAAGCTGATTGGAAGTCACTCAGGTGTGAAGTTGTGCCGTTGGACCAAGGTACTCAACTTGAACTTTTAAAACCCTTTTTGAGTGGCACGATTGGCAGCTAAATTGTGCATTTATTTATTTTTAGTCCATGCTGCGGGGCCGAGGCGGCTGCTACAAGCACACCTTTTACGGCATCCAGTCCCACCGCTGCATGGAGACCACACCGAGCCTGGCCTGCGCCAACAAGTGCGTCTTCTGCTGGAGGTAAGACCCGCATCCTCGTTACTGCACACCCCTCGAAAATGTCCTTGGTGGGGTTTGGAAGAAATCTGCTTGAGTCAAAGCCAAATCATAAAAGCATGAGTGATTCTGAAACTCAGAGATAATTAAAATGTCAGTGTAAAATGATTACTGAGTGATTCTTAATAGCAAAATATGAGCTTGTCAGCTCATCAATTGCAACAGGCAGCTCCATAGATACTTTATTTTTCCCGTGAAAGAAATGACGCCGCAGTAGTGATAGTCAACCCCAGATATGTCACGGGCCAGCCTTAATGTCCCCTGTATTACAGATTTATCAGTGATGCATTTTTTATGTGTGTTTGTACAGTATACACTCATGGCAAGTATGAACTTGGTCGTCACATGCTTTGCCACAACATGCTGGGAAGTACTGAGCTCTACTGAAAGAAATACATCATAGTGAAAAGAAAGAAGAGACAGGCTTAGAATTAGCTTATTGTCTATGCGAATTTCTGTTAGCCTGCCGATAGCATGTCAGCATTAAGTTAGCAGACTTTTTTTTTTTTTATGGGTAGATTGAACATTTTGATGTTCTAAATATACGCTGTTCAATTTTCTTTAACTTTAGGAGTCAGTTTTCAAGGAAACTCCAGCTAGGATGGACAAACTGCTTATGTGGAGAGCTGTAAGTGCTCCATGTACAGCACTTTGTATGCAGCGATGGCTGTTTGAAAGTGCTCTATAAATCCAGTTGAGTTGAGTTGAGTAAGCCCGAGAGGCTTCTTTTCGTTTCAAAGTGATTTTATGTCATAGTTTCACATTTCTTGGTAAGAAGACAGTGAGAACAAGCGCTAAGGAATACTGTAAAAGCGATATAACACATTCACTGTCAGCTGTTTTAGAAGTAGAGTTCCCATATTACAGCAATTGAACTGATCTTTCAAGAACTGTGCTCTTTTTACAAGTATTAAAAGAAAAAGAGTCTCTTTGTTCACCAGAAAAAAAAGGTTTGCTGTCTAACGTTTTCCATTCTTCAGGAATCAACTGTAGAGTGTACTAAACAGAATAAACAACATAAACATGCGGTTGGAATGAGGCAAAAATCAAAGGTAGATGCTGACTCATAACAGAGTTGGCGACAGGCGAGGTGTTTGTCACCCCGCGCAGAAAGGTCGCTTTCAGTGCGCCGCCCGCCTGCTGCCACATGCACCACATTTTGTGCAGCAGCGGCAATGAAGGGCGACCGGAAATCAGCAGCTGGCCAGTTCACCCCCTCCCCGCTGACAACCTGCAGAAAATGTCTTGTGTCATCGTGGGGTTAGTTTACTGACTTTAAACCAAGTTTTAACACCCAAAGATCACAGGATGTGGTTGTGTGTGAGTGTACGTGTGTTTTTTTAACCAGTAGTATATTGCACTGTAAAAATAACGGTGAAAGTGGACTCCAATTAGAAGAGCAATGGCGTGTGCCAAATCTAATTGAGAGCCTAAAACACTAAATGAAATAAAATGACTGTACCCTAACAAAAAGGATGTTGTTTTGTGATATTATGACAGTTTTTTTCCTGAAAAATACAACTTGATTCTCTTTGGATTAGAACTTTTTTTTAATTAACTTTTCCAAGTTTCTGTTTGCAATGTGAAGTAATATGTAAGTTTTTATCTCAGAGGTGGGAGCTAATTAAACTACTGTATTCTTGTAAAATACCAGTTCTTAAACATATAGGTTTTAGAATCTCATTTAATAAAAAACGTTTTCGAGAAAGAGTTTTCTTCCATTAAAAAAAAAAGTTCTGTAATATTCCATCATCAGAGAAACATGGGGAGATTCTCAAGTTGAATATAATAAATTTGCAATTTCTTTGCTGAAAAGGAAAAAAAAGTGACATTTTAAGATGACAGCTTGTTCCCTCCCATTTCAGAAAACATTTTGGTTGTTCTGTTAATAATACATCATCTTTTTTTAAAATTGAAAAATGTTGACTTTAATTCCCTAAATGCAACTTTTCTTCCAAAATACCACTTCATTCTTGAGAAAAAGTTGCTTTTATCTCAAGAAAAAAATCAACTGTTTTTTCTTCGCCGTTGAATCCTATTTTGACATTTTTTGGTGTGTGTGTGTGTGCGTGTGCTTGACCACAAGGCACCACACCAATCCGGTGGGCACCGAGTGGCGCTGGAAGATGGACCCCGCTGAGAAGATCCTGGAGGACGCACTGGAGAAACATCAGAACATGATCCGCCAATTTCGAGGTCAGTGGTGCAACATGCGATGAGCGAAAGTCTGAAAATGTGGCGTGAGGCGGTCTTGAGGGAACCTCGTGGTCACTGCACTTATTGTTAATGTTGCAATTTTTCAGGCAAGTTTCAGGAATTCAATCTTGCTCGGCGATTTCACCCATGTATTCTGTTGTACTGTATTGTTTTGTATATATAGCTTTATCCCCCCCCCGCCCCCCCCCCCCCCCCACAAGCTTTAAACACATTTAAATGAATTAAAATCCACTAAAGTTTTCTAAAATGTAAGACTTCCTAGCGCCTCTTCTGGGAAATGTACATCACTTTGAGGAAATAAAAATATTTTTTTTCCCCAGCATAGGTACCGGTAATCCAAATAAAAGCCCCAAGTCTTTTTTTTTTACACTTCAGTCATGACTTCATTCTTCTAAGAGTGATATTTTTCCTCTTGAGTGTCTTGTTGAACCACATTTTTAATATTGTTCGTTTCCCAATGTGAGCGTTATATTGATTATATTGATGCTGTTTGTATGTATGTGTTGATGCTCCACGCTAATCCTGTGTGTTACCATTGAGCTAGAGGAATTTCGTTCAAACGAAATGAAAGGTTCTTTTGGACATGTTAACCCATTTAATCCCACCGGTCACATTGGTGAAGGACAACAATGATTTAATTTACAGGGCTCTAAAATTTTTTATTACTGATTACTTGAAAGGGCTACCAATGACACCTGATTTTGACTTTTAAATGTCCGGGAAAAATTTGGGATTAAATAGGTTAATGTTTAAATATACAGTGTTTGATTCTGTTTTGTTCTGTTTGTCGGTTTTGCAGTAAATTTCAACTGAGAGTCACGATCAAGGTCACATGATATAGTTTTGCTTATGTGTTTGCGTTTGTTTTGGCTTAGTTTTACTGTGCTGTTTGCTGCAAGGTCAACGTTGCATATCAAGTCAAGTCAGCTTTATTGTCAAATATGCTCTATGTAAAACATGCAGCAAAAATGACATACATTTCTTTCCTCTCAACCACAGTGCAAACATGCAGTGCATTGAAAACACACACAGCTAAAAATAAGGGCAGCGAAACTGAACGGCATAAAAAAGACAAAGACAAATATATAAATATAAACATGAGAATCTGTTCTCAATTTCTTTACCTGAATGAATAAAGTTCTGTCAGGTTCAAATATAAATTAAATAAATAAGAGTTTACCACAAGCATTGTCTCTTATTTGGAAAACTGTGCAAGCCAGAGTCGTTTATCTTTCCTCAAAGTGCTCAGTCTTCCATTTCCGGACAGAAAAAGAGTGAATGAGCGTAATTAAAAAAAAAAAAGTACAACGTTTATTGTTATTTAAAGCTAGCATTTTAATACGATCTCTGTATGTCAGTGATTGGAATGTATTCCCCCAGCAATATTTATGTTTCCTTTACCTCCACATATTGTTGTGTGAAGCCCAAGTTGAAGTTAAGACGCTGTGTTTTGTCCCGCCAGGCGTCCCCGGCGTGAAGTCAGATCGTTACGAGGAGGGTCTGACGGCGCAACACTGCGCTCTGTCCCTGGTGGGCGAGCCCATCATGTACCCTGAAATCAACCGCTTTGTGCGCCTCCTCCATTCCCGACGCATTTCCAGCTTCCTGGTCACCAATGCTCAGTTCCCCGAGGAAATCAGGTAGCGTTACCTTAGCCAGCTGCCATCAGTTGTTGTCGTGTTGTTTGTAAAAGCTTTCCAAGTAGCAATACATTGGTACCTTCACTTCTGACTTTTCATAAGATTCTGTTTTCATTTTTTTTTCTGAAAGTTTGTCAAAGCTTTCGACAGATTGAAAATGGTCTGTCCCAAACCTGACCATTCGGCCACTCATTTCCCAGAATCGGGTACTCACAAATCTTTCCATGTATATGTGCAAGTTTATTTTTTTTTTTAGGCCTTATGAATGTTCCGGCATGCCTAAATTCTTCATGTACGTATCGACCATTTTCTGCTCTCTTTATCATTAGGAAGCACATTGTATTTCTATTAACTTCATATTGTGTCATCTGAATGTAAAAGCATGGTCAGGTGTTGCTGCATTACAGGGTGCAGCTCAATTCAGGCAAGTTCAAATAAAGGTCAAAGTAATGTTTAATTTTCATTTAACTATTTCCTTTGTCATTTCTATTCATTTGAAATTGTTTTCTGTGTCTTCAACTGTAGCTACTTCTCTATAAAATGTATAGTTTTGTTAATATCGGTGGGTGTCTGGTACAGATGAATTGGATTCACCTAACTTCTTGTGATAAATGTTGCTATGGTTTTTGTGTGATTTGGTTTCAGTCAGACGTTTTTGACAGAATCAATGGTGAAATCCACTACCAGTATATCAAATCCATTTTCCCAATTGAAGTGGATTAAAATGCCCTGAATCTTTTCTACGCGACTTGCCTTCTACATTCTCCTCCTCCTCCTCCACAATGTCTGTGGGAGTTCATTGATGAAGGCTCAGTAAATGCGGTGCTTTCAGGACGCTGGAGCCAGTCACTCAGCTGTATGTTAGCGTGGATGCCAGCACCAAGGAGAGCCTGAAGAAGATCGACAGGCCACTCTTTAAGGACTTCTGGACACGATTCCTGGACAGCCTCAAGGCCCTGGCTGAGAAGGTCAGATCACTTTACCGCATGACAAACTTGAAACCTGTCACCATCGTTTTGTCTTGACTGCATTTTTTTACTTGACAAATATGTGTTCTTACAGACAACAATTCCATAATATTTTCATGAAGTTCTTTCTCATTCGGAAATGTTCAACTTGACAATATTTTTTTTAAAGAAAAATTATATTTCTGGTCGTTGTTGCACTTGTGTTTGCATTATCTACATAGATCGTAATTTGAGAGCGAATTAGTGATGCTTGACCTCAGCACTGACGTATTTATTGAAGTCACTACCTAGAAACTTTGTACTTGACTGCGTCAGACAGTAAATGTCAAAACACTTTACCGACTTCAATCCACTTATATCGATGACTTTAAAACATCAAACTTTTGTGTTTGTTCCCGCTGGATTTGAGCCTGTGCCAGCATGTGTCCATTTCTATTTTCAATGCAGTCATGTCTCCCGGGAGCCCCCGAATAAAAGGTCTTGCTGGCTTTTTTCTTTTCAAGAAAAGAGGGAAAAAAAGTCCATTAGGGTAGCTGGCGTCCTGCGGCAGCCTGGCGCGCCTCTGTCAATATGTACTCTAAAGAGAGAGTTGTTTCCATTCAACTGCTGTTGGGGATTGGGGATATGTTCCTGGTAAAAATCAGTCTCATATGGTAGGGCTAAACAACTAATCAAATTCAAATTGGCATCGCAATGTGGTAAAATGTAATTTTCATATCACAGAGGTTGCAAGTTGAGCTTTATTATTGTTTTTTTTTTTTTTTTTAGATATGTCAAATTTTAAAGTAAATTCAAAATGGCGGACTTCCTGTTAGATTCAACATATGGGTCCATGAGATTTTGTTTGTAGGCCTTGGACTGTTGCATATTCCACCAAATATTTGTAAATGTAGATAAGTTCAGTGCTGAAGAAGTGCAGTCCACATGTTTACATATATCATTGTTTCATGATGCACGAAAAGTTGAAGTGAGAAAGACACAGATTTGTTGGCATTATTGTTGTAATCTGGCTTTTGAATTTACTGATTTAAATTTACGCCACATGTGCTTGAAGAGCTTCACAAGGGAAGAGCTTCATTGAGCCAGGCCATAGCCATGTCTAATAGCCTGAGCCGCCCTCTTGTGACATCTATAGGCATTTACGAAACTGCTTGGATGATTCTTTTCTATGTCAGATTATTTGATGTCACTATCATAAATTGTGAGTTACATAGATAAAGTTTACATTTCACAGTGAATTTTGTCCCCATGGTATTTGCTTTTATTTTTGATTGTTTTGACGACATAATGCAGATGAATTTTTGAGTAGCACTCACAATATACTGCAAAAAAGAGAAAATAACAAATAATCACACATTCTTACTGATGAAATGTGCATCTAGTGCGTCTCCCAGATTTACTGGTACAGGTGTATGCAATACACAGTGGCATTTTTGCCCCAGAGACAGAACATCACAGCAAAATCACTGCATTCAAATTACAGGTTGGTGAGTGGCAACTTAAGATGGGCACTGCTAGTGGCTAAGTCCGGTTGGTAGTCCGTTCATATGTAAGTTGATGCTCAGGATAGCGGCCGGCTGCAAGATGGCCAACCTTTAGCCAGTCTGTATGTTGAGTGCCTCTTGGTATCAGTCGTGGGATTACAGCTGGTTTATGAATGTCTTGGTACATAGTGATTTTGTTTGGAAAATTGATCCCCACAAAATTCCCCCAAATTTGATTTGTGTGATCTAGTCAGAGCTGTATACAGTGAGAGAGTGAATGGCAATTGTATGTATAGAACAGCGATGAAATGCAAGGGTAAATTGTGTACACACGATCATATGAGGTGAGTCTACATTTATATGATTTTCACAGTTCTAACGACCCTCTGAGGGAAACCACAAGTACCCAGTGGCCTACGGTGAAAATGAGTTTGACACCCAGGCCTACGTCATCCTGCACCATTCGAACAGCAGTAGTTCAGTGTTTTAGCCTCGTTTTTGTAATCCGCCTAGGGAAAGTTCACAGTGTACAACATATTCCCTCATCCAATTGCTTTTGTTGTGGCATTAAAATGCTGGGCGACCCCTCCTTTTCCATTCTATTTCCATTCGCTCTTTCGGCACTCACTGCAGCGCTGCGGCGTCTTTCACACGGAACACTGCGTGTTGTGTTCCCAGAATCAACAATCAAGTCCTGGCCAGGCACCAAAAGGGAAGGTGTTTTGTTTTATTGCAAATTACACTTCAGGATGTCCTTGATCGTCACCACCCCCCCCCCCCCCCCCCTTCCCCCCAGGCCTGCCCTTGTGCTACAAAGAGTTGTCAACTTGAAGCAATACTTTTAACTCGCCAGCCATGTGTACTGTAGAGTGACTTATTTTAAGAGATGTTCTGTCGTAATTACAATTTTGGTTGGGATATTTGGCTAGTTATGTCATTTTTATTTATTTATTTATTTTTGTCTGATCAGTTTCCAACTTGAGATTTGTTCTGTAACTTGTTCCAATAATTTTGTTGTACATCTATTTGCATTTGTCTCATGTGTGCGCGTGTGTGTGTGTGTGTGTGTTTCTCCTGTTCAGAGGCAGAGGACAGTGTATCGGTTAACGCTGGTCAAAGCTTGGAACGTGGAGGAGATAACTGCCTACTCAGAGCTTGTCGCATTAGGCCAGCCCGACTTTATCGAGGTCAAGGTAGGATATGGTTTTGTATCATTGTTCGTGTGTGTGTGTGTGTGTGCATGTGTGTGTGTGTGTGTGTTTACTGAAGTGCATCCACACGGCGGGCGTCTTGAGAGACATCAGACAGCAAAGCCTTGTTTTTCCTTTGATAATGTGCATGAATGCCAACACTGCCAGCGGCTGGCTGGCTGGCTGGCACGCAACACGCCGTCTGCGCTCACTTCAAAGTTTACATCCAAAGTATTGGAAACAAATGCATTTTTTTGTTCGTTTGTTTTTCATTGTTTGTTACTCTAATGTGTGAAGCAATATTTTGTTCAGATACATTTGTTGTAATGTAGTTTTTTTTAAAAACATTCTGTTATTTAGAGGCATTTCTGTAATTTTTTGTTGTAATACGTCTGTTCCAACGTGTTTGGGTTCCTCTACTCTTTTTGTATTTTTTTTTTTTTGTAACTGGCATCTTTATTATTTCAACCACACATAGGACCATACAAATCTGAACATATGAATACAGAGGACGTCGTACATTTCCACCCGTATTTAGTTTCCACAACACCGTCCATACATGGCTGTGACGGCCCTTTAACATAGGAAACAACAAATGACGTACAAACATATTTGGGGGGGGAAAGGAAAAAGAAAGAAAAAAACAACACACCTACAAATAAAAATAGCAGAATATTGTGATCAACAGTGACAAGTGTCCATTTTATTGGATTTATATCCGTAATCTATAGTGACCTCTCCCGATTTGTGGTGTCATTCCCTCTTTCATTTGTTTTTGTACTCCTCCCATTTTTCCCATCTCGTTTTAAACTTCCCTACTTGGACCCTTAATATGTATGTGAATCTTTCTAACTCAAATATTTCTCCCACTATTTCCAGCCATAGGTCCTTCGTCGGCGGGTCAGTTTTAAACCATGTTCTTGTTATGGCTTTCTTGCTGGCACCCAGCAACACTTTTACCAAGTACTCGTCACTCGTCAGTACATTTCCTTGATTTATATCGCCCAGATACATCACTGAGCCGGTCTTTGGTATTTCATAACCGAGTATCTTCTTCAGTTCTCTCCAAACCTCTTCCCAATAACCTTTCAGCATTCGACATTTCCAAAATATGTGTGCATGATCTACAGACCTGTCCTGTCCACATAACCGCCAGCACTCACTCTGCCCTTGTTTGTATTTCCCGGTCATCTCTGGGGTTATAAAAAATCTCATGATATTTTTCCAACCAAACTCCCGTCAACGTCTCGAAGCGGTTGTTGATTGTTGTATCCTGCACATATTTAACCATTCTTCTTCCGTTATCTCGGTTTGGAGTTCTTTTTCCCATTTCTCTTTTACATACAGAGTCGAATTCCCCTTGTTCAACAGGAGCCCTTTGTAAAGGGATGAAATCACGTTACTCTTGCCCCCGTTATATGCATCCATCATTATCTGTATTACATCATGTCTTTCAGTTGTCGTACCCATTTTTATTTCTTTTGTATAGTAGTCTCTAACTTGTAGATACCTGAAGAGGTCGCTCCTTTCTAGATCAAACATTTCTTTCATTTTTTGGAAGGTCGGCATCTCCCCCTTCTCTATCATTGTACTCATCGCTGTGATACCTTTTCTTTCCCATATTTTGAAACCATAATCTTTCCCTGGTTGAAAGTCCTCATCATGTGATAGCCACCTTAGGATTTTCACCTCCTTTTCTAATTTATTTTCTTTTACTGTGGTGAACCACGTATTTAAAGTGAATTTTGTTATTTGATCTATCAAGCCCTCCTTTACCCGAAATAATCTTCTGTCCCCCAACAGTGTTTGAGTCAGGTATCCCTCAGCCCTCACTTCAATTTCTTTCCATTTTGCTCTATACTCTCCGTTACACCAACATGCTACTGCTCTGAGTTGTGCTGCACGGTAGTAATCCTTAAAATTCGGTACCGCCAATCCTCCCTTCTCCTTGGGCAACTGTAGTGTCGTCAGCCTAATCCTCGGCCGCTTACCCCCCCAGATAAATCTTGAGGTCAGTTTATCCCATTCTATAAATTGTTTTTGCGGTATGGGTATAGGTAGCGACTGATAGAGGTATAGCAGTCTCGGCAGAATGTTCATTTTGACCATCTCTATTCTAGAGCTTAAGTCTAGGACATGTGTTGACCATCTCCCAAGGTCTGCCTTGATGGCTTGATTAATCTTTGTGTAGTTCGTTTCAAACAGTTTGTCCATGCTTTTCGTGACATACACACCTAGGTATTTTACCGTCTCACTGTCCCATTTTACTTTGTATTTTCCCTTCATCAACTTTGATGGTGTGTAGTTAAGTGCTAGGATCTGCGTTTTTGTTACATTAAGTCTATATCCTGAGTAACATTCATATTCTTCCAGTTGTCCCATCAGTTTCGGGAAGCTCTCTTCCGGTTGTGTTACGTATGCTATCAGATCATCGGCAAACAGGCTCAATTTGTGTTCTGAGCCTCTCAGCTCCACGCCTTTGATGTTGTGATTCTGTCTGATTGCCTGGGCTAGGGGTTCGATGAAGATATTGAATAGTGTTGGTGAGAGGCAACATCCTTGTCTGGTCGACCTTTCAAGTGTTATTCGGTCCGTCAAGCTGCCATTCCCTTTCACTCTTGCAGTCGGCCCATTATACAGTGTCTGTACAACTCTAATCGAATCTCTATTGAAGCCGAATTTTTCCATGACTTTATATAGATAGACCCACCGCACACTATCGAATGCCTTTTCTGCATCCATGCTCACCAACACTGCACTCATTCCTGTCTTCCGAATCGCCTCCACTATGTGTAAAGTTTTTCTTATATTATCCTGGGCCTGTCTACCTTTGACAAAACCCGTCTGGTCTCTATCTATAATTTCAGGCATGAAAGTCTCGAATCTTTTGGATATGATTGAGGTATAGATCTTATAATCGACGTTAAGTATGGATATTGGTCTGTAGCTACTACATAACTCTTTATTTTTGCCCTCTTTGGGGATTATAGAGACTATTGCCTCTTTCCATGACGGTGGAATCTTGCCCTCCTTCATGGTATATCGTAGTGAAGATAGCAAAAGGGGGCGTAGTTCTTGTCTAAATATCTTGTAAAACTCTGAGGGGAAGCCATCACTACCCGCAGCTTTACTACTCCTTTCTAGTGTCTGTGACCTTCATAAGTACCTCTGCGTTATTTGTTCTTTTATGCTGCTCTTCAAGTTCTTTCAGTTGTCTTGTTAAGTTTTCATATGATTCTTGTCTTATCCTTTTAAGCCGTATTGCATGTGCTATAAGTTTTCCTCTTATGACTGCTTTCAGAGCATCCCACACAATATTTGGGTTAACTTCTCCATTGTCATTTTCTTCCCTATATTTGACTATATCTCCCTTTATTTCTTGTACCAATCCCTTATTAATTCAATAAACCTACATTCAACCTCCAAATTGTAGATTTCCTTCTACTGGTCAATTTCACTGTCATATACACAGCGCTGTGGTCTGACAAATCTGTGACACCAATTCTGCATTCTTCCACCCTGTGTCTATCCTCCATCTTCATGAAAAAGTAGTCTATTCTAGCATAGGTTGCATGTGGATGAGAGTAATGTGTGTAGTCTCTATGTAACGCGTGTGCATCCCTCCATACATCAATTATCCCTAGTTGTTTTATTTGTGTGTTGATGCACTTGGTTATATGCATCCTAGACTTCCTTGTGCTTGTTGTATCTAAGTCATGGTTCAGCACCACATTGAAGTCCCCTCCGCATATCAAGATCCCATCCATTTCCACAGCTATGACGTTGAAAAGGTCTTCAAAAAAATTCCTTTCACTATCTGGTGGAGCATATACATTGATTAATGTGACCTTCTCGCCTTCCATCATCCCCTTGACCACTATATACCGCCCTTCTCTATCCTTTATCTCTTTGTCAATTTCAAATTTCACTGAGTTTTTCATTAATATAGCCACCCCTCTTCTATGGCATTCTTTAAATGAACTATAGTATGTATTAGTGTACCCATACCTTTTCAATTTTTCATGTTCTTGTGGTGTCAGGTGTGTTTCTTGTAAAAAAATGACCTGCATCTCCTCCTTTCTTAATTTTGTCAACACCTTCCCCCTCTTTACTGGGTTGTTCATGCCATTCACATTTAATGACACCACCTTAATGTCTCTATGTTGAACCATCATTCTTTCTGGAATATCCTGTATTTACCCCCATGTCACCGATCACAACATACATACTAAACACTGTAACCATAAAACATAAAAAATTGTCATCTACAATCAGAAATTGAACTTCCAAAGCTTTAAGGGATTCCCTTTTCACATCCCCTTTCCCCTGTTGGTGGGTGGGGGGTAAAGCCGCTCCTAGTGACAGGGCCCCCTTAGTGGCAGAGATCATCTCCAGTGCTGATCTCCCAAGCTCACTACAAAAGTCCAACAATTCAGTACAAGAGCTCCCGGCCAGAGCTTTGTAGATTTCTAAACATTCTTTAACCTTTTTCAGTGGATTATGTCGGGAAAAGAAATCCCGCCTATCAATCAAATTTCATTGCTCTACATATCCTTCGTTTACACCCGAACATTCCGAGCCTGTCGACAGATTTCTAATTATCTCGACTCAAAGTTGCTCCCCCCTTCAAAAACTTTTAACAGCATCCCCACATAAAATGTGTTCTTTACTCACCAACCGTTGAACTAGGGAAATTAGAGAAAGTTATGTGGCTTCCATAAGTCCTTTGAGAACAACTGCATTCCTGTCCGAGTTCTTTGTTCCGCAGCTTTTGTCCTTCATTCTCCTTGTCTCGTTCAAATTTTCTCACATTTATCTCTTGGTCTTTGTCCACTTGCGCGCTGCCTCCAGTCTCTGTTGTGTCGTCGGGTACTCTTGTCCAAGGCTCGGCACCTGCCACCCTCTCATCCGCATCGCCTCCGCCGCCTCCTGAGCGCTGTTGTATATTTTCACTCCTTCAGTCCAGTGGACCCTCAGTGTGTCCATCGGGGACTGGAACCTAATTCCCTTCTCCTTTAGAATTATTTTAAGTCCAGCATATTCTCGACGTTTAGCCGCCACTTCTGTCACATAGTCATGGTCAAAGGTCACTCTGTTCCCCTTCACTTGAAGCGGCGTTCGCCAGGCCGTCTTGAGTATGTTTTCTTTGATGTTGAATCTCAGGAAGTTTACTATCATCGCTCGTGGTGGTTTGTTCAATAATGGCTTTGGAGCAAGCGCTCTGTGCGACCTTTGTATCTCCAGTTGAATATCTTCGGAGATCCCCAGCTCTTTATGGATCAGCTTATCAACAAAGTCGATTGTGGAATCTGCCTCGACCCCCTCTTTCAGTCCCCAAATTCGGATGTTGTTCCTCCTTGACCTTCCTTCCAAGTCGGCCACCTTCTGTTGGAGCTTCCTTTGTTGTTCGAGTGAGACAGTGAGAATTTCCTGTACCTCTGTACTCCAGTCCTCCACTTCACCTGCTCTTTCTTCCAGCATCTCTATATCCTTCCTTTGCACCCGGATGTCAGCGTTCACGGATTCAAGCTTTCTGTCAGTTTCCTCCCGCAAGTTTTCTAGTCCTTGTTTCATCTCCTCCATTTGTTTGACGATTCTGTCCAACTTGCCGTCTAAATGGTGTTGTCCCGTGTCCATTTAGGCTCTTATTTCTCCGAGTCCGCTCTGTAGATTAGCCTGCAATGCCGAGGCCCAGGCAGGTTGTTTGTCGATGTCGCGAGCTAATGCTATGTTAGCAGTAGCCGCTAACGCCGATCCCCCTTCATCTTCGTCGTGCGTGTTTTCAGTCTGTTTCTCGCTCTTCTTCTTCTTCTCCCTTCCCTTTCCCGACAGAGCTTTGTTCATATCCATCTTATCCTATGTTCGGGTCGCAGCCTCCGTTCTTTTGTCGTTTTTTTTCTCCGTTTTTTGCTCGTACGGCCGGGAGCTCCACGCGTTTGCAGCCTACCCTCTCGCTGTCATACCGGAAGTCTCCTCTTTTTGTATTTTTATGTGTTTTTGTACTGTAGTATTGTAATATTTTTAGTTATTTTAAGGAATGTTTTCTAACATTTTTGTCAGAGTAGCAACAGAGTTTGATTTTGTGGCCCAATATATGTATCCTTATTTGCATTTTATCGCAAATTTTTTTTTGTAATCACACAGCTAACTGTGATGAGGTGTTTTGTGTATTTAACTACTGTTTATTTTCTATATATCTAAAAATAATTGTTGTAGTCAGGTCCAAAATTTTCCATTTTTAGATTTTTCTGACATTTTTTGTAATCATTTCTAAAGTTTATCATATCTGAGCATTTCGCGAAATTTAACATTCACGTTTTTCGTAACAAGTTGAGCAATTTTGCTCTGGCTCACGTCTGATAGCACAAATGAGCCTAATGATTTGACTTACATTGTCTGTGCTGAGTTAAAAATATTAGAATAAACCATCTAAAACTAGGAAAGCATCCGAAATGAAACCGTGAGTCAAAACTCAAATCACAACTCGTATTCAAAGTATAAAAGCCCACTCAAACTGTATCTTGTCAAGTATTAGGATTCCATTTTAGCACAGTCAAAAAGACATGAAGGTTTTATTATTTAACAACATGCGGGTCCTTTTGCATGCATCTATTCATTTTTGAACACGCCAATGAATAATTGAGTTCGTGAGGGACTGTGACACGTGTCCTCATCAGACACCGTTTGTCCTCTCGTCAGCAGCTCAGGCTGGATTTCCCAAAGGGGGGTTAATGCGAAAAAGGAAAAAAATGGTTGTACAAATCCATATCAGATGGCTTCCAGGTGTGGATAAAATTATGATCGTCAGATCTGATGGAATTTTCGACTTCAGCGATTTCACTATCGTCACCGTCGGGTGGAAGCATATATCTTCAATATATCTCATAAGTTCCATCCATCTTCTGGCTCTTTGTCTTTAATGCTCGATATACTATGAATGAACAGACAAAGGACTGCGGTTTGAGAAAAAGTTGAGCCCGAATTTACTTCACACCAAGATACCATAAGATTATTCCAAAGCACAACTTTGGTGAAAATGAGGCTACTTGTACTTCCCCACAGCTCTACTTTGTCGAAGCAAGGCTCCTCCATTTATTTCAACTTAGATTCAAGATGCCACAAGAATACTTTTGTCTCCATTAGGCTCTTCAAATCAAATCAACTTATCTCCTTGACACCAAGACGGTGGCAAAGCACTCCCTTTGTCTAAATGAAGCTCCTCAATTCACTTTAAGATAAGATAAGATAAGATAAGAAAACCTTTATTAGTCTCGCAATGGAGAAATTCCCGATTCACAGCAGCAAAGTTATGAAAGGAAGAAGTAGAACACCAAGATACCACAAGGTTATCAATAAGTACTACTTTGGTCGAAATCAGGCTCCTCAATTTACCAGCTCAGTTCCGTGGCACTAAGGTGCCACAAGACGGTGTCAGAGCATTACTTTTGTCTAAATAAAGCCCTTCAGTACACTTAAATCTAGTTCCTTGACATCAAGCTACCACAAGATGGCCACTCAGCGCTACTTTTATCAAAATGAAAATCCGCAAGTCACTTCAACTTAGTTCCTCAGCGCCAAGATCCCAAAAGATCATTCTAAAACAATACTTTTGTCTGAACGAAACTTTTCAATACAGTTGAATTTAGTTCCTTCATACCAAAAATGAATACGTTTTTAAAAATTGCACGCTACCGTATTTCTGTGCAACGTCAAAAATGGCCACAAACAACATCAAAGGTGCATGGAGTCCAACAGGTCCTGCTGATGGTTAATTACATAAATTTTCAAACTGGCAAATGATGGTTTGAATTGTTCTCAGAACACACCCAAATTATTTTTGTTGTGCCATTCCAGGAGCAAAAGAGCATGCCAGGCTCTTTGTTAGCATTCACGAGGCAGCCTCTCGAGGGAACACCCCCCCCCCCCCCCCATAATCAAGAGCACGCCACGTTCTTGCGGCCCATTAGTTCCCCCAGGGTGAGCCAGGAGTCCGTCCACGGTAATCATGTGGCAGAAGGGCCCCCAAATGATGATGGAGGGCGCAAGCGAACAGCCGCCTCGCACGTTTGACAAACTCGAGTAAATAATTGAGGGAGTTGGTTTGCCACCGCTTCATTTTTCTTTGTAAGTCTCGCGTGAGGCTTTTTGTTTTTGTGCAGGGGCCGGAGGAAAGAAAGGAGAAAAGCTCCTTGGAGGTGTTTGCGCGGTGGTTGTTTTCACCATCGGAACAGAGGAACTGTGGAGTGAATGGGATAGATGCAACACAGCTGTGAAGCATTTTTCAGCAACAGGGTTTATAAAATGTTAGTGATTCGCAGGAAGGAATATATTTCAAGCACTTTTGTATTTTAATAATAAGAATAATAAGAAAACCTTTATTTGTCTCACAATGGAGAAATTCCCAATTTACAGTTTTTGTGAATTCAATACATTTACAATTTATTGAAATGATGGGGCTAATATTGCGAAATTCTATTATTTTTGTTATTTTAGATATTTTTGCCATGTATTTTTGTCATAATACGTTTGTAAGTTTACTCTTCTTATGAATGTGTGTGTGTGCGCGCTTAAATGTGTGTGCATGCGCGCTTGCGCTTGTGCTCGCACTCACGCGTTTCCTGTAATGAATTGCGTTTTTTGAGTCTTGCTTGTTTGGCACTTTGCTACCGCATTAAAACGAACAAACTAAACCCGTGTTAGCTCATCCATCCTCCTCCGAGCGCCTCGTCTGTTGACAGAGACAATCTGCGTTTTGTCTCATAGCTTTTTTTCTATTTGGGCCGTCGTGGGTTTGCTTATCCAGTGCGAACAAGTAGAGTTGAATGATGATTGCGTTTATGATGATGTCCTCAATTGCAGATCATACACTCAGCAGCCACTTCATTACGAACACCAGCTCTCATGAAACCCACTGAAACTGTAAAAGTTAGTTTGGCCTTAAGTCACTGTACGTTGAATAGATATTTAACTCATTCAGTACCAGCCAATTCTGGACCAAGTCTGAAAAGACGTTTAAAAACGTCTTTGGGAGTGAATGAGTTAAAGAGCTCGCTGATATCATTTTTTTACTTTTTGAAATATTGATTGAACCATGCTGTTTACATGACCCCTGTACCAGTGTTGCCTGTGGAGAACGTCACTGTGCTTCTGCGAAATGCTCTCCGCTATCGATTAGCCTGGAAACCTTCTCATTTGTCACTTGACAACAAGTGCTGACAAATGTTTCTTTCGATAATGCTCCCTGACACACTCACTGGGGACTTTTGAGTGACTGAGAACTAGAGTGGGCTAACTCTATCCATATCCAATTTCTTCATTATATCAACACCTTCAATCTAAAGACAGCCATTCATCAATCTAGTCTCCTTAACACCAGCGGCTCATACACAGCAGATATATATATATAAAAAAAAAAGAAAACGTTGCACACCCCTGTTCAAATGCCGTTTTTTTTAAATGCAAGAAAGAGAAAAAAAATCATTTTAGGACATTTCACAATCCAATTTTAGGAAAAGCCTACGAGAACACCTGAACTTTATTTGGTGCTAATCAGAGGAACTTTGATTGTTGGAAGGTGTGTGCTGACTGCAAGTTCACACTAGTTAGAATGCAATTGATTATTTCCTAATACAGCCACAGCCTCGCTATAAAAGGGTGTGTATCCTTTTAGATGAACTCCAAATTACTTGAAAGTAGACCTTTGGAGCTTGGGGAAACAAAATAATTCTTGTAAACACTTTTAATCATGTAATTATATTCAAAATCTTTCAGCGTGTCACTAATACCCCTTCAAATGGACTTTTTTCAGTCTCCACTGGGTGTTTTTTTAATATTTTTTTTTAACAAGAATATCAGCACAGTTTAGGATCTGAATGGTCAACCCATAAATGATATCCCTTGCAAAAACACAGCAAATCACAGCAGAAATAGTGCAGTGTATTACATTCCTGGTGTGCCTAATGAAGTGTGCAGTGAGTGTACAAAAGGCGTTCTTTAATTTCTCAGGATGGGTGCACAAAAAGCAGGCAATAATTGAATTCATTGTCACATTTTCTTTTGTCAGTGGATTTTTTTCCCCCTTCCCCTGTGAATCATTTTCTTCTTCCTTGGTATGTTGTGCTCATTGGAGGCCTGATTGATTGTCTCTCTGCTGCATCAATAAGCGTTATTGAGTCAACAGACACACCGATAAATTTGCTTTCAAAACACCCACTGCACATTTATGCTCCTTATCGATCACCAGACATAAATGGGAGTAGGGGACAAAAATCAATAGTGGCCATAATATATTTATAACATTTGCCCAAAGTGTTAATTTGTGGCCATGAAATGCCAAGGAAGCTTGATTTTAGCCCCCAAAAGACCACTGCAATGTTTGTTTTTAATTTCTTCACTCGACTAGTGCCACAGCAGAGCTTGAAGTCGGAAGTGTGTCAACTGTGTCACAATTTGACCAAGCACATAAGATGGGGCACAGATCCTGGCTGTTTAGATTGAACCGTGCATTTTGGTGTTTAATTATATACAACCTTTCATTCTCTTGTTGTCTGCTCTGCATTTATTATTATACTATTGAGTGTTGTATTTTTGTAATATTTTCAAAAAAAACTACTGGAAAAAATGGAAATGTTCCAGAAAAATTACAAAAATCACCTTACGAAAAAAATATAGATCATATGAAATTACAAAATGTAATATTTTTCCATTTCCAAAATTACACAAATACAATACAGTATTACCAAATACATAGAACTTTTAATATTAGATTAAAAAAATTAATACATTATTGAAAAGGGAAATCATTGCAGAGAGAGGGAAAAAAATGCAAAAATAAATTAAAAAAATTCCATTAAAATTATGTTTATGCTGTTTTACATTTTACATTAGCATTACGCGACTGGACTCTTGCTTGCCAAATTTTGGTTAGCTGTACAATATTTATGTTGTTACATGGGACAGTTTTACAGTAAACGTCAACCGTAAGTGACAAACAGCTTGAAGCAAGCACGCAAAGTGATGTGACAGACTAATCTATTTCTTCACAGAGAGAAAGTGAGAACGGGCGCAAAGGAATAATTTAAAAAAAATTGTGTTCAACAAGTTAAAATGTGTCTAAAGCGCACTTTATGTTATATTGTGAAACAAATTGAAATGTTCCCCCCCAATGTCATGTTTGGGCCTTTGAATTATGAAGAGGAAAACGGCATCAATGATTGGAGCCAGGCCAGCAGTCACATGAACTCCTGAAGGATACACAGCTTTTCATAGATCATGCCTATCATCCGCTCTTCTGCCAAAAACACGCCACCAACCCCGCCGGCCGTCGTCTGGGCCGCCATCAAGTGATTTATGGCTACGCTGTTGTGCTGGGCTGTTAGTCAGCAAGCCTCCAGGTTCAGCCACCGCCATCAATTGCATCCCGAATGCACAAACAATCTGCAAAGGCAAGAAATGTCAGCCTGAAAAAAAAATTAATAAATAAAAAAAATCCAGTCTCCTAAGCACTTATTTCCAATCGTGACTGCACCAAGGTGCTGTCTGAGGTTCTAATTAGGTGAATTTTCCTTATACACCGCTCACAAAATGTTTGGCATATTGGGCTTTGGGGTAAAATTGCCAGATGAAAAGAATTTTTTCTTGAGCAGAGGATTTTATGATAGTTTTGGATGTTTCATTATCATTGTTTTTTTTTTGTGTTGTCCTTTGTCTTTCAGTTAGCTTTATGTAGTTTTGAGAGCTGTTTTTATTAGTTGAAATGCTTTTCTTTTAGTTTAGTTTTTTTTAATTAGTTTTTGTCTTAGTTTTAGTTTTTTTTTCCACATGTACAGAGTATTTCTCGTGTGCCAAAAAAAAAGTCATTAAGTATTGTGTAATAAAGTAGAAACTGTTCGACCTTCTTTCTTACATTTATTATGTTTAATACTGAAATAAATACATTAAAAATAAACACCCAAGGGTCATTTTGAATTGAATTGACATCAACAAATGACATTTTCACTTGAATTATAGTTCGTTTTAGTTAGTTTTATAAACGTAAAATGTAGTTTCTGTTAGCTACCATATTTTTAAAGCCCTCTTGCTTGTATTTTATTTTGATATTTATCCTACTGCTCACACTGCTCCTCTAACCAATAATCTTCCATTTGTGCTAGTTCAGTTGACAGTTGAATTCTGCAAGTGTCAGCATTTGAAGCATCACAGTAATTTTGACCCTTTGCCATTTCGGAATTTTTGCCCGGACAAGCAAATTGTGAATATGTTTAAGTGAAACGTGTCAGTCAATCCAAAGAAGGTTCTCTAACGTTGCATTGTTTTACTTTTTTTTTTTTTTTTTTTAACAGATTTTCTATACAGGATATCACACATAAACATTCCCCAAAAAGGCAGGTTTTTTTCCTCACCCCAACACAAAAAGCTGAATTTCTCTGGAACCCATCGTCCAATTTTCAAAATTCTTGATGTGCGAAAGTGGCAATTTTTGCCCGACTCAGCATTTTGACATATTGTCAAATCTTTTCACCTTGCAAATTTTAGTTTAAGTTATTCTATTAGCTTTTGTGAAATTAATTAACCATGAGACAGACTGGAGTTACTTCTTCTATACTTTATGTACATGTGTTCTAATGAAACCAGCTATTGCAATTCACCTTTGAAGGTCCTGAGACACATTGGAACCAGTTAAACAATATCAAATAGGGCATTTTCTGTTACACCTCTTGTTGCTGATCACTTATTAGGTGTCATCTTGGTCTGCAAATTATGTTGCTGTTGGTTTGCAATAGCGTCTGAGTGACAGTTAGCTGTTGTTTCCAAGCTATTGAAGCATTCCTCTAGCTTTCTATTTTTTTCTGTTTGCCCCGATCCACATCTGCTTTCATTTTGTCTTTCAAACTGCTGATTTGTCGATGCGTCCCTTCATTCTGCTTCTCCACCTTTTGTCACTTTTTTCCTGCAGTTGAGATTTCATTGACTTAATTTCACACAGTACAGTTATCTGACCTGCGCTCGTGCCTGGTGTTGTTTTTGTTACCTTTTGTTTTGTGTTCACATTCTGACTTTAAGAAAAGAAGGTTAAAGTGAGGTCTCTGTGTGATCTAAATTGACAAAAGTAAAAGTGTTCCTGCCATAAGTTTGATGGGGGTTTTTTTCAGGGTGTGACGTACTGTGGTGAGAGTTCAGCCAGCAGTCTGACCATGGCCAATATCCCATGGCACCAGGAAGTGGTTGTGTTTGTGCAGCAGCTAGTCAACATGCTGACTGACTACGAAATCGCATGCGAACACGAGCACTCCAACTGTCTTCTTATTGCCCACAAGAAGGTAATGTCACACGCTCTATCCTATCCTATCCTATCCTATCCTATCCCTTGGTGGTCTTTCCTGTCCTTTCTCGTCTTTTCAGATTTTGTTCTGTCTGGAGATTGTTGTGGCTGGAGCCCTTTTTCTCTCCTTACTCTTCATTTCTATTCCTACCTTGACTTGTTTTGTTCTATCGTGTTGTCAAGTCTTGTCCTGTCTTGCCCGATCCTGCCTTATTCTGTCCTGTCCTATCCTACTCTGTTTTGCTTTGTTTCATCTTTCTGGGGCCTGCCCTGCCTTATCCCACCCCTTCTTGCCCTTTCCTGTCCCACCATGTATTGTCCCGTTTTAGCCTCCCCTGCCCTGTCCTGTCCTGCCTTGTCTTATTTAGTAATTTCCTGCACTGTCCTTCCCTACGCTGTTCTGTCATGCCCTGCCCTGTCCTGTCTTGTCTTACTGTATTTAGTCTTGTTTTGCCCTCTGCTGTTCGGCCCTGTCTTACTTTGTCTTCACCTGCCATGTCCTGTCCAGCAACGAATCCACTTATAGCGTTTTTTTGAATTAAGTTTTACACATTTCACTCTGCCTTTCATGTGTGAAGACTGATTTCTTGTTGCCACAGCTCATTTTCTTAAACCGCGTCATTATTTCTTTAATGGGGAAACAGTCCAATTGAGGCGTGGGCAGATGTTTGACAATTGAACGGTGAATCATTGTCTTGGTGCGCGCGCACACACACACACACTATTAGAATGTTCAAACTCTTGTTTTATTTGTGAGTTGTTGTTTAACTTTTCTTTTTTACTTCGGTGCCACCTGCAGATGTGATCCAGTGGCACCGCATGGGCTCTGGGAGCCTGCAGGCAGGCTACACACACACACACACACACACACACACACATAGCCTCTCTCTCTCACTTGTTCTCTTACTCAGCCACACACTCACTCACTCATTGACACTATCTTTGATGTACACACACTTGCTCACTCTCTTTAACACACAGACATGTCACACATTCACTTACTCTCTCACACACTCACTCACACACTTAGTCACTCTTACGCCTGTGAACACACTCACACCTACAGACTCTCTTTTTTCTGAGTCTTTCTTCCTCTCTCTCTTTTTTACACTCGGACTCGCACACGCACTCTCTCACTCACTCTTCCACACAGTCAATATTCCAACCCCCTCATCTTTCCTGTCCTGCGCGGCAATGGCCATTCGTGCGACAGCCTCAGACTTTACTTCATATGCACATCCTTCTCACCCACGCCTGTCAGCTTTTCCTAATATATTTGCGCGCACACACACTCACACACACTCCCAATCTTTGCATTTGCAGCCCAGATTGTTGTGCTACAACATAATGCTTTCTCCTGCAGACATGAGCTGTCGCCCTCGTCTTCCTTTCAAAATAGGCGCTTATTTTTTTTTTAGGGAGAGTGACTTGACCAGGCCTGGGAAACCTTTGTGCTCAAATATGATTTTTAAAACACGGGCGTCTGCTTATTTGTAGCTCACATTAAAAAAAAGAATCATTCAAATGTGAGAGGGCAAATATGTGCATGTGCCCTGTTTCTTTATAAAGTGACATTGCCAGCAAATGGTTAGGCATGTTCATGACCATTTTCACTGTTTTCAACTGTATGAACGTTGCTACGTGAACCACACAAACATGCATTTAAGTGCAGAAGTGATGCATTGACCTGTTGTGTGCTCTCGCATCATTTGTTTGTCGATGTTCTGCCCTAGAAGCTCATAGAACCTTCAGTTCTCTTCCAATGAATGAATGAATGAGACCCGAGACAGGACTACCACAGCTGGATAGTCTTCTGTGTTCTTTTCATGCTCGCTACATGATCACTACATGTGACATGTGGAGCGCATAGCATAAAGGCACTGGACACTTCATTAGGTACACCCGAACCATACAATTGTAGCCCATATCGTTGGAAAGCTCTCAGAACGATGCACATCGTTGTAAGTGCTACATTTTTATGTTGTGTGCTAATACATATTCCACAAACGCAATGTTAAACGGAATGCCTTTGTAAGGAAAATTTCTGTTGACCTCCCCTTTAAAAAGAAATTCCTTCCTCCCTTTTCCTGCCACTTGATGCAAGACTCAATTAGGAGTCTCTTTTATCATCTATCAGTCACTTGATTTTGGTCTGTGATGTTTCACGCGATTTTTATGAAGCTTTTTTTTTTTTTTTTCTGCTGACCATGTGAAAAGGACTCTTTCTCCGTGGACCATTTTTGATATTAAACATGAATGGAAATCCCATTATAGGACGAATGGCATGTTTGTCCTGTTTGCTTTTAACACCTTTAGCGCCTCACTGGCCATTTATTGAATCTCCCGCCGGTGCATTGTGGGAAAGACAAGAGGTCACTTGCTTACCCATTTTGCTTGGCTTGGTGAGACACACACTCTTACACAAACACACGGATCCAGGTATCAGCCTCCAGTGGGCCCTTAAATAAGATGTATGGTGGCTTGGCTGTGAGAGTTGTGGCTGATAAAGAGAAAGTCTGAACAAAATACAGCACAACCTTGAAAGTTTTTCAAAATTCATTCTGAAAGTCCAACAGAAGAGAAATTACCACAGAAGTTGGCGTATGTACTTTAAGTCGGCGTAGAAAAGATCACAGGGTGTGAGTGGGTCTTCCTTGTTTTTCATGTTTGACATGAAGGAGTACCAAGTAAAGATGAAGACTGCTACATTATCATCTTACTAGCCACCAGCTAGCTAGCTTGTAAATCTAGCTACCCATGTCACTTGTGATCTGACGTGTTGAGACCATCTTCTTTGTGATGTTTCACATGGAGTACCAAATTATGATGGAGACAACTATGTTAATAGCTGACTACGTAGCTGCCATCCGCTCATCTTTTGTATCAGAATCACTTTTATTGTCATTGTATAAAATACAATACTACTCTGTTTTCAGTTTAAGGCGGATGGCAAGTGGCATACGTGGATCGACTATGATCGTTTCCAGGACCTGGCCAGGGTTTACCAGGAGAGCGGCGGCAAAAAGGTTTTCTCCTCGTCGGATTACACAGCGCAGACCCCCGACTGGGCGCTGTTTGGAGCAAGTGAGCAGGGCTTTGACCCAGCCGAAACCCGCTTCCAGAGACGCAACAAAGGCAAAGATCTCTCTGGATGCTGATTGCACCACTTTGATGAGGACTTTTAATTGGGTTTTATTTTCAATACATCCCTTCCTCGTTATTGGGTTTCTCTCTCTCTCTCTTCCCCCTTTTTTTTTTAAATAAGTTTGCTTAATGAGCTGACAGAATTAAATCTGGTGAGTGTCTCACGCTGGTTGATTAAATTAAATTGATCCTCTCTGCAGCTTAATTAGAGGCCCCGTTACAGAGCAGAGTTGTCAAACCGAAGGCACACGGGCCAGATCTCACTCTCTACAGCGTGCTAAATGACTTTTCCTCACATTTTGCAAATGTTACAAGCTTTTCCCCACCCAATCCCTTCTTAACATAAATGGGGAAACAATCTGGTTTTATCCCACATACAGATTGACTTCACTTTTCTGACGTTTTGCAAATTTACCTTTTCTAGAACATCCATTATTTGGTGAAAAAAAGAAAAGGTTGACCTGACATGAGGATATTCATTTAGAGAAAATTAGTTTTTGGCCACCATCTTGTTGGATCTTGGTGTCAAGAAACTTTGTTGAAGTGAGTTGAGGAGCTTCATTTAGATCAAACTTGTGCCTCACAGTTTGGTACCATCTTGTAGCATTTTGGTGCCAAGGTGCTATGTTGAATTCAGTTGGGGAGGTTCATTTAGACAAAAGTAGTGCTTTGTTGTTTGCAACTATCTTGTGGCATCTTAGATTCAAGGATCTATGTTGAAGTCAGTTCTGGAGGTTCGTTTAGACATAAGCAGTGCTTTGCTGCTACCTGGTAGCATTTTGGTGCCTACGCACTATGTTAAAGTCAGTTGAGGAGGTTCATTTGGTCAAATTAGTTCTTTGCCACCATCTTGTGGCATTTCTAAATCTTTTTAGCTGTGTTGTGAGTTTGTCGTGGATTTTTGTCATTCACGGCAGGGCTCAGTCCCTACCCTCCGCCTACAGGAGGGGAATACTATTCGCCACTCACATACACACAAACACGCACTAAACCCATTCATGTCGTGCTTTGCCACCTTTTGTGGCATCTTTCAGCAATTTAAAACTTTTTGGAGACACTGATTTAAAATTTATTGTTGTTAAATATGTAACAATTCAATAAGAATTGTCTATACATAATATGATAGGTGACATGATTTTCACCGTTGGGGTATTTTATAAGAACTCATTAGATTAGGTTACTAATAAATTACCTTAGTTTTAAAGCTTAGAGATACTGTATAGAAACATGAAAAACTGCTACTGTATGAAAAGTAAGCACATAATTATGATTATTCTTGCTTGTTTTTCTATTTTTATGATGGCCACGTATGTGCATGTGGTTACATTCTATGTTATCTGTTTGCCGCAGAGATTTTTTGTGTGTTTGCAACATTTTGTTAATGTTTTCTTGAAACAATAAAATACAGTTAGGACTTTTCTAAATGTCATTCACAGGATGTTGAAAAATTGCATGTGACTGACTTTATTATAGCAACCTGTTATGCTACATAATCATTTTTATTGCCTGAGTTTTTTTTTAAATTCAAATAGGTCCCCCATACCTGCAGCCGTACATCCGCTTCAAAATGTTACAATTCCACATACTGTGCTCTTCTGACTAACTTTGGTCTTTGATTGACAGTAAGATGTGTGATTGACATTTGGGAGGAAGCACTCGAACTCACTTCGTCATCTTTGTGATCGCCACAAGTTCTTAGCCTCAAAGTGGTATGACAACGCACTCTTTATTCACTCTTTTTTTAAAAATTCATATTCCATTAAAAAAAAACAAGAATATTAAATTGTCAAATGTCCTAACTTTTCATGAGGCGCTTAGAAGAAATTCACAGAAATTAGCTGCTTCAAAACACTATGGGCAACCATTATGAGATTTTTTTTGTTACATCTTGCCATGATAGCCATGTCCAACCAATTTGGTGTCGATGGGTGAAACAGGTTGTCATTGGCTCTTTTTTTTCCCCCCTGACTTTCGAGGGGGTGCTTTTGAAGAAATTTGCATTTGTCAAATTTCGTATGTTTTGAGTTTGTGCGATGCTATGCTACGCTTCTAGGACTAACTTGTCAAGTAGGTTTTTGGTCATAATTATTAGGTGAGTAAGTGATTAAATGAGTTAGATGTTGATGGCAGCACGTTAGCATAGTGCTAAAGGACCGCAGTAGTGCAATGACTCACAGATGAGTGTGGGATGATTGATAACTGTCATATGGTCTGCCAGAAGATTCCCTTTACACCTTTTAGCCAACGCGATGCTAAATTGGCTCCTGGCTTAATGTAGACTAGAGCCGCATTAGCATAAAGGGAAATAGTAGATGCTGCTTCCTTATGTCTCTTACACGCATCCATTTTCGGGGTCACTGGTTTTTTTCTTTGTTTTTTTTGTTGGAGTGCAGATGAGTAGAGAAGACTTGTTAAATGGAAAATGACATCACATTCAAAGCACTTCTTCAACTTTGTCCCAGCCATGTCTATTTTATTCGTCTCTATACCTTTTCTCTGTCTTAACATTTTCTCGCTGCCTTATCTCTGTCTAATGTATCTCGCTACCTGGTCTTTCACAAGAGTCTCGCTAGCTTCTATTATTTCTCGCCGCCTTCTCTGTCTTTGTCTCGCTACCTTCTCTCTGTTTTTAGTTTTTCCTCGCTACCCTCTCCTTCTTCATTGTGTATCGCTAGCTGCTTTCCATCTTTGTTTTGCTATCATCTGTCTTTAATTTCCTTGCGACCTTGACTTCATTTCTAATGTAGCTCACTAGCTTATCTCTCTCCTTTTCTCTATAACGTCTTTCATTTTTCACTCTACCTTCTCTCATCTCTAATGCCTCTTGCTAGCTAATCCATCTTTAATTTTTCTTGCTAGCTTCGTGTCACTACCTTCTCTCTGTCTTTAATTTGTTTTGCGACCTTCTCTCCGGGCGGCCCGGTAGTCCAGTGGTTAGCATGTCGACTTCACAGTGCAGAGGTACCGGGTTCGATTCCAGCTCCGGCCTCCCTGTGTGGAGTCTGCATGTTCTCCCCGGGCCTGCGTGGGTGTTCTCCGGGTACTCCGGTTTCCTCCCACATCCCAAGAACATGCATGGCAGGCTGATTGAACACTGTAAACCTATGTCCCTAGGTGTGAGTGTGGGCGTGCATGGTCGTTTGTCTCTGTGTGCCCTGCGATTGGCAGGTTCGGAATGAAGCGGTTCGGAAGATGTATATTCATTCATTCATTTTCCGAACCGCTTAATCCTCACTCGGGTCGCGGGGGGTGCTGGAGCTTATCCCAGCCGTCTTCGGGCAGTAGGCGGGGGACACCCTGAACTGGTTGCCTGAACTTCACTCTGCACTGTGAAGTCGACGTGCTAACCACTGGACTACCGGGCCGCCGGAAGATGTATATGTAGATGTATATATATGTATATGTACCTTCTCTCCATCTCAAATGCGTCTTGCCAGCTTCTCCATCTTTAATTTTTTTTTCCCTTCTGTGTTTCTTGCGAGCTTCTTTATCTCAGTACCTTCTCTCGGTCTTCAATTTTTTTGCTACCTTCTCTCCATCTCAAATATGTCTCGTGAGTTTCCCCCGTCTTTGTCTTGCTACTTTGTCTTTATTTTTTCTCACTAACTTCTATCCATCCAAAGCGTCTGGCTCTTTGTAGCTATATATTCTCTGCCTCTAATTTTTCTCGCTACTTTCTCGCTGTCTTTAATTTTCCCCTCGACCCTTTCCATCTTAACTGAATCTCGCGCTTCTCTTCACCATGAAATTTTCTTGCTAACTTCTTTGTCTCACGACCTTTTCTGTCTTAAATTTGGTTTGCTACATTCTCCATCTCAATTAAATTTTTTCTCATTACCTTCTGTGATTCTCGCGAGCTTATTTTTCTCTCCACTTCAAATGTGTCACACTAGCTTCCCTTGTGTTTGTCTTGCTACCTTCTATTTTTTTTCCTCACTGACTTCTGTCCATCCTTCATGTGGCTCGCTGTCTTCTCACCGTCTTTGTCGCTATACCTTCTCTGTCTCAAATTGTTCACGCTACCTTCTCTCCATCTCTGTGTTTCACGAGCTTCTCTGTCTTGGTCTCGCTACATTTTCTCCATCTCACTACCGTCTGTCTTTAATTTGTGTCCTGTGTCCAATATCTCATTCTCTTTCTCTCTTTACCTGAATTGTTGTAAGTGCTGTTTTAATTCCACCTAGCACTACAATTGGTCATTTTCCTACACTTAATTTCTGCTATTTGGGACACTCAAACTTGCCTTTGCCGTTTGATTTACCACCATGCACGTATGTCTTTGAAGTCCCCAACTCCCCATTTATGAGCCTTAAAAAAGAAAAACGCACACACACACACACACACACACACACACAAAACCGCAGTTGGCGGTAAATCCATACCGGACACATGCGCGGCATATCAACCAAAAAAGTGTGTCATTGACAGACAAAAAAAACGACGGGGCGATGATGTCACCGCAAGCAGCCAACCAGTGTGCTCGTGCGCGCGAGCGCGCTCCCTCTTGCTCTCTCATCCGTCTTCCTCCCCATCATCTTCATCATCATCATCTTTTTCCCGCCGCAGGAGGAGGGAGGAGGAGGAAGAGAAGGAGCATGGGGGGAGAGCAGTCCGCAACACGTCGTCACGGAAATGTAATATTCATCTTTTTGTTTTTATGAGACACATTGGAGACATGGAGGCAACAGACGGGTGCGAATTTTAGGAAATAGGACAAGAAGAAGAAAAGACGAAAGTGGAAGGGAAAGGATCACAGCCGTACCGAAAGAACAGAGGACATTGCCGCATACACACTGGTAAGTTGGCACCGAAGGGTCATCTCATCACACCTGTTGGATGATTGACACGTGTGGCATGTGTGTGTGGTGGGAGGAGTGTTAAAGGGGGGGGGCACACTGTCTGTGTACTTACTCCCTCTGAAAAGAGGGTTGCACCATAGGATGTCGCTTCAAACTGTCTGTCTGCGCTGTCTTCACAGAGCCACGCTTGACGTTTTTGACATGATACTTTTTTTTTCCCCGTCGTGTCTGGTTTATCTCTCCACTACCTTCTCTCTTCTGTCTTTTACATTCTCTCCACTTTGACCTTTTACTGCATCTCTGCCAGTGGTGGCTGGTCAATCGACGGCGTCACCATAGACAGTGGTAAACACATTACTGGGGGGGAAAAAAAATCGCATTTTTCTAAATATATGTTGATCTATCTAGGGCAACTTGTACATAGTTAAGTCATTTCATTTGTATGTTGTCTGAGTTCGTATTATTTCCGGTTTGGGGATGGGCAAATCTTTGCTCGTTGACTCTCTGTCGGCCTGTTGTAAAAATAGTTTACCAGGTATGGGACATTGTGATTTTCTGGGCACTGGCGGAGATTCATTAAAAAGTAGTGTCGCCTATTGATTTTTCTTCCCTAATTGTTGCCACAATTCATGAATATGATCAATGTCTTCACACATGAAGGTTAATTTGACCACATTTTAAAATGTTATTTCAGAAATGTGCATCATACCGGCAGCCCTTTGCATTCATTATTCCCGAAGAGGTAGCTCTCAATTTCAAGAAGGTTGTTGGTGACCCCTGATCTTCATTTTGAGCCGATCCGGATTATTTTATTAGATTTTTTGGTGTATCTCTTTTACATCAAGACGTTGATGTGACGCTTTTCCGGTTCACGACGTTTTCGCTGGTGGCTGCAGTATGTTAACCGTTTAGGCCATGGTGTACCCAGAATCGAATGATTTATATCCATCCCTCTCAAAATCTGTCGGTCGACGTAGAATATTTAAATATAAGCAGGCAAGGCAACGTCACTTCTGGTTTGCAGCTGAAGATGATTTGGCTTGACATGGCTGTACCCATGCATTGATGAATTATTCTGGTTTAATTCTTTTCCACGCATGCAATATTAATCAGAGAACCAGTGTTTCCAGTGCTGGAAGTACAAAGTCTCCTTGCTTTTAATTCGTATTATTTTTTTAAAAAATTTAATTCCCGTATAAAAGTGTGACAGTGCGGTAGCTCCTTTTATATGCGAGATAGGACCAAGGTGGGGCGCTACATTCCAGCGCCCTGAGCTGGCTGACTTCACGTCCGACTGTCGATGCACATCGAACTTCAGCGTCCCGTGTTGGCATGTCCGCTTGACGTCTCATCTACCTTCTATTTCGCATGTGTAACTACCTCCTCTCTTTCGAAAGTCTCTCTACTGTTGCCTCCAGTGAGTCTTTTTTCCTTTCCTTGACATTTTTCTACCTTCACCCTGTCTTTAATGACACTTGACATTTTCCTCCATATCTCATGTGTCTCACAAGTTTCTCCCCTCCGTAATGTGTCATGTCTTGCTGCCCTCGAATGTGTCTCTCGACTTTGTCCGCTGTCTCAAATGTCTCTCCTCTTGGTCTCTGTTTCATTCTGTCTGTGTCTGTTTTCCGTTTTGTCTCGTGCATCTCTCTCCTTTCTCTCACCTTCTCTCTCTTTCAAATGTCTCTCTATATCTCATGTCTCTGCTCTGCTTTTTTTCCTACCTTCTCACGTCCTTGCCCCTCTGTCCGTCTCTACCTGTTTCCATTTCCCATGTGTCCCTACTTTCTCTCGTGCATCTCCTCCAACCTTCTCTTCACTTTCCCTGTCTTTTGAATGTGTTCCCTTGATATTTCACTGTTTCTCATGTCTCTTCTTCTGGTCTCCGGTTCTTTCTACTGTGTCTGTCTGTGCCCGTTTTCCATTTGCCATGTCTCACTCTATTTTCTCTAATTCGTCTTTCTACTTTCTCTGCATCTCGGTGGGATTTGCTACCTTCTCTCAAGCATGGGTATCTCTCATACCTTCACCTTTTCTTTCTTTCGACACTGTCAACAGTATATCTGTTTCTAATCTATCCCCCTCCCTTTTCTTGTCTTTCAATCAGCTCACTCTCTACCTTTCTATTTCTCATCTCTCTGCTTTCTCTCTTGTATTTCCAAACCTTCTCTGCATCTCTGTGACTCTCTACCTTCTCTCAAGCATCTGTAGTTTCTCTCTGCTTGTCATGTGCCTCTCTACCTTCTTCTAGGTCTCTTCCTGCACCACGTGCCCCTCTATCTTCTCGTCTTTTCGGATCTCCGCTTCAAAGGTCTCTTGACCTCATCTCTGTTTTTTCATGTGCCTCCCGACCTTCTTTCATCTGCTTGCATTTCCTCTATTTCACGTGTGTCTCTGTACCTTCTCTCACGGGTCTCGAGCTTCCCTCCTGCGTCTCTTTACCTGCTCTTTGTTGGAAATGTTGGCATCTCTCTGTGGAGTGTGTCTGATTTTTTCTCAGTGTTTAAGTGGGACTCGGGGAGTGCTTCTCGCATCATGTCAGCAGGGCGGTGGGGGTGCTTTGAGGATGAAAGGGAGGGAGGGTTGATGAAGAGGAGGCGGTGGCGGGAGAGGGTAGAGAGCAGCATGAGGAGGGGGCGTTCGGTACCTGCTGCTTCCACGCTCAAATATTCAAAGCCATGCGGCGGCCGGGAGGTGAGCGGCAACCATGCTTGTCACGCACACGTCGTCGTGGGTTGTGAGGCTGCGGGGCTGCCAGCCGGACTAATGATGGAGGAGGAAGGAGGGGCAGCGGTCGAGGCGAACGGCAACCTGCCAGGCTACCTGAGGGACAGCGGGGCTTCAAGCCACATTCTTGCGCAGCCTCCTGATGATTTACACGGCGGGCTTTGTGGGTAAGAACCCCACGCTGGATTGTTACGGTCCATTTGAAACAGGTCACTGGTGGCTCTGAATGATTGAAAGCCAAACCGCTTTTGCTGCAGTGTTGTAGTCGGACCGTTTGGTTTGCTGTTGAATATCATCCATCCGTTCGTTTTCTGTGGCATTTGTCCCGGTTAGAGTCGTGGGTTCGCTGAAGTCAACCAGAGCTGACTTTGGCCAGGAGTCGAGATCTCTCCTGGACTGGTCCCCGGTCAATTTCAGGGTGGGTCCTGACATTAACTTTGCCCATGCTGTATGTGTCGAGACAAAAAGTGGACTGGTTGGCAATCAATGTCAAGTCAGGTCACACATAATGAGAAAATGAACTCATCAATCAGTTAATGGCAGGCCGTATATGGACAGACAATGGACGTGACACTGGTAAATGTCGTGGCACCTTTAGATTAAAAAAAAAAAAGGTCTGATCACCAGTCACTGTCAGAATACATAAAGACAAACAATGTCACAGCGGACGCAGACAAACAACAGACTTGTTGCAGAGCCAATGTCAACAGATATATAGAACAATTGACTGGTCGCCACTCAACATCATTGTGCATAAAGACAAACGGTGGACTAGTCGCCCATTAAAGTCAAGACATATACAACAAAGTGACTGGTCGTCAGTTAATGCCAGAACATGTGATGGCAAACAATGGATTGGTCACCAGTCAACGTCAGGGCACCTATACACAAACAATGGACTCTTCCCCAACACCTGAGTGGAGCTCCATCCCGGAGCAAGTACCCGCGTTATTTTGTGCGTGTGTGTGTGCGCGTGCGCATGTCGCAGCCAGTGAATTGTTGAGGTGATTTACTATTATGGGATGTTAGCGGCACTGAGGCTTGGGGCGGGCATTAAACTATGTCATATTTAAGGGCTTTTATGTCGCACTTTGAAACACTTTCAGGCTGTTTTTGTGTACATACAAGTAAATATAAATATAGTTAACACACTCACACACACGTGTATATATATATATATATATATATATATATATATATATACATACACACACACACACACACTAAATGTATAATATATGAATATGAGAGATGAGATGAGAGATTACAATCAGTCTTTTAGAAGAGAACATTGTATCTGTATGTATGTTCTCTCATCTCATCATCTGTTGCCAAGGCGATGAATGAGACCCGTCTCATTCAGGACTTCTTGAAAAGGAAAAATTTTACTAGTACAGTATACGGACGTTTTGGTTTTTTTTAGAGGAAAAAAATTTCATTTTGCGAGTAACATTTTTTCAAGGAAAAAAAGGTGTAGTCATACAATATTAGTCATATTAATCTTGCTCCAACAGGTTTTTTTTGCAACATTTTTACATTTTGCTTCTAGAAAACAATTATCTTACTTAATCATACAATTATGATATTTTCAGATATTTTAAACATTTTTAATTGTCTTTTTTTAGTCCTAAACTAGTGCAATTTAGGAAGGATCAGAAACAACATTTTTTGAAAGACATAATCGTATAAATTGAAGAAAATCTACATGTCCCAATTTGTATTTTTTCCCAGAGCAAGTCTTTTTTTTAGATCTTACAAGAATATTTTTTAATGTGATTTTTTTTCTTTAATATAAAAAGTTGTAATTGTAAAAGAATAAAGTAATATATTGTTTAGGACAAAAAGTCATCATATGAGAACAAGTAAATGAATGAGGTCTTATGTCTTGAAAATTCACAATCTTGCAAGTATTCAGACTTTTTTCAAGAGAAAAAGGCAGAATATCAGGATTTTTTTCTAAAATGTTGTAAGATTAGAGTTATATTTTCTAAATTAAAACAGAATGTGTAATTTTATGGAATCATGTTTTTTTTACTATTTTTACAGAAATAAAGTCATACTTTTGAAAGGAAATAATTTGAATCATAATACAATATAATCTTTTTTTAACATTTGGAAATAAATGTTTTTCCATTTTAAAAAATTGCAGTTAAACAGAATTTTTTTTGAAATTATAATGGACTAAAAATACAGACGTACTGTTTTTGATATATACAGTATATATATTTTTTTTGGGGCGGGGGGTGAAGAAACAATAGTAGCTGTCCTGCAAAAAAAGGCTGAATTTTAGAGCCACTGCATCAGGAGACAACCATCCTCAAGACCTCCGCGGGTCTATGCAACACACACACACACACACACACACACACACTCAGTAGTCTAGTAGAGTGTCCCGCTGTGTGACTTTTCCATTTAGCGGATGAGTTATGCTTGTTATATTGTTGTTTACGACCCTCTTTATGGAAGTTTTAGCTGGCAAACAATCCCCAAGAGGCAGCCCCAGGAGGCTATTCATCACCTGTGTGAACATTTCACTTCACGGAGCAAATTTCACAATACTAAAAAGTCAAGTTCAAGATGACTAGGGCAACACTTGGCAACATTTTAATTTCAGAACCTGCTCCCATAGAACATCCATCCATCCATTTTATAGCGTGCTTATCCTCAAAATGGTCGTGGGCATGTTGGAGCCTATCCCAGCTGTCATCAGGCAGTAGGCGGGGTACACCCTGAACTGATTGCTGATTTATTGTGAAGAATTTCTTTGAAAATTCAACCCACAAACCCAATTTGACAGCAAAATAACATTTGGTAGACATGTCTACAATGAGCAGACCCACAAAAAAATCATGCCCAAAAAGAAACATGGTGGCCGTGTTTAGCTCATTCGCACCCAACTGATTTCATTTCAAAGAATTTAGCCCCTAAAGCCAGTTTGATTTAGCAACGTGAAATTTGGTCGACATGTCTATCATAAGTGGACAAAAATGATCAAGAGGTCATGCCTGAAAAGACAGAGGAAGTTTCGGTCTGAATTGTTTGTCATAGAAACATTGAATTTGTTTGACGGCTCAGAGAATGGATGGATGGATGTCTATCATACAGAGACCCACAAAAAAAGTCTCAAGAAGCCATGTTTGAAAACACACAAAGTCTCACATTTTGGTTTCCAGCAGCCTTTTTAGCACCCAACTGGATTTAAAAAAAAGAAAAAGACAATCATACCCTGAAGCTCGTTTGAATTAGAAACATGAAATATGGTTAACATGATGATCCTGAGTAGACCTACAAAAAAGTCTCAAGAAGCCATGACTGAACAAACACAGGAAGGCTGCCATTTTGGTTTGAAGTGGCCATTTTAAGATCATTTTCTTGATGTCCTTCAAAGACAGACTACTCGTCGAGCTTGTGTCTAATTGCTCCCGAATGTGAATCATGTATGCTACATAGGTATATGACGCCAAATGGTGATTTTTTTTTTTTTTCATTTTCGCTCATTGCGTGTGCCCAGAGCATGGCAGCTAAGTGTGGTGACTTGTCATGAAACACAAACTAGATTATGAATGTTTTGAACAGTCAGCTCCTAAAGCCAATCTGGTTCACCAGTGTGAAAATTGGTTGTCATGTCTATCATAAATAGACCCACAAAAAAGCCATGGCTGAACAACAGGAAGCACGTCATTTTGATTGGAAGCAGACATTTAAGGGTACAACAACTTTAGGCAAGGAGTTACATGCTGCTTCACCAAAAGACTTAATCTGATAGCGTTGTTGTGCGTTGCCAGGGAGAAGATGCCGTTCCATCATGTGACGGCAGGCCTGCTGTACAAAGGCAACTACCTGAGCCGCTCGCTCTCGGACACCGACAGCGACGTGTTGGCCAGTATCTCTGTGGAGGAACTCCATGGTGAGTCACATCTCATCATACAGTATTTCCATTCCATTTTTCTCTTTGATGTGAGCTGCACCATTTCGAAACAGTACCACACAAGCGCAATAAGAAACATTTTCTATTTTATCTCATTATGAACCCCAAGCACAAGCTCTCCTCAAAAGCGTATCGTTCATCTTTTCAGTCAGGAGTTTCAAGTTAGCCTGAAGATGTTTTGTGTTATTTTCTATCAAGCTTGTTATAATAATCCAAAAGTGGAGTGTCTCTTTGTGTGTGTGTGTGCGTGTCTGCGTGCATATGCGGCACAGCTTTCCCACTTTTTCGAGAAGAAACCGGCGAGCAGTGCAACTAAACACATCAAAGTCAGAGCAGAAAAATATGGGCTGCATACTAATCAACACACACACTCACACGCACACTGACTGCTGCAGCAGCGCTGCACACCAGTGCTGTATGTTACAACGCAGTATGTAGCATACACACCACAATGAACATCCATCCATCCATTTTCCGAACCGCTCAAACCTCACTAGGGTCGCGGGGGGTGCTGGAGCCTATCCCAGCCGTCTTCGGGCAGTAGGCGGGGGACACCCTGAACCGGTTACCAGCCAATTGCAGGGCACACAGAGACGAACAACCATGCGCACTCACACTCACGCCTAGGGACAATTTAGCGCATTCAATCAGCCTGCCACGCATGTTTTTGGAACGTGGGAGGAAACCGGAGTACCCGGAGAAAACCCACGCAGGCCTGGGGAGAACATGCAAACTCCACACAGGGAGGCCGGAGCTGCAATCGAACCCGGTACCTCTGCACTATGAAGTCGACATGCTAACCACTGGACTACCGGGCCGCCCACAATGAACACACGTGACATATATAAAAAAAAAAAAAACAGAACCAAATCTAAAGGCAACACCTTGACTCCCATTTCTCATGATCTACTGTAAACTCCCAAATCTACAAAAGGCCCATTACTCTCAAATATTCTTGCCCAAATCTGCCTAAATTTGTGTCAGCGAGCACCTTTCCTTTGCCGAGATAATCCGGCCACCTCACATGTGTGGCATATCAAGATATTGCTTCATGTTTCTTTTTTCCTAAGGTTTGTTCCTGCTTGTACTATGAGTTTGGTAGTATTGGTTCATGACTGTGGATGTTATGACATCTGGGCCATGTTTGCTAGCTAGGCAAGGCGGTGCACCCTCACTCATGGAAATGCACGTTTGCACGTTTATGTGTGCTCATGTCTTTTTTTTTTTAACCTCTTAGTGAGTTGTTATATTACCCTGGCCACCGTGCTGAAAAATTTCTGGCTGTACAAAAGGTATCTACCATAAAGACCCTCCATACTATCACATACTGTACAATTCTATCAATAACCTCTTAAGTATAAAACACATACAGCGTGTACACATACACTTACAACATTATGAACACACATAATCGAATGAACTTGTACATACATTTATAGCATTTAGAGCAGTGGTTCTTAACCTTGTTAGAGCAGAGGCGATTGCTCTAAGACTGCAAGGGAAGCTCAGCTTCCCCTAAAATGTCAAAAAGTAAGTGATCAAATTATATGTGTGTACGTACAATTGTGTGGACATGTCATTGACTAAATATGCGCTACAACACGCTCAACTTTTTTTCCGAATCAGCTTCTTATTACTGGTTATGACGCGACTCTCTTCTTATTCATTCCCGTAGCTTCACTGTGCTTTAAACTGTGTGGACGCTGAGCGTCGACCGCACGGACGCTGGGCGTCTCGTGAGAGTTCAGTGTAGGTTGTCCCAATGCATTGAAACGAGACCAGTCATTGGATAAATGCTGGTTTTGTCCTGCCCATTGGACGCTCAGCGTCTCTGGGAGTCTATGGACAGTGGCCGTTTATAGGCTGGCTCGGAAACTCAGCTTTCTGCATGATGATTGGATGATCTGTCTGAGGCTGAATCTCTTTTTGATTGACAGCAAAATGAGCCAATCACCGATCTTATAGTGAAGGCAACCTTCTCATTTTTTTTGAAAAGGAATGGAGAGTAGTATTCATGTATAAATAAACGGACACATTTTATGATGTAGGCCAAAATTGAGCTTCCCCTCCATGACAGACCAGTATCCGCCACTGTGTTCGAGGTACCAAACCCAACCAGTCCATGTGCCCATTCACCGAACCCTTCATTAATGAAAAATAAAAATGTGATTTTTTTTTTACTAATTCAAGACATAAAAAATGCATTTATAAAAAACAGAAAAAAACTAAACACAATTAGTATAAGCATAAAATATACCGTTTTTAATTATTTATTTTTTTAATCGTGCATAAAATAAACCAGCCAGTGATGGCCAAGCGGACGTGTCATAACTAATTGACACGTTGAGTCGGGTGTGTCTTATCCTCCATGGTAGAGGCTCTGTTGAACCCCTGAGACTTATTCACCAAACCCCTAGGGTTCGATCGAACCCAGATTAAGAACCACTGATATAGAGCATCAGTGTACGTATACAAAAAATAGACATAACATATATTGCCTAACTGAGATCTATAATTGCATTGGTTTTCTTTTGCAGGTTGTAGCCAGTAAATCGATGTGAAGGTCGTTTGAAGGCCATCAGCCTCCCTGTGCTCCCACGGCCATTTTGGTGATAAATCCAGTTTTGGGACATTGACTTTTTATTTGCTTAATAGTTAATAATGGCAAGAGCTGCTAATTGCTAACAGCACTCTACGGACATGCACGCCGTTGACTTTTATTATACAGGCTGATGTTGTTGTGGATTTTGTTTAGCACTGTGATTGCTCAGAGGCTCGAGCACCCGATGGATTATTCTGCACCACGCGCGCGCGCACGTGCACACACACACATGCGCTCACATAATGGGAATCCAATGGTGTCACATTAAGGCGCCACCTGGAAAATTGCTTGTGCAGAGAGGGCGAGAGTGAGAGGTTGTGTCAAAAGTGTTCATATGCTGGAAAGCATCAGCGCTGAATTAATAAGTCCATATTTCATTCATATTCATAAGCATGGACAATATCTGCAACGTATTCATAAGTTCATCTTCTATATATAAAACAGTGCTCCCCTGCGATATTGCTGTTCTTCCTTTGCACCGTTGCTGTATTGCAGATGTTTTTTTAATGGGTTTTTACAATGGTCGGGCAATTCCCAATTGAGTTTTTTTTTTTTCACTGTCAAGAAATGGGAGACTTTCGTGTAGTATCACTTTGGGGAAAATGAAAAGAAGACTCTTTCTTGCACAGTTCAGCAAGCTTACTAGCTTGCTGAAAATGTAATGCAAAACACCCTTGATGGACGAACAAAAATTAGCATTGATGCCACGGTGATTTTAACGTTCAATCACTTGCTTCGTCATCGCACATGATGCAGCATCACATATGACTAAAGAGAACTTAACATTGCATCGTTAAACATCAAAATGTTCAACCAAACCACACAGTTCACCATTCGTCACACGCATATTAATTACTCTGTTGGGAATCTTCTCTGCCTCTTCTTCATGCTTTTAATTTTGTGGGAGTGCACTCACCATGCACACTTATAAGTTACAACTTGCCCGTATACTGTAAAAATCTAGTAAAAAAACAAACAAACAATCAGTTAATAACATTGGTCATGCACATCAAACATTGTTAAGTTGACTTAGTGCACTTCCTTTTTGTGTGGCAGAGATCCGGGAGGCCTTCAAGGTTCTGGATCGTGATGGGAACGGTTTCATCTCAAAGCAGGAGCTGGGAATGGCCATGCGCTCGCTGGGATACATGCCCAGCGAGGTGGAGCTCGCCATCATTATGCAGCGGCTTGACATGGATGGTGAGAGAGGCTCACACACACACACACACACACACACACACACGAACGTTCACGAACACATGCACACACATTTTGCATGCCTGCTTAATAATTCATCATTAGTTGTCACTCCTGACGCAAAGCATTCGCTTGATGATGCAACAGAGAAATGGAGCTAGCAGCGATATGTCAGTTTTTATTTCTAAAGGTTGAAGAACAATTTGTTTTGTGACCTTCATGTGTCCGACTTTTATTTTGAAAGTACAAAGAACCAGCAGCCGTGATGAAACACGAGTGAGTTGTTTTGTTTTGTTTTGTTTTGTTTTTTGTTTTCAAAGGATGAAAAGCCAGCTGCCATGAGACTATGTTGTGTGGTATCTTTTATTTTGAAAAACAATTGATTGATGAAGAGCTATCCACAACTCTTCTTATGGAGTGGTGATTTTTATTTTGAAAAGGATGAACAATCAACCACTGTTTCCTAGTTTTTATTTTGAAAGGATGAAGAATCAGCCTCTACATGACATTTTAGTGAGGTATCTTTTATTTTGAAAGGATTAAGAATCAGCTGGTGTGTGACCTTGTAGTGTGGTATCTTTTAAAAGCTAACAGAAAAGCTAACAGACCATAAGTTCACATGACCCGGCCTCATGTGAACTTATGGTCTGTTAGCTTTTATTTTGAAGGGATGAAGAATTAGCTGTGATGTGGCTTGTTCTGTATGTACCGGTATGTATGCATGGTTGGATGTGTTAACTTTTATTCTCGAAGGATGAAGAACCAGCCTGCATGGTTCGTTGTTGTTGGACTTCCGGCTTTGACCGTTTTAGTCAGGCCACAAAGCCACAGCTATCACTTTGAAACAATAAAGAATCTGTCAACACATGAAGTTGTGGAGTGGTAACTTTTAATTTTGAGCAGATGAAGAATCAGCCATCGTGTGACCTTGTCGCGGGTTAGCTTTTATTTTGAAAGAAGGAAGAACTAGCCTCCATATACTGTAGTCACTTTATTTTGAATGGAGTAAGCACCATCCACAACATGACCTTGTGGTACGGTAGCTTTTATTTTGAAAGGATGAAGCACCATCTGCCACATGACCATGTATATGTAGAGATGTTAAATTGTGTTGTATTGTGAAGGTGATGGCCAGGTGGACTTTGAGGAGTTCATGACCATCCTGGGCCCAAAACTTCTCTCTTCTGAAACCAGAGAAGGTTTCCTGGGAAGCACCATCGACACCATCTTCTGGCAGGTATTGTAACTGCACCAACACCACACTTGTGTCTCGTACATCTGTTAATCATGTCTGTGTTACTCTTCTAGTGTTACACGTTTACATTACATCGATTTGTGTTACATGTCAGTGTGACGTAACTCTGTGACACCATTAGTGTGACGCTTTTTGTTGTTAGACATTTTTTGTGTCACACTCTTGTTTTCCACTTCATCACTGTCCTGTGTAAAACCTGTACAGTGTATGTCTAATTTTGTCATTTTAAAACATTTTTATGTTAATGGCATGTCCGAAACACTGACACCGCATTAATGCTCTTCTGTTACATGTTTGTGAAAGGGATCATGGTCAATACTTCACCCCGGATGCATTTATTGCGCTAATCACCGTCTCTGTCGGTTGACCGGCCATCAGAAGCACTTTGTTTTCCTGCCCTCATGTGATGACTTTTTTTAAATTAGAGCTCAGTGTGGCACACTGTGACGATCTAATTCATCCATATGCAAATGAGGTGTCACACGCAACACAGCACAATGAATTGATGCAAATTAATCACATACATTCATAGTGACATTGAGCCTATGATTTTCCATCCATCCATTATCCAAGCTGCTACTCCTCACGAGGGTCACGTGCGTGTTGGAGCCTATCCCAGCTGACTTCAGGCAGTAGGCGGGGGACACCCTGAACTGATTGCCAGACAATCGCAGGGCACACATTGACAAACAACAACCATTCACACTCACAATCATAATTCGGGACAATTTTGAGTGTTCCAATCAACCTACCATGCATGTTTTGGGGACATGGGACGAAACTGGAATACCCGGAGAAAACTCCTCGAGGCACGGGGAGAAGAACATGCAAACTCCACACAGGAAGGCCAGGGCCAGATTCAAACTCACGACCTCTGCACTGTGAAGTGGACATCCTCTGTGCCACCGCCGATGATTTATTCTATTGTATTGGGGGGGTTGTGTTTTAAATTGATGACGTCTTAGCTTCTGTCAAAAGCATACAGTACCTGCATTGTTTCAGATTTTTTTAATCTATGTTCACCAGATACTTCATTAGCAACAGATGTAACTTGTTTTCCAGGTCTGTTAAATGTGGTTGTGTTACACAAGATTTTGTTACACTTTTTATGTTGTTTGACTTTGCACTGGTAGAATTGGGCATAATGGTCGCTCCATTATGCGTGTGTGCGCGTGTGTGTGTGTGCGTGCGTGTGTGTGTGCGCGCACGTGCGTGTGTTTTTTTTTAATTGTAGAAATATCGTTCAAATGCTTTGAATCAATTGGAAAATGTAGATATGTTAAATGTCTCTTGAATAGTGAATTTTATTGTGAAAATGTGGTCATCTTCATCATGTGATAAATAGTTCTGTGTTTCTCCTGAATGAGGTGAGCATGTTGGAATGGCTTTCATTTGGTTGAGAAATGTGGAAGGAGTTAAATATGTGAAATATCTGTCTAGATTTGGGAATGATGTCATGGAAAATGTGACATAATGAAAAATGATCCACTTGGGCGAATGTGAAAAATAATTCCCAATTCAATTAAGCTAACTGCATGGTGATGCTACACTTCACTGAAAATAACCACTGAAAAAGATGAAATGTGTGTGTGGTTACGTGTCTTCAAGCACATGTTTACATGAGCAGATGAATTTATTTTGAGCTGAAGTGTGAAAGTGGTGCAACGTTCCAATCCATTTTTTCATGTGCAACTGCAGGCCTTTTTATTTATTTTTCACTAAGTATAAATGTTTTGTGTTATCTAGGCCAATGACAACGAAATGTGAGGCAGAAGATTTGTTTGTTTGTTTGCAGCACCGTTTATCGAGCGTGGCTGAATGTGCAGCGCAGTCGGTTCACGAGCGAAGAAGCCCCTGGGCTTAATAACGCTAATAATGAATCACGCTGACACTAATTTGCTATTGATGACTTTGGTCTTCACCTTTGAGCTGCTAAACGACGCCAAGAGACACAGAGGACTCTCAATCTCATGGCATCAGCCCCCCCCCTCCCCCCCACCACCTCTCTCTCTCTCACACACACACACACACACACGCACACACATGTGTTCCACTCTTAGGGCTTGTGCGAGTGCATATTAAATGTGTTAGTGTTACATTAGCGCTCGTACAGTGTACGGATGATTAGCACGTCTGTCGCACAGTTTTTAGGATAAGCATGTACAGAAAATGAATGAATGGATATGCTACACATTGGTGTTACTTTTACATATGTTTGTGTTACGTTTTTTGTTGCATGTACGTGTTACATGTCTGGTCTGTTTCACGTCTGCTCTGTGTAACATGTGTTCATATTATTAGGTCTTTGTTACAGTTCTTGGTCATATTTCGCTGTTCGATAATTTTAACACATTACATATCTTTGATTTACAGCATTTGTGTTGCATGTACTATATGTGTAACATGTCTGTGTTCTGTTTCACGTCTGGTCTGTGAAACACCTATTATTAGGTCTGAACATGTTTTACTTCCTTGGATTGTACATATCTAAGTTTCATGAACGTGTGACACATTGTGTTTTATTTTTGTGTCGCACATCTGTTACAGTTGTTTGTATTACATGTCTGTGTTACCGTTTTTGTGCTACACTTTCTATTGCACAGGTCTATGTTTCTCTGTGTTACAAATTTCTCTGTCACATGCATTTGCCGCATTACATCGTCTGTGACATTCTTTGCATTACACATGTCTGTGCGACACTTTATTGGAGCTACACATCTGTTACATATCATGTTACAATTCTTTTGTTAGATATAGGTCTGTGTTACACTTTGTGCTACATGTGTCTTTATTACTGTTGTTTTTGTGTTATGTATAGCTGTTTTGTTTCTTTGTTACATATATATGTGCTGCATGTGTTACTTTTTTGGGCCACACATCTTGCATGTCTTTATTACACCTCTTTGAGTTACACATGCCTGTGTTAGGTATCTTTCTTGTGTGTTACACTTTTTGAACTCCACGTGTGTTGCAGTCTTTGCCTCGGTTGTGTTCCACTGTTAAATGTCTTTGTTACACAACAAGCCATTGTTACACTTACTCTGAAATCACTCAAATTGTGTTACATTTTTTTTAGATTGAATTGGAGTGCCGTTTGGGGCCTTGGTAGATTTTAAAGTCGAAGAAGCAGGATGGAATTATTTGATATATTCTGGGCATTTCCTGATTGGATGCTTTTGATTGTGGTGCATAATTTGATTGAGTTATACGTCAGCCCACCCCACCCCCCTTCATTGTCATAACCGTGGACATGTTGTCACCTAAAGGTCACTGGGCGCTAGAGGAAAGTGGATGCTGGCTAGCGCAGGAAAATACATTTTTCATACTTTGCTTGTCTGCCACCTCCCCATCACCGGAGGCAACCAGCTTCAGGCAGCAGCAATCGGGCCACTGACCTCCCCCCAAGGACAGGTGACATGCAGGTTTGGCTTGGATGGTGCCAGACATGCGTCACTCTGTTTAGGTCTAGTCAGCATATATTTTCTTTGTCCTCCTGACACCTGTCATTGAGTCCATTAGGAGGACACAATTGAATCTGCACCCTAGCCTGACGTGATCTCATTGTGTTTACCTGTAAAAAATAGTGAACCCCACTCAATATCACAGATTTTGAAACAATCATTTTTCTAAGGGTTTTTTTCCACAGTATTTTCAGGAAAGTATGAATTTAGACTTGCGCGCCTTCAATGTAATACCGTGGTGTGCCACAATTTTGTGTGTGTGTGTGTGCAGTTCGATATGCAGAGGATCACGCTGGAGGAGCTGAAGCACGTCCTCTTCTACGCCTTCCGAGACCACCTGACCATGAAGGACATTGAGAACATCATCATCAACGAGGAAGAGAGCCTCAAGGAGAATGCAGGAAACTGTCACACCGAATTTGAAGGAGGTACTCGTGAATACCTTCCTGTGTGTACACTGTAAAGGTGTGTGTGTGTGTTTGTGTGTGTGTGTGTGTGTGTGTGTGTATGCTGTAAGCGTATGTGGTATGTGGGGCTGTCAGAAAGGATTTGACATTTTCTCATCAACTTTCATGTCACCTACTGATTTATTGATTTGAAGATGCCGTCAACTCTGTGGGAGGAGGTGAGAAGGAGATGAATAGAGGATGAGGAGTTGAGGATGAGCAGATGGATGGAAGAAGACGGCAATGAGAAAATAAGCCTGAGGAGATGAGTACGGTGTGGTTGGGAGGAGGATGACAAGACAATTAGAAAGGCAGACGGACGGTCAATGGATAGGTGGGTAGGTAGAGAGATAGAATAAAATGGCGAGCTAGCTATCTAGTTAGAATGTCAGGCCCCTGAGATTGCTGAGAATGTACTGCACATGTCAGGCTTTTAACAACTGTCAATGGGTCAACATTTCTGCACCTCAGACCGAAAGTGCATCATGATGTGATTTTTTTTTTTAATTGTCAGTTTTTTTTATTCCATTTTCTGTCTTCAAAAAAAGTAAGGTGGTGACCACCACCCTGGTGGGTCGATGCCCTAGCACCCTTTATTGACTATCCCCCACTGATGGCTGGATGGATAAATACAAACACTGGTGAACTGTGAAATGGTTTTAGGTTGTTGCGACTGCACCGATCCATTCAAACGCCAGTACTGTGGCTTGACTCTTCTTCTCATGTCTTTCTCCCTTAGTGCACCCGTCCAAGAAGAACCGTCAGACGTGTGTGAGGAAGAGCCTGATCTGCGCCTTCGCCATGGCGTTCATCATCAGCGTCATGCTGATCGCAGCCAATCAGATGCTGAGGAACGGCATGGAGTAGCCAGGCCCACTGTGACACACACACACACACACACACACAGACAAACACACACACTCACACACACATATTCCGATTTTTTGCTCGCGCTCCACCCCTTTACTCCGACAGCAGGGACTCTCAAGGGCTGCCGTTACCCACAATCCTCCTCTGTCCTCCTCTGATGATGCAATAACTCGGCGCCGGCGGCAGGAAGGAGCGCTTGAAATTTGTGCAGACGAACCCCATGTTCGGGAAGGACCGCTTGATTCCGGAGCCGCAGAACGTGGCCGGAAGGTCCATGTGGACAGCATCAAGATGCGTGTGGAGGGAAAGAATGCGTCCAACCTGGAAACCTCACACAAGTATGGCGAACACACGTTCTGGTTGCCGCACGGAATGCTGGGATTTCTTTTTTTTTTTTTAATATCATCTGTCAGTTTGGACTTAAGATCCTCCGAGTGGGGAATCAAACAAGGATTCCTTTAAGTCAAAGACACCGAACACCTAACGTCCTGGCTTCGTGTATTCTTCCATTGTTTGTCCTCCTGATCTTGGCCTCCTCCTCCACTGTTGTCCCCTTACCTTCTTCTTTTCCATCCCACTCCCTCTTTCTCCTCTCATCATTTTTCCTCCTGCCTCCTCCTTGTTTCTCTTCCTCTCATCCTTTTTCATCTTTGTCCCACATCCTCCTTTCTCCTCCTCCTTTCATTCCCCCTCTTCTGCCTCCTCCTCCTTTCTCCTGCCTCTTCCTCTTCACCCCCCTCCCCCTCCTCATTTCTCCTGCTCTCACCTTTTTGCCCTCCTCCCTTGTCTTCCTTTAATCCCCTCAACCTTCCTCCCCTCTTCTGCCGTTCCCCTCCTTCTCCTTCCTCCTCACCGGAGCATGAATATTCCTCCCGTTTGCCACCATCTTCTTCTGACTTCCTGTTTCACACGGCGACCAAGTGTGTTGAGGAGACTAGATGGCGCCGTCCCATCTCGTCCATCTGTGCTGTTTGTGTGTGTGTGTGTGTGTGTGTGCGCACGCATGCGCATGTGTTTGTGTGTCCACTTCCTTCTTCTGATTTGATGAATCAGTTCACTGTTATCAATTGACTGATTAATGACTGATTGATGAGTGATGCTGGAGGTCACTTTGTATAATAAGCTTTACACATGATCAAGCACATACAGCAGCAATACTGATATCACAATACAATATCCATAAATCCATTTTGTATAGCTTTCCCTCTTTGAAGTGATCAGTTGACCTTTGGAAAGAGAAGGGAGGCACACCCTGAACTGCTCGCCAGGGCACATATAGACAAACAACAATTCACACAATTCATTGTTGTATACCAGAAAAACCTGGGGGGGCGGGGGGCGATAACTTATAAATCTACTATAAAACAGGCGTTCATTGTAGAACTGATTCGGATCAGCAACAAAAAAGTCGCCACACCTTCACTGCACTTATAATAAGGAAGAAGCCACGTGGTCTCGTAGGCCCCGCCCACACGTCATGTCGCGCTGTATAAAAGTTCTTTGAGGTAACAAAATTCTGACTGCACAACTGCAGCAACACGCTTGCGTCGGGTGACGTCACTCTGAGGCGGATATGCGTGTTCTAAGCCATAAAAGAAACAAAACCGGATGACCAGCATGTTTTGTGCAAGCGCGTCCTCTAGTGGGCATCACGCAAACAGCGTGTTGGTTTACACACTAATGACATAACTATTACAAACAAAGCAGAGATTTTCATTGAACAATATGTTTATTACTGTCATTATGATGCAGTGCACTTGTGCAAGCACAATAATAAACATTTTGTTATATTAAAAAAAAAAAAAAGAAGTGAAAATCATAACCAGATTGGGTTTTTGTTTGTATTGAATTTTAATTAGATTGTGTACCCAACGATGTGCCCAGTGAGAAGGATCAAGGGGCGGGCAAACAAAATTTTGAAAATAGACAGATGGGCCAGGTCATTTGTAGATAAGATTAAATGTTAGTTAAAATGTAAAATATGTGAATAGTTTTATAAAGTCATGGAATAGTTACGCTGCATTTGTTGTTTATAATTAATTTGGAGGAATTGCCAACCAATAACAAATCGTGTCAAATCAGTTATTTCAAACTAATAATTCATTCTCATTTTTATGTTATTTTTCATCTGTATTTATAATTAACCAATTACATATTTAAAGAATAATTAAATGTCAAATGCATGTGCAATGTATTTTAGTAATAAAATAATTCATTCTCATTGTTTTCATTTTATGAAAATGTAATTAATATGAATTAACCAATTATTTATTCAAACAAATAATTAAATAGTAAATGCATGAATTCAATTGTTTATTTTAATACTAAACTGCAGCAATTCTGCTTTCATTTTATTATTCACAATGAATGAATGAAAGAACACAGCGGGCCTTATACTATGCCCACTCCTGGTCCTGCAGCAGTTTTGTTTTCAAAGCATCCGGTTTATTTTGAAACACAGAATATTTTAAAAAAGTGTACAGAAAATCACAGGAAATCACACTTGAGTGTTTTGGCGTGTGCTTGTTCCATTCAGGGGAACTTCCTATCATGAAAAATACACCTTGCGGGAATGTTTGCATGCCTCCATTCCCTGGGCTTTTCATTTGGCAGGGAAAGGAAACACCGGGGTGTCTCTCGAGTAGCATGGACCCTCGCCACAATTAATTAACCAATCACACACACACACACACACACAGACTTTGCATGTGCGACACTGAACAAACACATTTAGGTAGACTTTAAATTGTAATATTGAACAAGCCTCAGTGTGTAAATACTGAACATGTGTACAAGATGCAATAAATCTTTGTTTTTTCAATACAAACAATATGGTTCTACTTTTTTTTATGGGTCAGAAGTTGATATGCGACCGCCAAAGAGCCACAAGTTCAGTCCCTCGTGCGCACAGATAAGACCGGCCAATATGGCCTGAAAATAAAATCCCTTAATTGTTTTGCGAAAAAAATGAGAATTTCAATCAATCTTTTCCTCATTCACTTATTTAAAAAAAAACACACACACACAAAATGACAAAGACGTTCAAAACAAGTTATTTTTTTCCCTCCATATGAGAGTTGCTTTATTTCCCCTGATACCAAACAAGCTGAAAAGAAAAAAAGAGCATGACCCCCACCCGTAGCATTAACTTTTTACTTTCTTTTTCTATCCAGATGCAAAATTTATGATGCAAAACTACTAGTGGTCATTTTGTAGCTCCAAGAGGCTACTAGTGCATAAGAAATGCCCGCTACATAGTTGGGCCTAGTCGTTAGTGCAGCACAGTAGTTTACAAATAATGTTTAATGGCATACAATTGGGCCAAATGTGGCACTAGTAGTAGGGAAAAAACCCAAAACATAAGTAGTGTCCCTGTCGTTTTCCTACTAGTGTATTGAAGTGTATTGAATTATCTTAAAAGGACAAAGACATTCCTGGTACTCCACAGTGACATTAAGATGGACATCAAGACTTTCACTTACTAAATGCTCAAATTGCTTTTGGAACTATGTTGAAGTTATTTGAAGAACTTCATTGAGACGAAATGTTGCTTTTCTGCCATCTTTCACATTTTGGTGCCAAGGATCTATGTTAAAGTGGGAGAAGGAGCTTCATTTAGACAAAAGTACTTCTTTGCCGCCATCTTGTGTCATCTACAGGCCATTATTGGTGGAGGGATTTCAATTACGCGCAGATTTTCGCCTTTTGGCACTGGTCCCTGTCCCAAATCCATAGTCCGCTCTTGTCTGTATGCTTTTTAGCAACAAGCTAATACCGCTAAGTTAGGCACAAAAAGATGCTTGAGGGTGTCAAGTACTTTGTTTACTGGAAGACTGAATCGTTCACGTTAATACACTGAAACGTCTCAAAAGTAGTTGACATACAGACATGAGGAATGACAGACTTTTTCACCATGGTGTCACACATACTTCCGGGTGGCAAAAATCCCAGTGACACCACTTGGAAAACAACCCTACTACGTTATTTGACCAAGCCAGACATTCGAAAAACAGAAAAAATGGTGAGAATGGTCATTTTAACCTTCCTTTTTTGTTGCTTGGAATGGAGGCAGAATGCAGGTTGTAAGTGACGTTTCAATCGGTAAGATGATTTATTTTAAAAACGGATGTGCCTTTACATGGCCACTGGGACGCTGGCTTTTCTGTTCATGTTTGTTTCGTGAATTTAGTCAAAGACAATGCAAGCAAACGTTTTATCATGATCTGTGAGAAAATCTCGATGATGATGGAGGTTTTGTTCCTCATACATCCCCTTTGAATTGGATTTTACGTCTTGCATCTCTGTGCAACTGGTTATGACATCCACTCTAGAAATCCTCCTCACCCACAGAAGAATACATATTTTATTCAACTATGTTATTCCACAGAGAGACTGAACAAAAGGTATTTTATTCAACATGAGTCTGAAAACTGTTTTATTTTGAAAATCAGATCCTTCCTCTGTTTTTGCCATACTGCTCCTCTTTGTCATGCGACACGGAACAAAGTAAGCCCCCAAGCTTGCAACGAGAGAAAAACAAAAACAAAAACCAAATCAAATGTGTTTGGAGAGCTTATTAAAAAATGGGAACAGGCCAAACAATGAAACAATACTTGCAGTCATACTGGACGGGTTTATTGCTGTTTGAATGGCACGCACCAAACCCGCTCTGCATAATATGTCACGAGAGGCTTGCAAATGAGGCAGTGAAGCTATCAAAAGTGCTCCAGCGCACGGAGTCCAAGCACCCTGCATTAAAAAAAAAAAGAAGCCCCCAAGATGACCCTCAAGCTTGTTGAAGATTCAGTCAAATGTTAAGTTGTATTTTTAATCAATTGTTTTTATTTGATTATTATTATGACTTCTATTGCGGTTTGTCAAAATATGTCTCTACTTGAAAGTCATCGGAATCCCCCCAAAGAGTTTAGGGAATGCTGGTCACCAAAAACCTGCTTCCAAATCATAAGCCATGTAGTTTCAAGTTTTCCCCAGCTCACTGTCCTAGTAGAAGTTGCCTGGCGCGTTTGCCCAGCTTAAATATCTGAGGCGATCATCAGTGGCCCGGAGCCTAGCCCCGACGTCCCCACGCATCGACAGTCATCATCTGAATGTGTGAAGCCGCAGTGGCCCGCTAAACATACACTGCAACGTCCTTCATGGTGTTCTTTATGGTCCACCGCTGTCCGGAGCACGACTGCAGCACCACCTGGTGGCCCAAGTACACTTTGGCGGGCACCACCTCCAGGCAGCGACCTGAAGCCGAGTTTATCATGGAATCACCCTACAGGAGGAAAACCAAGAAGATCACTTTTATGGACCAAACATGACCTCAACCTTCACAAGTAGTAGTAATGATCATATAGGGAGCGGTAGTATTGGTAGAAGAGGAGGTAGTAGCAGGCCTGGATTGGATAACCTGTATGTTCTGTCGATAAACATAGTTGGGGGCCGCTACTTCAACTCACCCATTTGTTCCTTCGAGCCCACGGATCCATTTAGAAATCATTCAACACAGTGCGTTCTCAACACTTAATTCCGACTATCTCGTCGTCGTACAAAATTGCTAATGATTGAGGGCACGCCTTTATATCATATTTAAAGCACTGACTGCCTACCTTTGTTTCTAAGCGTGCCACAATAAATTAAAAGTAGCAAAAATGGAATACCCAAATAGAAATAACCACACTGTTACTATAGTACACCCTTTCTGTACAAAAATAACACGTTAAAGAGGCATAACACAGTCACAAGTGTTCCTTGTAACGGGAACAAAGCAAAGATGGTGATGCCTCCCACCACTATTACTGCTGCTGTTTTTAATTTACCGTCAGCCAGCTAAGCAGTGGACAGTAGTAGATGAAACAGAAGACGCTATGCTAACAGTTTTGTAGACCAAACAAGCTCTCTAACTTCATGAGAAAGAATACAATCAGCGGTAGTAGACATAGTAAGCCAAGTAGTAGCTGTAGTGATGGCAGCATTACAGGTGGTGGTGGTAATAGTAGAAGAAATAAAAGAAGCTTGGCTAATAGTTTTGTAGACAAACCAAGGTACCTTCATGAGAAGAAGCGCAATCAGCGGTATTGTAGTAGTTGTAGAAGAAGAAGAAATAAAAGATATGATAGAAAATATTATACACCAACCAAGCTATCTACCTTCATCAGGTGATAAAAATGCCAGTAGAAGAAGAAATAGATGCTAAGCTAACAGTATTTCAGATTACACAAGCCCTGGGCTCAACATTCATGAAAAGTAGTAGCCTCATAGAAGAAGGTAGGCTATCAGTATAAGAGATTGACGAGGCTTTAAGCATTAACGGGAAGAAGCTGTCACCTGAGTGAAAATCCACTTGGTGCGGTGTTCGTCCTTGTCTTTGTCGCAGTCCAGGAGTTGCGGTAATTGGGTGGCAGGATCGTCCGCCACACAGCGAGTGTCCTCCCCGGTGCTACCCAGTGGGCCCAGGTACAGATGACCCTCTTTCGTGTAACGCCCTATCTGAGAGACATGAACATGATGCCAGTGGTGGAAGGTAACAACATTGTGACAGTACTTAACTATATTTTTGTCTGCGTTGGTAGTTTACTTCAGGATTCCTTTTTCAGACTTTACTTTTACCTACAAGTACCTGACCTGTGCTTTCTACTCCTCACTTAGACAAAATAGTGTTATTCTTCTCAATCATTTTTTTACTTTTGTACTGAAGTACATTTCATACTCTTTACTTTTTTACTTCAACAATTAATACAGTACTTCTACTTTTACCAGTAATTTTTATTAATACAAGTAGTTATACTTCTGCCTCAGAACAGAGTGTGAGAACTGTTGACACGCCGAGAGGATACTCGGTTGCCAAGCACGTTAAGTTGCCATCCTACCTACCTGGGGACCCCACCCATGGCAGGGGTGCAGGGTGGCCGTGTGGTTCTCCCTCATACCCTGGTCCAAACACAGGTGGCTTGCTTTAGAGTTGCGCATCTGAAACAATACACTTTTGACTAACAAGATGCTAAAAAAAACAACTAAGTAATTGAACAAAACATTATGATTAGCATGTTAGCTAACATCGTTTCTACCTTAGGGAGTGCTAATGTTGGTCAGCATTTGAGTTGAAGGTATCTTTCAAATACATTAAAAAGCTGAACTTAGAGCAAACCTCTAGAGCTAAACTTCGACTAAACAAAAATACCTTGTGCCATCATCCTTTTTGCTTTTGGAGTAGCGGTGCCTTGACCTCAATTTAAAAAAACAATGGAAAAAAAAGAGCAGTATTTCACGGAACAATGAAATAGATATTTGCAAATTAACTTCCTGAATATTTATTTTACCTTGTTAATGGGACTCCTGCTCCTGAATCTATGCTCAGAGCGTCTACAAATCAGAACTGTAGGAAGTCACCTTCATCTTTATGCAGGACTGCAAGCTGCCATCTGTGAGGCGTGAGCTGTGTTTGTTTTGAACATTGTTCACGGTGGCGAATACCCCGCTCACGGGCATCTGCGGATCCGAAGATCGACAGGACTCGAAATGCATATTTTTGTACAGATATTTGCCGGGCTGTCTGAGAGTGTGACGTATATTTTGAGTGACGGAAAATCACAGAATATAGAAATAATTTGATTTCAATATTTTGAGATCACAATAATCTTAGGATTTGCAACTACAGTTAAACAAACGAACATACACAAATAAAATACTTGGTTCAGATATTGTCTGGTTTTGGTGTCGCTGGGCTTTTCGCGCATGACGCCTGTCAAATCTTCCTGCTGACAAGTGCTCGCAAACGTCAGTTTTATCTGTGCCGCTGTAATTTTATGGTAGACCAGACCAATGTATAGTCTCCCTTTGGCAACCCGTCAACGGGATATAAGTGAAAATGCATTTTGTATGGACTCACCTCACCATAGTAGAGCGTGTTGCCATACGTCCTCATCTCAGGGTAAACGTTGTCCAGGTACCACTGGAAATTCTTACACTGCAGACTCTTCCTGAGCGTCACCCTCTCAGAGATGTCACCAAAGTCGATGCCGTGATTCTGCAACAGTTGCGACATCACATCAGGTGGGAGCTTCACGTGCATTTTGGAACAAGACGGTAGATGATGTGGGCGTCACCTCCATGGGGATATTCCAGGCCAGGTAGACGTTGGACTTGAAGTGGTCCATCCAGACCTCAGCCACGCGCAGGGCATTGCGGCGCATGTAGAAAGCGATGTTGCTGTTGTAGGGCTTCTTCACGCGGGCGATGTGAGCCACGCGGGAGCACGGCAGCACCTCCATGCTGCCCCCGCACATCCACACCTGGGGGGGATAGTCATGCCACACTTTAAAGGCAAAAGACTTCTAATTCGTTGTCTCTTGGTAACCATCAGTGTGGATGATGAAGCGCAGTAAATAATAAACATTTATTCACTAAGCGCTGTACCATTTAGACTGAGACAACAGAAGCAGAAAGAGGCGATACACTAACCCTGATGCCCAGTTCGATGTTCTCCCCGCCGTAGACGTCCATGCCAGGGTCCAGCAGCCCGAGTTCGCCAAAGAAGAGACGATTGGCCACGAAGGAGCAGCCAATCATGGCGGGACTCCTGTCACAACGAAGCACACAATCGTTTCGTAGAGTGCGGATTTTGAAAACCACCTGTGTTCAAGTTGCAGTTCTATGAACGTTTATCGTGACTGTAGCATCAGTGCTGATTTCCATTCGTCTGTCTATGGAGTACCCCATTACATGTTACCGATGAGCTTGTGGACATTTATTGGACTGTGTTGTGGTCTTGAATGGTCTATATTATTGGATAGTATTGTGGGGCGCTATGGCTCAGTGTTGGAGTGGTCATCTCCCAACCCGAAAGTTGAGGGTTTGATTCTCAATCCTTGTGACCATGTTGAAGTGTCCTTGAGCAAGATACCGAACTCCCAGTTGCTTCCGATGCGGCGTCATCAATAGGTAAATAAAGAAATGGTGTTAAAGCGCTTTGAGTACCAAAAGTAGAACAGTGCTGTCCACGTGAAAGCCCCTTGACTATATTGGATGAATTGATACTGATGTGACCTGGTCTTGACGTCTGTCGTGCCCACCTGATAGGCGCCGTCACGTCGCCATCGTCCCACCACTGTTTTGGTGGGTTGATGTACATGCACCACAGCTCCCAGCTGTAGCCGTGACCTGAATTCTCGTAACGCTCCACTTCGAAGGTGTCATGCTTGATGTTGTCGATGGACGGCAGTATAATCCTCCTGCGGTCCTCCTTGATTCGGGCCAATACCGGCTCGGCCCTGGTGAGTAAATGTGAAGGTAAACACACAATGCATCATTGTGGGGGGATTCCACACTAGTGACAAAGCAGGATATTCATTCTACAGTATTGAAAGGGACAATACACCAGAGTCATTTGAATGCCTCACCAGAAGGGTGTGAACTCCACGTGGGCATCAAAAAATCCCGTCACCTCAGCGCTGGCCGCCTTCCAGCCCTCGATCCTGGCCCGGATCAGACCCTCCCTCTTGTGGTTCCTGACGATCTTGACCAGACCGGGGTAGCGTCTCTTCACGTAGTCCTCAAGAGGTCCTTTCAGCTGCTCTGCAACACAGCAACAAAACAACATCGTCAGCTTCTTCACATTAAAAACAACAAATGTAGATGAGAGTGGCAAACCCAATTGTCACCAGCTCTCATTACAGGCATTGGTCATTCTATTATGACGATCACTACACTCACATGAGATATCGATATACTCGCATCAGATGTTGAGACACTGCAGGCATCATCTACCAACCCACTCGTATCAGGTTGATACACTAGCATCTGATATCGATTCCCTCAGAACAGGTCTCGACGCACGACTAGTATCAGATCTTGATACCCTTCTAGATATTGACACATTTTATCAAATGTTGCGATACAACATTAGGTTGGCAACGTAACGATCGTTTGAGATACGTATGAGATAGCCATACGCTGGGATCAGATACAGTATTGACACACTAACATCAGGGCATTGATACACTAGCATCAGCTATCCCTACGTAATATCAGGAAGTAATAGACGAGCATCGGGTATCAATAACACGAGCAGGTTTCAATATTCTAGCATTATAAGACCATCCACTACATCAGATATCGATACACCAGAATCGGGGGTCAATTCATTAATAACAGCTGCATCAAGTATTGACACACTAGATATCTCTACACAAGTATTAGATAGTGACAACTGACATAGGGTATCGATCCAGGTATCAACATTCTAGCATCAATATGTATCCACTAATATCACATCTTGATATAAACTTAAAGTGAAATTCCATTCGGAGTCTAAACAACAGGCCAGCAGCGCCTTTTGATCTGTGACTCAACTCGTCAGAAGTTTCCTGCTCGGCCAAAACGCTTGCACGCACTCACTTCCTCCTCTTCATCATCATCATTCACCACTTTTAGCATGTGTGTCCTGATGAGGAAGTGTTGCTAATTAGTAAACAGTTGCTCACAGAAATAGCACGATAATTAATATATTGTTGAAAAACTATAGCTGCACTTCCCCACCACCCACGAAGATGCAGGTACATTTTTACTTCTTGTTACTTGGAGTGCTAATGTTAATACCTCAAAATTGATCTCCACTACAGCCCCATTACCAACTATTTCCAGCTCAACTTTTACGTCTTGGTACTCGTAGAACTAGAAACTCCCGAAGGTCAGGTAAGTGTTGTACCGTCGTCGCTGTGGTCATCCACCAGGATGATTTCTTTGAGCAGGTGGGCCGGCGTGTGATTAACAGCCGAGTGGACCGAGCGTAGGATGACGGACAGGGCCTCGTTGACGAAGATGAAGACCAGGGCCATCCCGGGGAGATCTCGTAGGTGGCTGACATTTCTGCAACTATTGGTACAAACAATATACATATAGGACATTTCAGAATGTTTGTAAACAAACAGTGGGGGTACTTCCTGCTGTCAGATCACAAGTGAGTACTGCTGTTATGAACTAAAACTATGACAAAAACGTGTTATGTTTATCCCCAAAACTTTACATGTGTATGTACCGTACACACAATGACACGATTTTGGAACATGGTGTTTCCAATTTTCAGGTTTGACTGAGAAAGAATGAGGCTGCCTTTGAATGGACACCAGTGCTAATTGGTCAAGAGGGGTTCTTCACTCTGACGCCATGACCCAAAAGCAAAGTAAGAACATGATTGACTTTCAATGATATCTGGAAGTGCGCAGGTATGAAGGTTGTGACTCAAATTCACATTGTTTCTTTGGTGAAGATGTGCTCTGAGGTTATGAGTTTTATGTCAGGGGAATACTGTATTTATTTTCATGTATCTTATTGACTTTATGTTCTACCTAATTTATTGGTATCTGACACTAGTGTATCAGTGCATGTGTATCATTTTTTAATGTACTGTAACAGTATGTGATATAAATGTATTGATAACTGATGAGAATATATTGCTATCTGATGTTAGTGTATCGATACCTGACTTAATTATAACCATACTTGCTGATACTTTGGCGATACCTGATGCTACTCCACCAATATCACATGGTGATATATTGATAACTCATGTTAGTGTATTGGTACCTGTTGCTATTGATTTACTTTCTGATGTTGGTTGATCATTATTTAATGCATGTGTTGATACTTGTTGATCGTGAATCATCACCTGATGTTGGTTCATCGATGAGATGTTAGTTTATCAAGATGTGATTGTACTGTACCGATACCCAGTGTGAATGAATCGATATCTTATGCTAGTGTATTGATATATGATGTACTTATATTCACACCTGTTGAAATTTTAGTGATAACTGATAGTAGTGTGTTGATACCAGGGGCTGGAGTATCTGATGGTGGTGTACTGATACCCAATGTGAATGAATCGATATCTAATTCCAGTGAATCAATATCCGATATAATTATAAACATACCCGTTTATATACTTTAGCGATATTTGCGAGTAATGTGTTGATCCCCGAGGCCGGTGTATTAACATTTGATGGCAGTGTATTGATATCCAATGTTAGTTTATCGATAACTGATGTTATGGGATTGATATCTGAGATATCATAGATCGATAAATAGTAGTGTATCGATACCTGATGGGAGTGTATCATTACACAATAGAAACGTATCATTTCCTCATGTGATCATATCAATACATTTTGATACTTCTTTGATATCTGATCCTATCTGATATGAGGGTCTTGATACTTGATGCTTGTATATCGATATCTGATTCAATTGCTTTGATATCTGTCAGTGGTACTGTATATCGATGAACCCTCGCCCCACAGGGGGGATTTGTGTGTGTGCGTGCACTGACCTGCCGGGTCTGTAGTCTGGTATGGTTCGGTCCAGAGAGATGGTGTTGCTCAGGTAGGCGTTGTAGCCGTATTTGTCCCTCAAGTACTTGGCATCGCTCACCTCACCCGGCGAAAGGCTGGCGGCCAGGCCACCGGCTCCCCATCCCCCGAAACCCTCGATAAGGCCCAAAGATTTGGACAGACCTCAAAACACCATATTAGGAGATTATTAACTTCGCATCTTGCTCACAAAAAGTATGGGTGTAGAACCATTTCACCAGGAAAGGTCTGGGTATTGAAACACCAAAATTCCCTGTGGGTGCAACAAGAAGTGTTGGTGCTGAAATCTTTCACCAGAATAGTGTAGGCGTTGAAAGACCAACATCACCCATGGGTGTGCATGTTGTTGCTATCACTTCCTTTCAGGTGGAAAGATGAGTATGTTGAAACCTTTCAAGTCTGCATGCTGAAAAACCCACATCTGAGTCAGTGTGATTAAAAAAAGTGGGAGTTAACCCTTTCATTGGAATAGTCTAGGTAGGTGTTGAACCATTCCAGTGGGAAAAGTTTGGGTGTTGAAACACCCACATTCCATTCAAAAAATGTGAGCGCCGAAAACTTTCATTGGAAGTTTTGGTGGTGAAAAATGCGGGTGTTAAAGTGTTTCGTTGGAAAAGTGTTGAAACCTTTCATTGCATGGGAAAACCACATCCCTGAGGTTCCAACGAGTGTGGTTGTGAAAACCTGTCATCGAAATAGTCTGGGTCTTGAACCCTTTCACCAGGAAATGTTTAGGTGCTAAACAACATTCAGCAAGCAACATTACCCAGTTTTCACCATAAAAATCCGTAATTAATAAGGATTTTACACATATACCAACACCTTCCACATTTTTGACGGATTCAAAATATCCAGTTTGGTCAGGACATCTTGCCAATTCCCAAATCCTCACAATAAAATTCCTAAATTCAGAGATACAGTATACATATTTACTTCCTCCTTCCACATTTCTTGACGAGCCAAACCCATTCCTTAACTTTAAACTCTTGAACACATTCGGAACATGTCCAGAAGCTTTATCTGACTCCTAAATTCAAAACAATAATTTAAAAAATATATTTTACAAGCCATAGTACCTCATTGTTTAATTGAACTGAAACCATAAACCAGGAAAATTCACCAAAATTAAAGCCAATTTTTATACATCTGATTTACCAGCCTTTCCACATTTTTTGACCAACGTCAAAATATTCAGCTCATTGGGGACATTGTGCTAAGTTTTTTTCCTTTTTTAAATAATAAAATTCCCAAACCATAAATAATTCAGATCTTGTCTTCTTCCCTCCACAACATTCCAACTTCAAGCTGTTCATCTCATGCAACACATCCATCCATCCATCCATCCATTTTCCACCGCTTATCCGGGGTCAGGTCGCGGGGGCAGCAGCTTTAGGAGGGAAGCCCAGACTTCCCTCTCCCAGCCCCTTTTTCGAGCGACATAGTCTCTCCAGCGTGTCCTGGGTCGTCCGCGGGGTCTCCTGCCAGCGGGACATGCCCGGAACACCTCACCAGGGAGGCGTCCAGGTGGCATCCGAATCAGATGCCCGAGCCACCTCATCTGGCTCCTCTCGATGTGGAGGAGAAGCGGCTCTACTCTGAGCCCCTCCCGGATGACCGAGCTTCTCACCTTATCTCTAAGGGAGAGCTCGGACACCCTGGGGAGAAAACTCATTGCGGCCGCTTGTATCCGGGATCTCGTTCTTTCGGTCACGACCCATAGCTCGTGACCATAGATGAGGGTTGGGGCGTAGATTGACTGGTAAATTGAGAGCTTCGCCCTTTCGCTCAGCTCCTTCTTTACCACGACAGACGGATACCAACGTCTGCATCACAGCAGACGCTGTACCGATCCGCCTGTCGATCTCTCGCTCCCTTCTGCCCTCACTCGTGAACAAGACCCCAAGATACTTAAACTCCTCCACTTGGGGCAAGATCTCCTCCCCGAGCCGGAGAGGGCACTCCCACCCTTTTCCGACTGAGGACCATGGTTTCAGATTTGGAGGTGCTGATCTTCATCCCAACCGCTTCACACTCGGCTGCGAAACGCTCCAGTGGGAGTTGGAGAGCCCTGCTTGAAGGAGCCAACAGTACCACATCATCTGCAAAAAGCAGAGATGCAATACTGAGGCCACCAAAACGGACCCCTTCAACGCTTCGACTGCGCCTAGAAATTCTGTCCATAAAGGTTATGAACAGAATTGGCGACAAAGGGCAGCCTTGGCGGAGTCCAACCCTCACTGGAAACGATTCCGACTCATTGCCGGCAATGCGACCAAACTCTGACATCGGCAGTATAGGGACCGAACAGCCCGTATCAGGGGGCTCGGTACACCATACTCCTGAAGCACCCCCCCACAGAACTCCCCGAGGGACACGGTCAAACGCCTTCTCCAAGTCCACAAAACACATGTAGACTGGTTGGGCGAATTCCCACATACCCTCGAGGACCCTGCTAAGGGTGTATAGCTGGTCTACTGTTCCACGGCCGGGACGAAAACCACACTGCTCCTCCTCAATCTGAGGCTCGACTTCCTAACGGACCCTCCTCTCCAGCACCCCTGAATAGACCTTACCAGGGAGGCTGAGGAGTGTGATCCCAAGCAACACATATGAAGTTATTAATAACAGACACATTTTCAAATGCTCACAGCAACAACAACAAAAAAATCACAAATTAAGACATTTTAAAGCATTTTTGTCAACTCCTTTCTCAATTCTGAAAGTTAACTTGATTTTTTACAATTCTCCATGCACTTCATGCATGTGTGTGTGTGTGTATATATATATATATATATATATATATATATATATTTTTTTTTTTAATTAATGGCAAAAAGTGCTGATTAAATATCAAAAAGTTGCAATTTGTTACCGTTCAACTGTCGGTACACGACGTCCTCCAGCGAGCTGAGCCTGTCGAGTAGCACTTGGTGGCTGACGGTGGCGGTTCCGTTGGCCCGGCCTGGGCTCCTGCGCTCGGCGTCCGCAGCGTCCCGACCCTCCGGAGCGGCCACGCGGACCGTTGGCTTGCGCGCGCTGCTACAGCGGCTCCACAGCGTCATGATGCCGGCCACCGCGAGCACGTTGAGCACCAGCAGAAGCCTCCATCTTCTCAGTACAGCCATGGACAGCCAGGGCGGGCTCGGGTTCCGGCCACTAGCAGAACACGAGGAGAACTCGGTACGGCGAGCGTAGGAATGCAGCAAGGAAACAAGGTGATAAATAGTGATTTTAGTGAAGATGCTCCATCGGGATTCATCAATGAATCTCCGTGGTCGGGCTCCACGGTTCGGCGTCTTTGACCGGGGAGGCGTCGACGAGGCATGCCGCGGATGAGCGCTCTCAGACGGACAGCAGATGCTCTCTCCTCCGTACCGGTGCCACCGACATTATGTTCGTGTCCATCCTTGTGGTCATGTTCGAATTCGCTTCTGTCGACGCCGGTGATGATGGTAATATTGAGATTGCGCGTGCACGCGAGCAGCTTCCGTGCGCGCCGAGCAAACCGCAACGCTCGTGCACGCGCATTCACAGATAATGCACGTGATGAGTGAACACACTGACTGATACATATTGAATACGTAATTTTACCATATATCAAACATTTTAGTTTGAAGTATAAAAGTAAGAGGAAAAATGACTATCATGGCACATTCTGCCAAAAATCACTTTTATGTGTTATACTGTTAAAGAAGGGTCTTTTCCCTTTTGCTTACTTGTTCACACATCTGGTTGCGCGCTTGGTTACAATATCAATTAAAAAAAATACCTATGTGTTTTCTAAAATTTTGTTTCTTCTGGTTTTCCCAAAACATATGAAGTATTGTATGACCGAAGCAATTATGCTACGCGACCAACGAAATGATGAAAGCGGTATAACTGCAAATGCTATGTAATTTTGGCCATGACAGGGCTCTACAGTCTCCACTTACATTTTGCGCTGGTAGCACTGCTGCGACCAACCTTTTCAGTTGGTCTCACCACCACAGCTTTTAGTCGCACCCTTTTTTGGTGCGGTACAGCATGACCATATTTGCTGATGTATATGTCTCAATTGTAGTTTCATATGATGTCATGATTGACGGTGACTCAAGATATATTTGCAAAATATTTTGCTGGAACAAGAACTTTGATTGCAACACTCAGTGGCTGACTAAACAGGTCAAGTTATTTTATATAATTTAAAAGACGCCAAAAAAAAAAAAAGAAACAATACCATGGCAAAAACTTAAAACATCAACAAAAAACAGTGAAGTGATAGCTGACCGCTAAACAACTTCAACAGTGTTTTATTTGCATTGCTTCAAGAAAATATTATAAGGGTACTAATCACATTAGCTTTGATCAAATTTTTAAATACATTTTGAACATTTTAGAACACGAGAACAATTGACAATGAAACATACTTCACATTTGTTTATACACTATTGATATTTTTTATTTATATCCAGGCCTTTACAGTCTTATTTGACCTTACATGTACATGAGTAGGCCTAAAAAGAAATTGCGGATTGGCATCACATGCAGCAGAAACATAGGACCTCAATAGTATTTAAAATGTAAATGAGTTGATTTTAGTGACCCCCCCCACACAATATTATATTTGTTTTGCTGTTGAAAAGTTTTGTGACATCCTTGAATGGTAATTTCTATGCAAGAGAGCCCTTTGCACTGAGGGGCGGGGGGGAATCAGAGTGTGTATTTATTTTGTTGTTTCCTTCAATCCCTTTTGTTGTTGGGATAGGATAGTGGATTTTTGATACAGGTATCGAGAGATCTTTTTCGAAAAATGAAATATATTACGAATACGTATTTTGCATGTATACATGTATTTTGTCCAGATATAAAATGCCTTTTTTTTTTGGTTATATATCTGGTTAGATATATGACGCCCCCCCCCCCTGACCCCCACAGTAGTACTGTTGCTAACTCCAGCATATAAATTGTAAGCACTGAGAAGTTGAAATTAAAGCCGAAAAAAAATCTTAAAAAGCAGAGATGATGTGCCAAAAAATGTTTAAAAGCAGGCTTCCAAGTTAATAAAGCCCAGAAATGATTAAATGTGCCGTTTTGATATGAAGGGCACATGCAATAAATACGCAAAGAACACTGCAACACATGCAAAAGACGACAATCAATGACCTGCATCTCCTTCTACTGGCTAATGTGAGAACTGCCACTAGCATTTAAAATGAGCCTGATCCAGCGAGTTCACCGGGCGCTTAGCGGAGAGTCCTGGAAGCAGATGACGACAACTCAGACTTGTACAGCGGGAATAGTCAAGTTCCACTTCTGCCCCGAGCAGCGTTGCATCACCACCTTGAAGAACGGGTTGGTTGGAGTGGGCGTCACCTCCATGCAGCGTTTCGTGGCCAAGTTTTGGACCGAATTGCTCTGCATAGGGAACAAGGTTAACAGAGAGAATTTCTTTTTTGAGTTTTCAGTTAAACTTTCAGACTGTTTGAAGTCTCAGATTGGACGTCACAAGAACAAAGTGTCACCTGACTGAAAGTCCACTTGGTGTGCCTGATGTTAGACACCGTGCTGCAGTCAAGGAGCTGCGGTGCGACATTGGGGGGAATGTCCACCAGGCAGCGGGTGTCTGTGTAGCTGTTGCTCAGCTGACCCAGGAAAATCTGGCTGTCTTTGGTGTAGCGCACCAACTGTCGTAACAAAATGGAATGAGGGCATGTGAAGAGCAATACGAGAAGATATGCACACAAAAAGCTGTATCTGGTCGCCATTTTGCAGTTTTGGGAATTGAACTTAATGTAAATGTAATGTAACATCTGGGTTCAGATCCCAGTTAGGTTAAATCGTGACATCCAGTTGAGATTCATAGGCAAGACCCTTTACACTGTATACCAATTCCAGGTTACTGCCAGTCCCAAACCAGGATATAGATCGGTGGTGTGTGTCCAGCAGGTCATCCGCTTTAAAAACAATGTCCCAAAACATGCTGCTGACTCGGTGTGTGGATCCCTGAACAAGGAAAGAAAATGACCCCTTTCATGCCCACTGTAACCTGATACCATGATAAGCTGTCCACTGTAGTAACCGCTGTCCTTAAAAGGATTAAAGTAGTAAAATTTGTATTATTCTTAACCACAGCTATACTGAACCCGGTAATCCATTTCTTGGTCACTTTGACTCATCAGTATGGGTAGTTGGATTCAAAATCTTCACTCAACATTCTGGGGCACATCCTCAACAGAGTGCACTGCGCATAAATACCTTGGTCCCTTTTGGACTTAGCTATGTCACTCAGTTTGTATCACTATTAACCCAGCGATTTTAAGAGTGGTACGAACCTGGATGTTTTAGTATGGTTCAAAAGTAGCTTTCTTTGCGTTGATGATTGCGACATAACAAAGTGCTACGGAAAGTGGCCTCTGTTCTGGCTGCTCAGCCCAATATGGCAAAGTCAGTCATCATAATTTAGGGGTGCCTTGAGTAATGAGTGCCCTGACTTATGAATCAGAGTTTTACATTAACAACGGTCTGGGACCACAGACCACGTGACTGTGTGGGGCCAATCGAAGTTCACTGACGCCGGCCCGACCGGGCCAGTACAAATTTCATAAATACAATTAAAGTTCTTGGTTTTTAAATACTAAATATTGAATGGTATTTTTTGGAATGAGTTTTACTCATTCCATACTGGAAAAAAATACATCATATTAACAAATTGAGATAATTACACAGAAGCAATGTTTTCTTTAAGGCTTAAATATTACAGTAAAAAGATAAATATGAAATAATCATTGAAACTGACCCTATTATATCAAGAATCTCAAGAGCCAGTACCAGTTTTTCGCAGGGCCACACCAACTGAGCTAATACTGGCCCAACAGGGCCACCACCCAAAAAGGACTTGTAAGTGCTCAAATGGAGCAATTGAGGTACTGTCTTGGCATGTTGCCAAAGAGAGACGGTTGTTTCTTTGATTTTTTTGTTATTGTTGTTTTTACTTTCCATGGTTCCTTACTGAAGTAATTCACCCAAAATATCTGCTTCAAAACAAAACAGCTGGTATCTGTTCACTTTGGGGTGTGGGTGCTTCAGACTTTTTGATACATCATTTTTTTTTCTTACTTTTCAGGTTGTGTTCCAAAGGAATTGACCCTAAATGGATACTTCAAAACCAAACAGTTGACTTTTCAATCCGGAGTGTGACGTGTCATCACAGACCCTCTTCCTTCTGTGCTTTTATTTTGGAGAGTCCACTTCCAGGGACCTTCTGTGTCTTTTTCCCTGTAATTACCAGGCTGGGCCGGAGGGTGCTCCCACACCGGCAGCTGATCAGCAATCACCTCCTGCGTAAAAAAGCTCTGCTGATCTGCAAGCAGGTGCCAGATGATTCTCGCATTATGAGTGGTATCTAGGCCATTGCTAGTGCACACGCTTGCCATTTTTGTATTTTTGTGCATACTCAATTGTTCTTGTTTGTCTTGTTCCAGTACCTGCCTCCCTGCCCAGCCTGGCTCCACATTTATCCTCCCCGGACCATTTCACCTTGACCCTGCAACCCATCCTTCCCCCATCTCCTTTACTTTTGGATTCTCTGCCGCCATTACCTTTGCCACCCATAACACGGAGCGTGATTCCTTGAGACTTTTAGGTAAGTCCTGTCAAGATAGACATGTCTATCCAATTTGGTGTCAATCGGTGACACTGGTAAAGGGGAGTTCTTTTTTCTCACATTCCAGGGGGTGTTGCTGAAGCATTTCACCCAAATTAAATGCTTCAAACCGAATTGGATGACTTCATATACAATTTGGGGCAGAGATCCTTGAGGTTTTTTGGTACATCCTGTCAGGATAGACATGGCAACTCAATTTTGTGCCGCTCGGTGAAACTGTTTTCAGGGGATAATTTTTTTCTCAATTTCCGGGGGGTGTAACTGAGGAATTTAATCTAAAATAGCTGCTTCAGACCGCAATTGCAGACCATCTAATTCCGATACAATTTGGGGAGCAGATCCTTGAGACTTTTTGGTGCGTCCTGTCAGAATAGAGATCTCCACCAAGTTTGGTGGCAATCGATTTTAAAGCTGGTGTTCGGGGTTATTGTTATTCATTTATTTGTTTTTATGCTTGTATGATCGCGAGAGTGACGTTTCATTCAAAGCAGTAACACTCTAGCGTCGCCATCACTTATGTTTTTACATTTTATTTTTGAATGTGCTTCAACTTCTCTTTGTAGGTAAGGTAGTGTTGTTTATCTAAGGAGCCTACCTGAGGAGCCAAGCCATGGCAGGGGAACAGGATGGCGGCGTGGTCCACCTTTTCACCCTGGTCCAAACACAGTTTGTCAACCTTCCAGTTGTACATCTGAAATGATAAATATACCCATTTTTCATCTTCAAGCCATCAACAACAGCCAGACAATTACCCAAGTTGTGACTCCCAAAATTTGGGTTGGCCATGTGCAATAGAAAATGTAGACCCCGAAGCCAATTTGATTTCATGACATAGAATGTGGTGGGCCTGTCTGTCATCAATAGACCCACAAAAAAGTCTCAAAAAGCCATACCGGAAAAGATGGAAGACGTAAATGTTTGTAGTTGTGCCCAACCACATTAAAATAAATACATTTAAAAAACAATTGAAGGCCACTGAAGCTGGTTTGACTAAGTCTCATAAAATTTGGCAGGTATGTCTATGTACTAGAACTGACCACGTTAGGCTCAATTTGCTAAGTGTTGCCCAACCACATTTAAAAAATTCATAAAAATAATTCAGCCCCCAATATCTGTTTGATTAATTCACAAAAAATTGGTAGACATGCCTAACATGACTAGACTTGCCAAAAAAGTCTCAAGAAGCCATACCAGAAAAACACAGGAAGTCTGGCATTTTGGTTCAATGCGGCCATTTTGGCCATATCTAGGGGCTCTTGAAGGACAGACTTGTTCAAGAGATTCTGTCCAATTGCTACCAAATTGGAACCACATATTTTATAGACGGCTGGATGACACCAAATTGAGGTGTGGGGACTCACTGTGCCGTAGAGGATGGTGCTTTCGTGCGTCTTCATCTCAGGGTAAACGTTGTCGAGGTACCACTTGAAGTTCTTACACTGCAGTCTCTTCCTGAGTTCCACCCTCTCAGAGATGTTTCCATAATCGATACCATGACCCTAGAGCGCATATCCCGTCTAGTTAGTATTTCACAGACATAGCCTCACTTGCAACAACTCTAATTGAAAGAATATATGACCAATTTCCTAAACTCTTTATTTATTTATATTATTATTATTATTTTTTGGACATTGGAGTGAATCAGGTGTGTTGGAGTAGGGAGGGTCCTAAAACAGGCAGGATATGGCTCTCGAGGAGCCGGAGTTCCCTACCCCTGCTTTAGATCACTGACTTTTTCAATCTATAACTAAATTTTGTCTGAGGACAACACCAAACTCTAAAAGTAATCATTAAGACCCCTACAAAGAAGTATCAAAAAGCCATGCTTGAAAAGACACAGGAGGTCTTTTTGTTTGAAATGGATATTTGTAGGCTCATTTCCAGGTGTCCTGAAAAGACAAACCTTGTAGATTTTGTTCTCAAATTTGAACTGCGTGTACAAAACAGAAGGATGATTCAGCTGCCGTTGATAAGAATGAACGGAAAGGCCATGAATCTGTTCCAGCCCACACCAAAAGCACCACAATTGTTCTTGCTGCATGTTTCTCTTGAAGAAAACTGAAAACATGATCAAAGAGAATTCCAAGAAATAAACTTGGTTTCATCCATCCATTATCTGCACCGCTTATCCTCACGGGTGTGATGGAGCCTATCCCAGTTGTCTGTGGACAATTGGCAGGGTGCGCCCTAAACTTTTGGCTCGGACACACATAGACGAACAGCCATTCGCGTTCTCAATAACACCGCGGGACAATGGAGAGTGTTCCGTTAACCTCCCACACATGTTTTTGGAATGTGGGAGTTAACCGGAGTCACCGAAGAAAACCCACACAGACACAGGGAGAACATGCAAACTCCCCACAGGAAGGCCGGAGACAAAATCGAACCCTGCACCTCTGCACTGTGAGGCTGACGCGCTAACCAGTCGACCTACCGGGCTGCCATTGGTGGATAACCATCTGTCCATCCATTTTCTGATCCGCTTATCCTCATGAGGGTCATGGCATTGGTGGATATGTGTCAGTCAAATTTCAATATTGGGCCATCACAAAATCATCCACCCCATCCCCCGAGTGGCTACAGCAGGCATTTGCTTAGTTAAAACACCAGCAAATAACACTGCTCCCAAAAAGTGAGAGATGTTGGGCTTTGGGGAGCAAAAAGGTACTTGTGCATTTTAGGCTCAATCTGAAATCTCACCCCAAAATTAAATATTCCAAAGTTTTTGGTAGTAATGTATTTATATTGGATTGGATGTGTGAGAGTTACCTGCATTGGAATGTTCCAGGCCATGTAGAAGTTGCGCTTGTATTCGTCTAACCAAACCTCAGCCACACGAATCCCATTGCGCCGCATGAGGTGCGCCAGGGACTGTTCCAGGTAAGGTTTCTTGAAGCGCGTGATATGAGCTACGCGGGAGCACGGCAGCATCTCCATGCTGCCACCACACAGCCACACCTGCAGGGGACGCAGTCAGGCAAAATATTACAAAAGAATTGACCCACTAGCTAGCTAGATTGACTTGCTATGCCATATGCTTTTCACATTTTCGGTCCATCTTGCTTGTGGTGCTTAACATAAAAGAGCACTGAATGAATGTCGACTAAAATGTGCAGCTGTTGTGACAGTGTAAAGATAGTGGATAATTAAAGATGAGTTGAGCTGAGTTCAGTTAGCTTTTCTGTGAGCCACTAGATAGCTAGTTTTTGTGTTAGCTCCTGGCGAGTTATACTGGCTTACTTGCTGTGATATGCTTTTCACATTTTCAGTTCATATTGTTTGTGATTTTTGACAAGAAGCAGCACGGAGTGAGTGATGACTACAAATGTAGCTTTTGTGTGAGCAAATTGGTAACTGTCTTTTGTGTTCGCCGCTAAATTAGACTGGCTTGCTAGTTGCCGTATACTTTTCACATTTTCTTGCTCTCCTGTGAAAGTCACGTACTGTATGTCCATTTTTGTAAAACGTTCATGTTATTGGAATGTCCAAAAAATGAACACCTCATGGAGATAAACATTTTAAAAAGACAAAAATGGACATACCGGTTTTTCACAGGACAGCGACAATTTGCGGTCCATTTTGTTTGTGATGTTTGACAAGAAGGAGCACTGAATGAATGTCGACCTCTACGTTAGCTTTTGTGCTGGCTGCTAGCTTTTGTGTTAGCCACTGGCGAGCAATACTGGCTTGATATGCTTCTGTGCGTTTCATATTTTCGGTCCATCTTGTTTGTGATGTTTGAGAAGATGGTGCATGGAGTGAAGATGTAGACTACTGCATTAGCTTCTAGTGCGTGCTGCCAACCAGCTATTGTATAATCGTCCTTAGAGTTGGCTTTTTTTTGGGGGGGGGGGGGGGGTGATGAAACCAGATGGGATACTAACCCGGATACCTAGTTCCACGTTCTCTCCCCCGTAGACTTCCATGCCAGGGTCAAACAAGCCTAGCTCCCCAAAGTAGACTCGGTTTACCACGAAGGAGCAGCCAATCATGGCGGGACTTCTGTCATATGACCCAAAAAATCAGGTTAACAATAACATTTTCTATACAGCGTTTCAACATGACGTCAGACGTATCCCCATTCTTCCATACATCCTAACTGGCAGTGTAACCACAAACAGTTTTTGTCATTGTTTCCGTTCAGGTTAATGGTAGTCAATCAGTTTTTTTCCACCTGGAAGTACCCCTTGCGCCTCTTGTTTCCAGGCATTATGAGAAGGCATATTGTCGTAAGCCGTTCGAATGAAGGATGGATGAGTTACACGTTGTGACCCACCTGATGGGGGCAGAGTCATCCTTCAGGGCCTTCCAATCATTTGAGGGTTTGATGTATTTACACCACAGCTGCCAGTCGTAGCCGTGGGACGGTTGTCCGTAGGAGACCAACTGGAAGGTATCATGGTCGATGTTGTCGATTGAAGGCAAGATGATCCTTGTGCGGTCCTCTTTGATCCGCGCCAGAACCGGCTCGGCCCTAGATGGGGAGTGATCACATAGCTTGGTTAGCAACAGACTTTAACTCTTTACTGTAATGTCCGCATGATAGCATCCAAGAACTGACAAGATCATGCCGACGACCCGTTTTTGTCTTTTATACGACATTGTACTTCATCTGAGACATTGGTTTTATGTCTCAGTGAGTGCTCCTGTTTTCTATTGGCAACAGAGTTCCAATGGCTTTCAGTGACCACTTTACAGTTAAGATCAATTTTCTTTTGACGGGAACAAGGTAATCATCTGAGGGAGGTGTTTGTCTTCAGTGAATGAGTCACTTCACACATCATCTGAGAGCATTTGCATCCCTCGTCAGGTGCTGCTTTTTTGGTTACCAACAGATTTCCGATGGGTCACTGGGAGGCATTTATTGGACATAGGTGTTTTTCGTGAAAGTGCCTCGCAAGGGTATTGCCCTTTTGATTTGCAATGGGTTAATGTTAATGTTTTACAATTGCCTGGTTTGTTTTTCTGGTGGAATCTCATCTCAGAAACTCTTGATGTGTCTTATTAAGTACTGCTGTTTTGGTATTATAACAGAATTTCAATGGGTTTCAGTGTACACTTTACAACCAGATTTTTCCCTAATGGAACAAGGGAGGCGTTTCTTGGACAGATGGTACACAAAAGTAATTTGATGTCCTCACCAGAAGGGGGTGAACTCCATGTGGGCATCAAAGATTCCTGTCACCTCGGCGGTGGCCACCCTCCAGCCCTCGATCCTGGCTCGAATCAGACCCTCCCGCTTTTGATTCCTGACAATCTTGACCAAACCAGGGTAGCGCTTATTCACGTACTCCTCCAGTGGGCCTTTCAGTTGCGCTGCAACAGAACAGGAAAGCAGGAACATCATCTTCTTTTGGCAAAGTACAGCACCCCCTGTTGGCACCAGATGTCACTTCTCAAGACATTTGTCCTTGTATGAACTGCTCCAAGGCAAGTTTTGTTGCTGTTTTGTGAAGGCGAAGAAAAACACCATCATGGAAATTAGATTGAAACATTTGTTTCTCTTAGATTAGATTATGTACATATCACATGAATAACCTGGCACTTGGGGCCAATGAAGTCTAATTTCAGCCAGGGAGGGATGGTCATTAAAAAGACAAATTTGTATATCCGATTGAAGATGAAAGTATGCTGAAGCTGTTGCGAGCACACCACAAAGTGAGGCAAACCTTGAGTACTTATGTCAAAACGCCGGTTTTGCTGAATATTACTTGACCTCCTGTGTGTTGTCATCTGCCATCAGAGACTTGGCATGCTGTTAGCATGTCGGTTCATGATCACTGCGCTAACACATCAACTCTGGACACTTCCTGTCCTGTCTTGTCCCAACCTTTCCCATCCTATCCTGTCCTATATGCAACTTGTTTCATGTCTTCCTCACAGGCTCTGGAAGCACTGCCTGCCCTCCTTTGTAGTTAAGTATAGTACGTCTTGGCTCGCTTTACCTGTTCTGTTCCCTCCTTTCCCATCCTCTCCCGATCTGTCCTGTGCCTTCCTGTCTTTTACTGTATAATCTTTGTGAACTCAGCGCCCAGGCATTTTGCCAAATAATTCGATAGTAATGGCATAGAGCAGTTAACGGGACAATCAACAATGCAGTACAATGGCCGACTGGCGACTCGGCATTCTGTAAATCACGTCACTCGCCAGGCATTGCTAAACAAAAGCATTTTTGTTGTTACGCATGTTGGTATGGGTCTAACGATGAATCTGGGCGGCTTTTGTTTCAAAAAAATGAAAGTATGCTTGAAGTAGTTTTAGTCAAAAGATGGTTGGCCGAGTTTAATTAATTTTGTGAGTGACCCCACAACTGTATTAACAACTTGTGCCTGACACATGTTTTGGTGGAGCGATATTTTGTCATTGGCAACTTAAGTATCTGTTTGATATGATAAAAATAAAGTGTGATCCCATCCGTAGGCCTCTAGTCATAAAGCAAATGTGCAGTCACATGAAAAAGTGATAGGCTGTCGTTATTAAGACACTACCACAATCATCAAACCACTAAACAGCCTTAAAGAAACCCTGATCAGGACACGGGTATAAAAGAAAAAATATATATAAGAGGTCTTCAGCCATCTGGTTCAGAAAGGTTTCTATGGAAACACCGTTCTCTTTAGAAACTGGATAAGACCATATCGGAAAATAAAGACATTGCTCCAGTGAGTTAAGCTAGTCGGCCTTCCATGCATGTGTTTGAGGCGGGACAGGATGGTGACCAAATCGTCTGTGCCTCTCTCTCAACTGCTGCAGCATTGGACTCTGGACTTTTACTTGCTAGAAAAAGAAAACTCTTTTTTTTTTTTTTTTTTTTTTTTGTTTAGCCTGTGTCAGCGGAGTATTCTCTCACCATGCGAGTTGTATTCTTTTCCGGGAAGGGGTACCCCGATCAATTCCCGACACAACACAAGACCAAAAAAAAAAAAACAACCAAGCGAGAGCTTTCATAAGTCAGGTGACCTGCTTGTTTTACTGTCATTGTTCTCTGTTATGTTTTTGATTTGTTTTCATCCGTCGGTCCCGTCTCAATGCTCATTTTGACTGTTTTCTTACGGGCATTTAAGTACGTGTTTGATTGTCCGCACCGTCGTCGCTGCAGTCGTCAACCAGAATGATTTCCTTGAGCAGGTGGGCAGGTGTGTGATTGACAGCTGAGTGGATGGAGCGAAGGATGACAGACAGGGCTTCATTGACGAAGATGAAGATGAGGCCGATCTGGGGAAGATCTGACGGGTAGGTGTACTCTTTGCATCTACACACATTCGTACACACAGACACATATAGACACATGGGCACACACATACTTATTGTTGCCTGATGATTTGTTTTGAATGGCCCATATACACTATATCGTATATGCTCACCCATCCTAATAATCAGAATCAGGTGTTCCAATCACTTCCACTGCCAGAGGTGTATAAAACCAAACACCTTGGCATGCAGTCTGTTTCTACAAACATTTGTGAAAGAATGGGTCACTCTCTGGAGCTCAGTGACTTGATGATGCAGATGACCTATCACAGCATTTTGGACTGCATATTACTAGCATGACATTAGCATTTTGAGCTAACAACAGCAGTGCATAATTTTACGAAGCAGAAAAGTAAGTTTTCACTCTTAGTGGAAAAATATGGGCCATGTGAACGACCGCATGGCTTTTAGACCACGTGTCAGTTGGCTGATGGTCGCATTTTTGAACTAACAGCTGTATAGCATATAGCATGAAAGTCCATTTGATCTCTGATCAAAAAAATTGATGCGGGGTGATTATTTATCTATTTTATTTATTGAGTAGTGAGCCATGAGGATTTTTAGCAAACAATAGTAAAGCATTTCGAACCCTGCACCTCTGCCCTGTGAGGGCGACGTGCTAACCAGTTGACCACCGGGCCGCGTAATCACTATCTGCTGACAACCACATAGCTTTTGGGCTCACGTGAGTAAGATGACACTAGTAGTTGGAACTAACAATGGTATAGCATTATTTTATCATCTGCACAGCTTTATTATCAGGTTTTAAACTGTAATTTCTTTCTTTTATGGCAGAAAGTATTAATTTTCTTTCTGTGTCGGATTGGCACTCACTTGCTGGGTCTGAAGTCCGGAATTGTTCGGTCCAGAGAGATCCTGTCGCTCATGATGGGATCATAGCCGTACTTGATCCTCAGGGTTTGGGCTTCGGCTTTGTCTTTCGGGGAAAGCGTGATGGGAAGGCCGTCTGAGCCCGGAGCGCTGAAGCCCTCAACCAGGCCCAGACGTTTGGAAAGACCTGAACACGGCACAATTATGATTCAGTAATCCGCAAATAATATTGTACAGTCTACTGTACATGATAATGGTACCTTGTCTTCCAAGTTTAATGCGGACTGCTCACCAGTCAATGTCAGGGCAAACTCTTAAAGCTGCTGAGTTAAATGTAACCCAAATTGATTGATTCAGCTAACCAAGTACTGGGTCCAAAAGGAGCTGAGCCAATGCTGGGTTATTAATCCCCAGCACAGTGTGTTGAGGATTTGACCCCGCACGGTTTTGATCCGACAATGGGTTAAAAACACCCATGCTGATGACTTCAAGCTACCAAGAAATGGGTTACTGGGTTATCGGTATAGCTGTGTTTCATAATAATACGATTTTTATTATGACAACATTTTCAAAAAATAAGTAGCAATGTGCCCTGGTCCGCAAGTCACTTGCAAGGTACGTTTGGCACAGTTTTTGTATTGGATGACCTTGCTGACACAATCTGCCCATTTTTAATTCAGGCTTTGCCGCTTGACACCCAACTGAATGTTAGGTTTCACTCTGACTGTGATTTGAAACGTGATCCTGGTGTCCCAAGTTCGTGGTGTTTACCCTCTGAACCATTGAGCTGCCACCAACGTTTCTTAAGAATGTTACATTCAATTGACTTCGACACACAAACATGTTCAAAAGGTAGCTAGCTTCAGCTCTTCAGAAAGCCCGAATGCAATCCTCAACCCAATTTGCTGAGTCAAAATAATCAACCCGGTCTGCTCAGAGTCCATAGTTACCCAGCATGTGGGTTAGGGGAAAACCGCAGCATTTTTAAATGTGTAGATAAACAATTTCAGGGCACGAGTTAAAACAGGTGATGTTCAATTTGGTGACGTGACCAGGAAGTACTGTCAGGATTGGTTGAGTCCTACCGCTCAGGTGTTTGAACACGATGTCCTCCAGGTAGCTGAGCCTCTCCTTCAGAGTGTCCTGCACGCTCTCGCTGGTTCTCTCCCATGCCATTGTTGTCTTATCCAGTTCTGGCTCAGTCACCGGCTCCATTTGCGTCGTCTTCTCCACCATTCTAGAATCAGGCAGGACTGGAACAGTCGAAGGCAGAAACGGACCATTTTGCAACCATTTGGTGTTGGTCAAGAGAATGAATATTGCCGCCAGCCCCAGAACATTGAGCAGGAGTAGAAACTTCCATTTTCTCCCCTTGAAAGCCATGACGAGAAGACAGTGGTGACATCTGTGAAAGCGGACAAACTGGACGAGGTGTGTGTCATAGAGTCGGATAACGCCCATGTCATTAATGTGTAATTAGCAGACAAGCGTTGTCGGGAGAATGCCAAAAATGAGGCGATGCCACGCCCCTTGCATGATGCCTGGAGTCAAGTTGTGTGAACCAGGTCTCCTTAAGTTGTTAAAGTCAGCGTCATGGCAGAGATACAGAGACCCAATTGTACTCTGCGAATATTCACGGTATAAAGTGTTGGGAGGGAGATGGCCTTTCTCCACGTGTTCGTTAATTTCAGATGGCGAGGATGTTGGCTATCCAAATACAGGCTGGAGACGATGAACAGTTTCTTCGAAGCTTTTATTCGCAGAATATTCCGGGCACCAATGAGTTAAAGACAAATGGCTGTGGTGGTCACAACAATTCACAACATATTTATATCATCAGAAGGGCGGTACTGAAACTTCATGGTGCGGCATCGGGACTTTCGTTTCTCCTAAACCGCTTCTGAGATTGTATCAACTGGCGCATTCCGATGATCTGTGCGTCTTCACGAGGTCTCCAGTAAGGAGTGTGTCAAATTTAACTGATGAGTGATTCAAGGACGCAAGATTTCAGTTATAGTTATACAGGGATGACTAAATATGGGCAGAAGACACACTTCAAAAGCCAAAGTCATCTTTGTCAGGGGGGCCACATTGTCGTTGTGAATTCCTTCGCAGGGCCATTGAAGCCAAATAAAGGTATTATTGTCTCATATTATATACACACACAACAAATTGATGACTAACTGATTTTGAAATCAAAGGCCAGTAAAAAACTGTTCACATATTTGAAAAGGGAGATTGGTAACAAGGGTGGCACTGTGGAGTACTGGTTAGCACGTCGCCCTCACAGTGCAGAGTTACAGGGTTTGATACTGGCTCCGGCCTTCCTGTGTGGTGTTTGCATGTTCTCCTCGTGCATGCGTGGGTTCCAAAGTAGTACTGTGCCAAACGTACCTTGAAAATGTTGTCATAATAAATTCCAAAAACGTGCTTGACAGGATGATGGAACACCTACGGACAGTTTAGAATCTAAACTGTCCCTTGGTGTGATTGTGAGCAAGATTGGTTGTGCCCTGCGACTGGCTGGCAACCAGTTCACGGTGTACGCTGCCTACTGCCCGAAGACAGCTGGGATACTCAACTCTCAACTCAAGTGTATTTATAGAGCACTTTAAAACAACCATCGCAGTATACAAAGTGCTGTACATGGAGCAAATATCATATATTAAACAAGAAATTAATAACGAAGACAGTAGAAAGCACAAAAACAGTCAAACTAAGATCAAGTCCGAGTCATGCTGAGTCAAAGGCCAAAGAATACAAGTGAGTTTTGAGGTGGGTTTTAAAGATGGGTAGCGAAGGGGCTTGCCAAACGTTCAATGTTTGTGTGTGTGTGTGGGGGCGGGGGGGGGGGGTCATTCCAAAGAGAGGGATCAACAACGGAGAAGGCTCGATCCCCTCTGAGCCTCCGCTTAGTTCTTGGTACCTCTAATAGTGTTTGGTCCGCAGACCTGAGGCACCGGGCAGGTGCGTAGGGGCGGAGGAGCTCAGAGAGGTAAGGTGGAGCGAGGCTATTTAAACATTTGAAAACCAATAATAAGATCTATAAAAGAACTCTAAAATGTATAGGGAGCCAGTGAAGGGATGCCAGAGTAGGAGTGATGTGCTCCCTCTTACGTGCACCAGTCAAGAGGTGAGCAGCAGCATTCTGGACCAACTGGAGACCCTTAATAGAGGATTGGCTGATTCCAAAGTAAAGGGATGGGCTCCGGCATGCCTGCGACCCTTGTGAGGATAAGTGGATTCGAAAATGGATGGATATATTAGTAACAAAAAAATGCTTGCAATATGACATTTTAAAAAGTGAAGGCAATTTGCAATTTTGGTATTATACCACAAAACAAGAAGTGGATGCACATAATTTGCATTTGTGAGCCACATAAAATGATGGGGCCCAGATCTGGCCCCTGGGCCTTGAGTTTGACACCTGTGATATATGACTATAATAATAATAATAATAATAATAGATTTTATTTATAAGCGCCTTTCAAGACACCCAAGGACACTTTACAATAACAAAAAACACAAAACAATACGGGTTGAGCAGCGGCAGCCAAAACGCGCCAGCGTTCACTCAACCCAAAAGTCAGAAACAAGGGAGGGACAGGGGGAGAAAAAAACCCACGCTCGAACTACCCTCATTTGAGGATAATTTGAGTGAGGCAAAAAACTCCTGCACAAGCATATGACAGTTACAACAGGTCACAAGACATAAACAATGAAGACGGTGAAACAAGGGAATGTATGAGGGAGGGGGTGATGGTGGGGGACTAGCTTCCGTGCGTACTTTCATCAGGGGAAGGTCAAGATAGCAGATGTTGTTTTGGTAGCAGGCTGCCCAAGAATTTAAGACAGCCTTGAGTAGTGTTGCTTTCTGTCAGAAAGCCATTATATCCGATTCTGGTCATTTTTTTCTTGTCCCTCAAACATTACACAGGTCAACAAGTATTTATTTACCTAATGTTTTAATCTGAGAAGCAGGTAAACGTCTGTAGATTTTTTTCCCTTTGTTTTGCACAGATTGAGCACTAGCCCTTGTTTTTTTCCACGTCAGTGTTAGGGTTCGTGAGAAATGAGCACATGCAGACACAATGAACTCAGAAGGATTTATTTGCCAGGTGTGGGACAGGTTGAGGTGGCAGGAATTGAATGGATGACAAAGCAACCAATTCAAGGAGCGCGGGACGTAGGAGCGTAACGGCTTGGCAGAAGCAAGTGCGGCAGGAAAGATCGCTGACGAACTGGCAACGGCTGGCTGTTCCGGCTGGCTTTTATGTTGCGAGTGGCTGATGAGTTGAAGACTCGCAGGTGTGTAGGAGAGGGAGGCAGATGCACCAATTAGCGAGGCGCCCAGCCCACACTGAAAACGTAACAAAACAAAAGGGAGGGGGCGACACCGTGGACAAACAATGCATTCTAACAATCAGGTTTTCAAAGTAATCATATGATTAAAAAAAAAAGTTGTAATATAACAATTATGCTATGAATCCCAATACGTGGTAAAGTCCATATTGTGCAAGCTTTCAAACTTCAAAACAAAAAATTAAAATATCTCAATAACCTGAAGTTCTCTTTCCTAAAGGAAAGAGATGTTCAAAATCAGTTGCTTGTCTGTGTGCCACACCTTGCTAACGATTGGCAACCGGCCCATGACACTGGTCAACAACAAGTTTTAAATCAGTGATGGCTTTGTGTCCCTAGAACAGGGGTCACCAACCTTTTTGAGAGTGAGAGCTACTTCATTTGTCCTGATTGTGTGAAGGGCGAGCAAATTGATACACGTCTGTGTCATATAATAGGCTATTATTATATGAGTAGTGCTTTATGAATGTTTGCACTGTGAAACGTCATATTCCAGTTGATTGACAGGTCTCGCCTATAAGGGGGAGTTCCAGGAAGTGACTGTTAGAGTGAGCACACCACGTTTGACGGCTCTGCCATGTTATTAAAAAGTCGAATAAAACGTTAAGCTTGTCTGCTGACCATCATTACAGTCTGAAACAAAATTTGTACAAATTACATTTAATAATATTAGAATATTAGATGGATACTGTAGCTAGCTAGCTAAATAGGTAGCTATAGAATCTATAATACTGCCTGCGTTTGCATTTTTAAATCATAATTTTTACCAGCAAATCACAAACCTAGCACTGGCGGGCTACTGGTGTGGTCCTCACGGCCCACCTGGTGCCCACAGGCACCACGCTGGAGACCACTGTCCTAGAAGTATTTTTGACGCTGATTGGAATCTGGATCTTTACTCTTTTTTTCTAGCACATCGGGTTTTCAACCCTTTCAGGGACAGCGGTTACTACAGTTGACATCTTGCCATTGTATCAAGGTACAGGTTATCATTATTGGTGCATGAAAGGCTAAAGATATTTTCATTTTTTTGTTTTTTAAGTTTGACCTTTAAGTTTGGCGATGTAATGTATAGCTATGACCTTTCAGAAAGAAATTCCCTCTGAACCAAACCCTTAATTCATAAATATCACTTAATACATTACTACTTTACATATTATTGTTATAATTACAACCTGATGTGCTGTAGAAAAAAAATGAGGGCACATTTGGAATCTGCTGTTCATCTAGAAAAGTTTACTTGCATCTCTGATTTAAACATTTTACAAACAAAAATTGTTGACTAATGTCTTTATGATGTCATGGGACTAGTCCATTGGTCGTGTGTACAGATCTTGACATTACTTGGCGACCAGTCCAGGGTATATCCCGATTCTCTCTCTAAAATTCATGTTTGGTTCAATGAAAACTCAACATTGTCCATAAATTTGCATTTGAGGGTGAATATTTCTTTCACATTGTTCCAAAATTGGTTTGTGCCAAGGACGGCCTCCATCCCGTCTCCTTCATCTGTGTGAGTGTTGTACAACCAGTATGGATAGTGCACTAATTAAAGTTGTTGGTTCACGTAGATAATCTTCATTGCGTCACTCCCAACAGACAAAAAGTCTTAAATAATCGAGCGCAAACTGTGTTTAGACTTGACTGGTGATACCTCACCAAACAAGAAGTTCCAGTGACGAGAAGGAGCTATTTTCTGCAAGTTGCGAGGCCTTGTGTCAAAAACTCAACTTAATGATTTCTGAGCTGTACAATGTCGTAAACACTCAACTAAATCCAGGAGTGACGACTTATTACTGTTAGTTCCTGGAACTAATGCGTTCCGATCAGATGTGTTCCAGACCCTGTTCCAAAAATACCAAATACTTGGCACTAATAGGGGAAACGCTTTAGTTCTTGTTGTCCCAAAGGTTCCTGGAACTCTGAAAAGTATATTCACAGATTTGCTGTTGCCCCCAACAGAAATTGGCCCTTGGAAAGTCCTAGATCCAAAGGCATGGAGGAGAGTAAACAAACAATGGAATCTAGCGACGCATGTCCAGGAATGTCTACCCAGGAACTGTTGTAGGGCCTTTTTGTGTTTGGACGACAGGAATGACTCAACCCAGTTTCGGTTTCAGAAATATTTACCTCAATACTAAATGTAGACGGTTATTCCAACACTTGAAACACAATGGACCTTCAAAAGGTTCCTAGTGCTGTGCTTTTGGTCTTGAGTAGTACACAAAAAATATATTTTTAATTCATACAATGTAGAAGAAAAGTTTCCACTGTTGAGAGGTAAAGATTCCTGGAAGTGAAACTAAATGATGCCATTCCGAGTAGTCAAAAATGCACTTTAAAGTTCCAGAGTCGTACTTTGTACTAATAACAAATTCTCAAGAACTGACATAGCATGGAACTTGACCAAGGAACTAGTATCCTTTGGAGACACATTGTGCGTTTGGAACTGGGGAACTATTGAATATTTTAACGGCAAATTTCCAAATTTAGTTCTTGGGATTTGTAGGCCCTGGGACTAAACGGTTCCGATCAGATATGTTCAGTGCTGCAGACCACATCTCAAAGGTTTCTGGACCTTGGAAAAGTACTCCCCCTTCTTTTAAATTACCCCTCAACTAAATTTAGTCATAGTCATTACTGTAGTCCAAACACAACAGTCCTTCAAAAGGTTCCTCATTAATAGTTAATTTTATAACTATAATAATATAATCATTAATATTTTATTACAAATGTAAATAATGAAACAGGAGCCATTCACAAATAAATAAAAAGACAAAAAAGTAGCATTAGAAAAAAGTACTTCGCAATCATATCAAAAAGTTTCCAAAAGGCCAAAGCTCATCAGTTTCCGTGGCCAGCACTTGGTGGAAGAAGCATGGCAACCCTCTTCTCATTTTTTTTTTTTTTACATGAATCCATCCAATCGCATCAGCCTCCTGGCACGAAGCTCCTCAGCCGTTAAGCGGAAGCCGTATGGAGGTGGAGCCGCAAACCGAGCCGCACCGTCTTCGTGGCGTCCTGAAAAACACATTAGCAGAGAGCGATGTTGTTTGCTTCAAGAAAGACTCATGCGATAGCCATTTGTGCTAACCGCACTTTAGCTTGACTGGTTACCTAGCTGGCACATGCTAGTTACTTGGCTCTTGCATTTGAGTCTGGTTTGTTTGTGACTTTCTCCAAAATAAGGTGCACTGAGTCACAATGTAGCCTACTAGCCCACTTAGCGTTTGCTATTTGAATCCAAGTTAGCATCTACCGTTAATTGCTCTTTGTGAGAAATATTGTCATTGTCGCAAAAGTAATGATCTGTTACCAACCCCCGCCCCTGTGCCGACCTGTTTCGCGGAGACTGTTCCTGATGGCTGCCGCCAGCTGTTCTTCCTCCGTCATTCCGTCCGTGTACGTTGATGTTCCATCATCTGCTGCGTACTGATTGCTTTGGGAGTGTCTGCCGCTGTAGCCTAACATGAAAACAGTGTGATTAGTATCGGGTCATTATTTAAAAAAAAAAAAGTGGATTACATGGTGTCAGCATGTTACCTGAGGATCTGTGGTACGTTCTGGGCGCAGAAGTGCTGAATGACATCAGCCCTGATGAGAAGAACAATTATAGTATGTACAGTATTCAGTTATATCTTATTCATCTATAATGTTCCCTTGCTATTTGCCGAAGCTATTGCAAATTTTGAGGCAATTGCTTACACAAGTCCTTATTTAAAGTAGCGCACCGACATTGCAGTACCACATTGTGCTACAACATGCCAGGCAGCACTGAGCACTTTTGAACGAGGTAAAGAGTCAAAGTAGTAGCATGTCCATGAGTACTGTTGTGCGCTCTGTTTGTATGTGTTGCTGCTCTGTGTGCGTTAAAGTCGTACTCGTTGAAAAAATTTGTTTCCATCAATGTTAATTTCCGTTAGCCCGTCTATGGCCTTTTGCATTACATGCTAGCATTAAGCTACTGACGTTCAGTACACCAAATGATGGGTTTTGGTTGGACATTGTGATGTTTAAATGTGGAGTGATTATATTAATTCGATTCTCTTGGAATTTTATGTGGCAGTTTTACAGCAAACTTCAACCGGGAGCTGTAGGATGGCAGAATTCTGGGACGGCAGAATCACGTGCTTGACATGTTTTGCTATGCAAGGAACGTGTTGCATTCAGGTTACTTTCATGCCGAGGACTTGCAAATGCACCGTGCAGTTCTGCACATTAATCGTTTTTCTTTCTCGTATAACATTTCTAAATGATGACATTTCGATGAATTGCCAAACCCTACAGGAACCTTGACTGGGATATCAAAGTAATGTAAAAAAAATTCTCAAGCTCACCAGCACACATCTTCATCATCTTCTTCAGTGGTCCGGTTGTGTAGAGGAGGCCCACCAGGATACCCGCCAGGTGGCCAATCAGGGAGGTCCTGGTGAGGATGCGGAAGACAGTTACTGCCACCCTTGCTGGCTGCTTCACTCCAGAGTGACGAGGACTCACTTACCCGGGCGCTGTGATGTGGATGAGGACGAGCTCCACCCAGCTGGCATAGCGGTTGGACACCGGGAAGCCCATCACATATGTCACGCCGCCGGGGTGGTAGTGGTTGTTCAGGACCTTAAGTGCAAAAATCACCCCTAAGACACATCAAAACAAATGTTCATAAAAAATCAATACTAAGTTCAAATCACATTGTTACTCATTTCTGAGGTAATTCTTTCACGTGTTGACTCCAGTCAATGTTTCTGTAGCGTCGTTACATATTTTGCCTGTAACTCATTCACTCCCAGACGTTTTTAAACGTCTTTTCAGACTTGGTCCAGATTTGGCTGGTACTGAATGAGTTTTAATTTGTTCAGTGGATCTAAAACCTCATCCCTAAAGTTTTTGTTTTCATGGTTTCAATATTCTAAGTTGAATTTGTCAACCGTCTCAAATTTTGCTAATATTTCTAGGTTCAATTGTTGCTGCATATTGTGGCTTTAATTTGTTCATTGTGTTAAATGCGGCCATTCCAGCCGTGTTTGTTACATAGTGTTGCTTTAATCTGTTAGTTACGGCTAATGCAATAAATATACGTTATTGCTTCTGCCATATGCAGCCAAAAATCTGTAGGTTCCATGTTACATTCAGACCGTTGGCTTTATTTGTTCCACATTGATGCTTTAAGTTGTTCTTTGTATCAAATGCAGCCAGTATTTTGAAGCAAATTTGTTCCATATTGTTGCTTTCATTTTTTTTCCTTCAGCCGAATGCAACCGATGCAGTATCTGTCCATTCCATTGTTACATATTGCTGTTTTAGCTACTTAATGTGTCAAACACAGCGTGTTAAGTTGATTTGTTACATATTGCTGTGTGAATTTGTTAAATGGTCGAATGCAGTCAATATTTTCTTGTTATGTCTCATTTGTGTAGAAGTCCAACCTGAAAATCCGACGGCACAGGCGGCGCTGTACGACTGGTCCTCGGTCAGCTGGGTGAGCCCTGCCTCCAGCGCCAGGTAGAGCGCGCCGGTGAGCAGCGAGAAGACTGCCAGTACGTATGCGAACCAAACGCTGCCCAGACGGCGTTCCAGACGGATCCCCTTCATGACGAACGACACCATGTTGAAGTAGAGGTGCATGTCGTCGGCGTGGTGGAAAGGAGACAGGAGGAGGCGGCGCCACTCGCCCGACCAGTACGCCTGATGGACGCTCACACATGCCTGCGGAGAAGGGGGGGGCCAGCATGTCACGGGTGAGCGAGTCACATTCGTTGTTTTTATTAGGAGTCTACTTTCTCAAAAAGAAATTCATTTAAAAAAAATCTCCAGCTAATACATTGTTATGGATATTTTTATATTTCTCATTGAGAGTGTTTGTATTTTTTCAATAACTTTGAATTGAGACAAAAAAAAAGTGTATTTTTTGTCTTTTTATTTTTCAAATGTTTTAAACACAAACTTTTGGGGTTCAGATATTTTATGTACGAGTAAGATTTTTCTAATGCCATTCTTTGAGTGCCGTTACCGTGAAATGTTGTTTGTCAACAACATATTCTTATGGTGGCGGCAAGGTGGGTGGACTGGTTAGCACGTCGGCCCCAAAGTGCAGAGGTGCAAAGTTCGTTTCCAGCTCCAGCGCTCCTGTGTAGAGTTTGCATGTTCTCCCAATGCCTGTGTGGGTTTTCTTTGGGTACACTGGTTTCCTCCCACATTCCAAAAACATGCATAGCAGGCTGATTGAACACTCCACATTGTCCCTCGGTGCGAGTGTGAATGTGAATGGTTGTTCGTTTACGTGTGCCCTGCAATTGGCTGGCAACCAGTTCAGGGTGTACTGCCTATTGCCTACTGCCCGAAGACAGCTGGGATAGGCTCCAGCACCCCCCGCGACCCTTGTGAGGATAGAGCGGATCAGAAAATGGATGGATGGATAAACCTGTGTGGCGTACCTTCATCAGAGGAGCTGCGGGGAAGAGGAAGAGGTAAGCGTTGAGGCCCAGCATGGCCAGGGTGACGGGAGGGATGTTCTCCAAGCCCAGCTGGTAGAGCTGCGAGACCAGCAGCAGCAGGCCGAGATATGAACTTCTGTGACGGCCCCGCATTCTCGAAAGTCGCCTCTTTCTGCTTTGGAGCATCAACACAAAATGTCAACTGCCATTCATGATCATCTGATACTGAATGGTCATTTGTCTCCTTATGTACCCTTTGACTGGCGACCAGTTAAGGGTGTCGTCTGCCTTCTGGCCAAAGTCAGCTGGGGTAGGCTCCAGAAACTCCCCGCGACTCTGTTCGAGATAAACATTGTTGAAAATGGATGGATAAATAATAATACAAAATAAAACTAAACCTGATCTTTTCCCCCTGGTTCTGATCAGCCTTAAAGTGCCTGATTTCCAATGTCGGGATTGGGACATCTGATCAGGGTTTGATGTTGATGTTTGATACGATTATAGATGAGTGACACTGACGACACCTACTCCATGTACATTTTTCAATTTTTAGCTGCTCAAAATGTAATTTTTTGTCAAATTATTTAAAATGTTTCAAATAGTTTTATTTTTTTGTGTAACATATTGAAGGTTTTGTAAAATATTGTAATTTTACATACATCTTTTATACATAAATATGTTTTGAATGTTCTCGTATTATACGTATTTTCCCAAATGTTTGTTTGACTTTGTCCAAAATAGTTTTTATAACATTTTGAGCACCAATGCTAAGTTTTTTGATTTTATACACATGTACCTCATGCTTTGACTTGTTCCACTCCCATTACAGATCTTTCAACTTGTTTATATTCCCTCACGCCATTCCAAAAGTTCCAAACAGCACAGGCAGTGTGATAATTAACACGGCGTTGCGTCACCCTTCGCTCAAATAAATGCGTAGTAACGCTTGTCTTCCGTATTCGAAAGTTTACAACGAATGTACATTTGTTTCACGGATCGCTGTGCCATATTCTATTTTTATTTACGTTTTCCACAACATTGGTTTTCAAGTTATAAAGTACTCGTGCACCGACTAAATAAAAAGAAATCTTTCGACTGATTTTTTTTTTCAAAGTAGTGACAGGTGCTTGTTTGTTCCGTAGCTGGCGTAATATAGAAAAAGGACTTACTTTCGCTTCTGCGCTGTTTCTTCGTCGAATGCTAACGCTAATGCTAACAGGAACTGTTAAATACTGTATGACGCTGCTTCGAAACGTGCAAACGAATCCAGGAAGCGACACTTTTTTTTTACAATCTTTATTGAACGCCACTAGTGACAAAACCGAAAAACCGACAAATATGTTCATATTAATAATAATAATAATAATAATAATACATTTTATTTATAAGCGCCTTTCAAGACACCCAAGGACACTTTACAATAACAAAAAACACAAAACAATACGGGTTGAGCAGCGGCAGCCAAAACGTGCCAGCGTTCACTCAACCCGGAAGTCAGAAAGGACACATTATTATTATTGTAATTACGAAACCATGAATAAAATACATTGTATTTTATGATGCTGATATCACATGCGCGCATCAGGTTAACATGACCAAAAAATAAAATAAAATTAGCCGAGATGATACATGGTAGATGAGAAGAAAGAGGAGTAGGTTTTGTAATTAAACAAAGGGGGATAAAGCGATAGTTTTTCTTTATATATACAGTATATATATACTGTATATATATATGCTCATATACTAGCTGTTTAGTTTTGAATGACAATAGTTTGCTATTGTGTAGAATTAAAGAAACGAAACATATTTGCTCCAGCTGGGGATAGATCTTTTCAGAATGTATTGGTATAATGACATTGCCATAAGTCAACCAGTGTTTCAGGGGACACTTGTCTTTTTTTTAATTTAAGAAGATATTTTTGGCCTATGGAGGATGTATTGTATTTATTATTTCGAACCACTGTATTTAGATCTTGCCGATTGAAGTCGGTTTAGAGTCCAGATTTGGCAAACAGGCTCTTCTTTTAAGAGAAGCAAGTTTCCTGAAGGAATAGCATTCATGACTGTGGCAAACTCGAATGGAGTACAGTAATAGGTAGGTTTAATTGGTAAAAAATTAAATGTTTCAAAAACAAATCTGTTATTTTTGAACCAATTTGGAAAAGATTGATCCAGAGTTCTCCAAATCTTTCGTTTCATGTGAAGGACACTGTCCACTTACAGAAAATGTCTGACTCATAAATGTCATATTTGTATAATTTTTTCAGGGCGTATAGGAGAAGTTTCATCAACCTTGGACCTTTCTGACGCTCACTGCTCACGCATGTGACATTAACAGCGAAGAACCACATCGCTGGATGCCGTCAGCAGGTTAAGTGTCAAATTTGTGGGATAGTTTTCTAAAGGGCCTTTGCTGCAAAGCCGTGACTCAAACTCGGACTACACGTTTTAAGAAGAACTGAAAATAGAAAAACAAGAAGTGTTTATTTTCTCGCTTCATCCTTATTTTTAGCACAGGCATCAGCAACAGTGGCACCAGTGCTAGTGCTAAGCGTGCAAGCGGCATCTGCGCTGATCCAGCAAAATTTGAGAGTGCTCTTCTTCAATTGCCATGACAAGATCAAAGTGTGGCGGTGGCTACGAAGTTTTTGATTGTGCTTTTACATATCTTTGTTTTCATTTGCTAAAGAGTACTTTTCATGTTGCGTTTTTCCAAATCTTTTCTCCAATTTTTTGCATGACGTCGAATGCAGCCAATATGTTCAGTTTGTTTCGTTACATGTTGTTGCCTTCATTTGCCTATTGTGTCAAATTCAGGCAATATTTTGAGGTTGTGTTGTTACATCGTGTTGCTTCCATTTTTCGATAGTTTGATGTGTTACATACAGGAACTTTAATTTTATTGGTGAGGCAAATGCATCATGTGTCTTTAGATTGTTGTTACATAGGCCTATTGTTACTTTCATTGACCACAGCCAATTTTTAGGCTGCGTTGTCACTTTAATTTCTTCATTATGTCAAAATTAGCCAGTATTTTCCTTCTGCTTTGTTGCATCTTATTGCTGTTTTCAATTATTATTTTTTTCAAATTCGGCCACTATATTTTAGAAAGGTAACACGTTGCTTTAATTTGTTCACGTTTGCCAATATTTTTAGGTTATGTTGTTTCATATGATGCTTTGATTTGCTTGTGTGTGAGTGTGATGGAAGCAACGCTACATATTTTGCTGTCATGTGTTTATGGTTTTAATTGGAGGGCTGTGCAGTGTGATGGAAGTATTGCCTCCTATGTTATTTTTGACGGCAGGACACTTCCTGCTTCCTTATAAGGAAAAGAGATTTCCTGCGTCCTTATAAGGCAACGTGCGTGTGTGCGCGTGTCCTACTATATACTCCTCAGCTTCCTCTTCTGGTCCACTCCGAGGTGGACGTCCATCAGATGGTGAGTGCACGTTTATTTCATAATAACCAGAATGGTTCACCCATTTTCCGATCCGCTTTATCCTCACAAGGGTCGCGGGGGTTGCTGGAGCCTATCCCAGCCGTCTTCGGGGAGTAGGCGGGGGACACCCTGAACCGGTTGCCAGCCAATCGCAGAGCGCACAGAGACGAACAACCATCCGCGCTCACACTCACACCTAGGGACAATTTAGAGTGTTCAATCAGCCTGGCATGCGTGTTTTTGGAATGTGGGAGGAAACCGGAGAACCCGGAGAAAAGCCACGCAGGCCCAGGGAGAATATGCAAACTCCACACAGGAAGGCCGGAGCTGGAATCGAACTCATGACCTCTGCACTGTGAGGTCGACACGCTAACCACTGGACCACCGGGCCACCCAGAGTTTGGGTTCTGATCAAAATATTTTTTAGTTGGTCAGAAAAAGTGGATGGAGAAACTCTTAATTTATGAAATTCACTGTAAAAAGTGTGGAATTTGAGCAATGTGGCAATGTTAGAATTTTTTTAGATAGAAATGTAGAAAATGTGAATTTTGTCGGGGGGAAAAAAAGTTCCCTGCATTACCCGAATGTTACTTTTCACATTTCACACAATGATTTGGTCATCTATTTGTGTGTGCACTTGAACCAAATTGGTCTGACTCCAGATTGTTTTTCTTTTTACGCAGCTCAGATCTAAGGATGTGCGTGTCCAGGTGTCTGCGCTGTGTGGGCGTGGCTCTGGTTGCCCTGGCGACCGTATGCACCGTGGCCAACATTCTGCTGCTGCTGCCGGAGCTGAAGGTCCATTTCCTGTTGGAGGGTCACGTGACCAGAGAGGCCTCCTGGGCCACAGGACTCTGGAGCTCTGGCCTCCTGGTGAGCCCACAACCCAGTACAGTCATCTTTGTCATGTTGCTGTCGTGTGACTAACTGGTGTCTTGTGATGTTTTGACACCTCTGAAATACCACTTGAATTTCATTTGGTTGCTTTAATTTCTTTGGTCATTTGGTCACGGGTTTTTTGTTTGTTTTTTCCAAATATATTTCTGCTTTTATTTTGTGCCTTCATTCTGTCGCGTTAAGTATTGTTGCTTTCATTCTTAATAATAATAATATAATAATAGATTTTATTTATAAGCGCCTTTCAAGACACCCAAGGACACTTTACAATAACAAAAAACACAAAACAATACGGGTTGAGCAGCGGCAGCCAAAACGCGCCAGCGTTCTTGCTTTGTTTTCCTTCATAGTTGTTACATTGTTGCTTGAATTTGCTCTTGCGTTTGCTAACGTTGCGACATATTGCAGCTTCTTAATTAGGTGTTACATATCGTGGCTTTAATTTGTTCCTTTATTTGGTGGCATTGTTACATGTCTTTGCTTTAATTTAGCAGCATTGTTTGGTATTGTTATTTTAATTTTGGTACTTCATTTGATAGTGTTGCCGCAAAATTGTTGCTTTGATTTGCTCTGAAATTTGCTTGCCTTTCTTCATTTCCTTTAGTAGCATTGGTACATGCGTGTTCTTGAAGGTGCTCTTTCGTTTCGTAGCCTTGTTCCACACACAGTAGTTGTATGAATTTCTTTTGTCAATTATTAGCTTGTTACATTTAGTGGCTTCGTGTTGCTACAAATTGTTATTTTAATTTTTCTTCATTTGGGAGCATTGTTGTTCCATATAGTTGATTTTATTTGTTCCTTAATTTGGTTGCACTGGTTCAACGTGTGAAACACGGCAAATCATTTGACTATCCTTTTCAATCATATTTTTAGTTTCTTTAATATATGTGTAGTAGCGTTGTGTTTTTTTGTATTTTCAGGTTGTGATTGGGGCTCGAGCATTTCTGCAGAGCCGCCACACACCAGGATGTTGCGCCTTCAGGACACAGGTAACGCTGCACGCCCATCAGTAGGAATTTGTACATTTGTAATGGTGTTATGTTAGCAATAATACAAAGGTAGTCGTTGGAATAAGTAGTAATGTAGTAGTGCTGTTAGTATGTAAGAACAACAAGTAGTGTGTTAGAAGTAGTTCTCTGAAGTAGTCATCGGATTACTCATAGTAGTAGGAATATGTTTGAAGTAGATTATACATCGACTTAAAAAAAATACCTGGATGATTTTATTTTGTGCAGCCACTTGATGAAACAAAATTGGGTAAATTCAACATAAATGCAGTTTTTTTTCCAGTGTAGTTTTGTATTAGATGTAGTAATAGTGTATTTCTAGTATGTCTACCCATCTGTACTCACCTCTAATTTAGGTAACTTTAATGAACCACAGAGAACAATGGTGTGATAAATTATTGTTTCTCACTTTATAGGAGAGTGTACTCGAAGCGTGCAGTATGGTAGTCGTCGTAATAGTAGTCATGGTAATTGTTGTGTTGTGTGTGTTGTGTGCAGATGTTGCGCCAGGCGTTGTACTCGTGTGCGTGTCTGCTGTCTTCTGCTTTCTGTTGCCTGGTTAGCATCACAGGGCTGGTCCAAGGTCCTCTCTGTCTCTACAACACTACAAGTGGATCAGCCTGGGGCGTACCACTTCAACCCACTGCCGACAGGTAACACACGCACCCACTATCTATGCACTATCTATCTACTATATGCATTATTCCCACTACTACTTCTATCATATTTCTACTTCTACTAAGAGTACAACTATTACATGTACTGATACCCTTCTTGTCCTCACTAGTAAGACAATTCGGAGTACTAGAACAGCCGTCTGACTAGTAACCTTTTTTTTTTCATAATTAGTGCCACTTTTGGCCTGCTTATATGAAATTCAACCTTCATAAATAAACTACCATGGTGGACTTTGTACACTACGAGGCCCAACAAATAGGCACGTGTCACACACTAGTAGCCTTCTGGACCCTACTAGTAACACCAAAAAGCCCACCAGTAGTTCTGTCTTACCATGTGATTGTCCTACTCGTATGCCAGAGTTGGCCGATAGTGCAGAGACATATCATAGAGGGATGAAAAGCAGTAGTTGGAAAAACTGTTACTCGTGCTACTACAGTACTTAGTACTTACTACCGTTACGTTACTATAGGGACGCCGGGTACCTGTACAACAGAAGTCTGTGGTCGGGTGTTTGTTTGGAGCCCAAGGGTGTGGTCCAGTGGAATGTAGTTCTCTTCAGCATACTAGGGGGCGCCAGTGGGCTGCAGGCGCTCCTCTGCGCCGCCAACGTCATCAACACCCTGCTGGGCGTCGTCTTGGGACGCGGCGCGGGCGACAATAAGGTAAACGGTTACATTTTGTTCAAATGAACTTGTTTATTTGAACTTTTTTGTTTCTCAATTGTCATCTCAACGGTCGTAAAATTCAAATGTAGCCTTCAAACAAAACCCCCATTATAGAGCATTCACAGTGTGTGTGCATAAATCCGTGCGTTTGTGTGTTTTCAGGTGAGCCCTGTTTCAGTGTGACGTCGCGATGACGTCCCCAGGGCAAGACCACTTGTCAAAATGTTTTTTCTTGACTGATGCACTTTACAACCAATTAAGCTAAATTAAGAGCACAAAACTTGAAGAAAATAAGCTTGCCAAAGTGTAATAAACTTGTCCTTTTTCGACATAACTTCATTATTAAGTCACATTGATTTAATTAGAAAATATAAGTCGTGACATGATTGGAGGTCATTTTGTTCGTTCGCCCCCCACCCCCCAGAATTGTTTATTTATTGCTAATAATTGTTGATTAAACTTGTTTAGTTATTTTTTAATGTTAATTCTATCATCGTTACGATAGATTTGTATATTTTTTTAATCCAGTATTATTTTTCAACGTTGTTCTAAATTCTATTTTAATTTATTTGTTTTAATGTACATTTTCTTATACGCATTTATTTTTATTTTGAATTAAGTATTAGTTTTCACTTAACAAATTGTTAACAAAATGAAATGTAAGTTTTTTTTTCAAAATTAGCATCCGCTTGTTCATGCTGAAGTAACTGGCAGTACAGTATTATGCCGGAAGGGGGTGCTGTTTCCACAACGGTAAAACCTCATGAAGCAAACGGTAATGTACCGCACTTTAAACTTATTCCCTTTTATTTTGTAAACTACATTACTTTTCTGTCAATCAATTTATGCATTTTGGTCAATGGTTCTGAACTCCTGGTTCCATGCATCAGTTGAGACTTTTATGGACCATTGCTTGGATTACAAAATAAAATACCATACAAGTGCAACGGGAATCCTTTCAGAGTACAATTTTTTGTTTTGTTTTTTAAAACATGCCCAAACACATCTAGAAAATCCGAACCACACAAAAGTGTCTTATATGCGTCATTTGTAAATAATGCATGCATGTGTGTATTATGTTTGCAAGAGTGATTTATGTGTTATTGTGGATTATGTATACCGGTAGTCTGCCTGCATGAGTATAAAGTATGCATTATGTATGTGTGGATTTTGTATACGTGTACAATGTGGTGTGTCTATAATATGCGTGTGTATCTTTTGAATGATATCTGTGTGTGTTTCGTATGCATGCATGCAGTGTGTCTTGTGGATGTGTTTGGGTATTGTCTATTTTGTATAACGTGTATAATCGATGTGTGTGCATCATATATACTGTATGGTTGGTTTGTATCATGTTTGATACATGTTTGTGCGTGTGCATAATGTGTGAATGTATACGTTTGTATTATATATAATGAATATGTATTCTATGTGTGAGTCATGTGTATTTTGTGAGTTATATATAATGTGTGTATTTTGCGTTCATGTGTATTATGTTTAATCTGAGTTGATTAGGCATGAGTGTATGCAGTGTGTAAATTTCTTGGCATATTGTAAATTGTGTGCGAGTTATGTATCACGTAGGATGTATCATGTCATGTCTGAGTTATATGCGCAAGTGTATATTGTACGTCCATTCGTGTGTATTTTATGTGTGTGCGTGTGGCCGTAAACGAGGCTTGTGGCTGAGGAGCGTGTGATGAATGTTTGCGTGCGAAACAGGAAAGTCCAGACACACGTGCACACACGCGGCTTTGTGAGTGCTTGCGAGGTGACATCACATGTTGACGTTTCAAACAGACGTGCGTGTGTCCGCGAAACCAGGAAATGAAATGCAAAAATGAAGAAAAACAAAAAAGAGTGATCAGATTGTTTGTCAAGTGTATTGATTGCTTTGGGATCATCATCAAAGTTCTGATGGTCCACTTCTTGTTGTGCTTTGAGGTTCTTGCTGGTTCTGGGAGATATCTTTTCGAGGTTGTGTTTGTTGTGCCTCACGGTTGAAGTTTTGGACGAAGGAAAACACTTGGGGGATGGATGCAGGATTTGGGGGTGCTCGTTTTGTGGTCCGGCCTTCCTCATAGCAGGTGGCCAGCGTGAGGTTAGTAGAAGGGATGCGCTCGCTTCCTCAGTGCAGCATCTCCCTGTCGGCCGATCCGGGACGGGCGGGATAGATGTGGAGCTGTGGTAGGTCGATGCCGTCGTTGTGCAGCTCCTCCTGCTTCTGGAGGCCATGAAGTTTGGCAACCAAATCCCCAATGAACACCTGCCAGGACCACACAAGCACACACATGCAGGAATACATACAAACGTACTACTCGTAGATTTGACAATAAATCACGAAGAAGACCGTCGCAACTAAGCTGCAGTAATGTCAGTTGTTTTTTGCAGAGGATAAAGACAATATGCCCAGGAGTCCTGTTACATGCTCTGTCCATATTTGTTGTGTACGGTTTGTATTTAAATTGCAGTTGTTTAAAGGTTTAAAACTACCTCAACATTGATGCTATTTTGTTAGCTCGTCTATGATGTTTCGCATTATGTGTAAGCATTCCGTGTAAGCATAAATTGTAAGACAAAGTTAAGTGGTTTGGCTAAACACGCGACCTATCTTTTTTTTTTGCTTGCAACACAATGCAAAAAAATGTACCAAGTGATGGTTCAAAACTCAAACAACTTGAAAGCTGGGGTAAGTCAAGGTACCACTGTACTAATACTGCGCATCATAAGGATTGCAACATGTTGCAAGCTGGGATGTTTTGTTTACCTCAGTGTTGTTGTTGCACGAGTGAAGAATCTCCTGGAATGGACACACACACACACACACACACACACACACACACACACACACACAGATGAATATATGTGAGGACACAACACAAAGTGGCATTGTTTCTGGACACTCCAAGAATGAGTAAAAATAGTATTACTCTATTAGAAAGAGTAGTGATCAATCTATAGGGTAAAAGCTAACAATATGGACTTTTGAGCATTGTATGTGTCTCATCTTAAATTTAGTCAAAGAATCGAGAAGAAGTAGAAGAGCTCCACCTGCAGTCTGTGTGTCCTCTCAGCATCTGTCTTCAGGTCCAGAAGATCGTCGATGTTCACCTCCTCGGGCATGTCCTCCTCCTGATCATCATCATCATCAACAACAACAACAACAAAGGTCAGTCTATCATAATTTCCTCACAACAGCCGAACGTGCTAAAAGTGCCAAATGTACTATTGCACTTCCTCAGGGAGCCTACAGGGGGAGACAAACACAACAGAAGGGAGATGAAAGAAGGTCGCAGGTACTTTAATTATTTCATTGACTCAGGCGTGCAGATGGACGCGTGTTTACCTTTCTCACACTCGCACACACACAAGTGCAGTGTGGGTTTATTTGCCATTCCTTTGCTACATAACTTTCCTGTGACATTCTCCGTCTGTTCTGTCCATATAAGGTCAGTAGCCAAGGACACGTGTGTGACAGATGAGTGTGTGCTGGGTACATGTTCGTGCGTGTCAAAACAGGGTATATATGTTGATTACTCATAAGTGAGGGTCTCACCAACTGTGATATTATTATTGCAACAAACATGACTCGTGATTTGTGATCACAAAACTTTCTCACCAAAATCATCAGAGGTGTGTGTTTGGATGCTAGTACTAGGCTCCGCCCCCCTGTTGTTTATCTGCTGCAATCTTCAGTGTGATGTCATCACGTCCAACTGATGAAGTGTGCGCATGTTCAGATTAGCATTCAGAGACTGATTTGTGGTGTCAGCAAGTGTTGTTTTACACACACACACACTCGCACACACACACTAATCTGTGTGTTGGTCCATAATAGAAGCTCCATTTGACCTTGTTAGGTTAATGCTGACTTCTTTGTGTGCGTCTGTGTGAGTTGTGTATACGAGTGTGTATGGTGTGGGGGAAGGTACAAACTAGGAAACACACGAGCTGCAACAAAAGACAAAAACACACGCCCGCATTCATCGTGTACACGTTTTAACATCACAAGTAGTAGTAGAAGTACCTTAGTAATATTAGTAGTGGTGTACCATTACTAGTGATAACAGTAGTAGTTGTAGTAGGACGTGGAGTAACAATAGAAGCGCCCGCTGGAGTCAAGTCAAGTCAACAGTATTTATAGAGCACTTTCAAACAGCCATCGCTGCATACAAAGTGCTGTACATGGAGCAATTTAACATGCACAATAAACAGTAAGACAAATCGGTAATAAAGGCGGTAGAAAGCACCAAACAGTAAAACCAAGAACAAATCTAAGTCATGCTGAGTCGAATGCCAAAGAATACAAGTGAGTTTTGAGGAGGGTTTTGAAGATGGGCAGCGAGGAGGCTTGCCGAATGTTCAGTGGGAGGTCATTCCAGAGAGAGGGACCAGCAACAGAAAAGGCTCCATCCCCTCCGAGTCGTACAAGTACCAGTGATAGTGTAGTAATAGGAGTCAGTAGTGGTGTAAATAGTGTAGTAGTAGTAGTAACAGTAGTAATGCTAAAAACAGCAGTTGTATTCGCAGTAGTAGCGTATCTGCGTGTGTGAATGTGCATATGGGGAAATGAATGGGGGCCATCAAGAAGGGTCCATATATCACAACTGACGGACACACGAGCGAGCACCCCCCCCCCCCCCCACACACACACAACACAGACAGATGTCAAGCTAATAAATCAATAGCACAAATAGCTGTTAGCATCTGTCTTCTTCTTTGTCTGCTTCCAGTTGGTCTTTATTTGCGTGTCAGAGGCTTCCCCAATTGGCTGCCCCGTTGTTTCATTGATCGATGACTAGTTGAACAAAAACTCTCATCGCCATGATGACATCACCAATGGAACATCATCACCTTAGCGGTGATTGTTCGTGTGTCATCACCAGTGTGTGTACGTTTATTGTATGCACTGATGGATTAGTGCAAGCATGTGCGTGTGTGTCTGTGTGCATTTGGGTGTATGTATTAAAATGTGTGAGGATTGTGTATATTTATCTCTAAGTGTCTATTTGTGTGTAGTGACGTATACTTCTGGAGACTAAAAAAATGTGTGCGTGCTGCCATAGCTGGAGCTTGATACACACAGCAGTAGACGAAGCATCTGGAGTTTGTGTACTAATTGTCACAACATTCTCAGCTGTATGTGCATGCGTTTGTGCATGTTATGCGCCCAGATGGAATGTTTGACAGGAAATGAAGCAAACAGGGCAGATGTAATTATCTATTTATCACTGGACACATGAACACACACACACATACACACTAACAGACAGTACACACGCACGCTTTAACTGGGTAACATCAGGGGACAAATAATTGTCTTCCTCTGGCTCCTTACCTTCATCTATTATGCATCACAGAGTGTGTGTGTGTGTGTGTGTGTGTGTGTGTGCGTGTGTGTCTAAGATGAACAAAGACAACCATTTGGACACTCAAATTATCAATCTAAAAGCCTGGTGTGACTTTTTCTTGTTTCTGTCACGTTTATAACCTCGCCCACATTTGATCAAAGGTGGACCGCATAAAAAAAAAAGGAATGAAGGGAAAGGAAAACAGTTGATGTGATTCAAATACATTTCAAATGAATACGGGCCTCAAACTGAACTTTCGAGAAGTAGTATTACTACTCGTAGCAGTAATATTAGTAGTATGTAGAAGTGGAGATCGTAGTTGTAATATAGTAATACGAGTGTGTTACAATATTACTTTCGTGTTTTTAATACTGTAGTAGTCGTAGTTGCGGGCAGATGGCATTATTAAAAGTAAGACTGCAGTCGTAACAATGTTCATCCGATGAGCAGTCGCGGTTGTAGTCGAAGTCTTGGTAGTGAAGCAGTAGTTGTCATAGTAATCGTGTGTTGGAGAAGCAGTAGCGGTGCCGTTTGTATATGTTTTGTATATTTGTGAGTTTGTAAGTCCGAAGAGCAGGGCATAACTAAAAACTGCGGTGAGAGTAGTAGCACAAGTGGTGCGTAGTAGTGCTCGCAGTCATGTAGTTGGTGTAATAGCTGGAGGGATACTTGTACTTGGAGTATATACGTCCTTCGGATACGACGGAACAATAAAAAGTCTCGAGCCGACCACGGCGGGTGGCAACCTAACGGCAACTGACCAAAATGTCCTCCGTGTGATGTCAAAAAGTACTACTTGGATGTCTGCACAGCAACACACGCACCCGCACACCCACACACCGCCTGCAGCTGCGTCTGCGCTGTCAGCTCCACTTTGTGTCCACCCTGAACACTGCAAACACTCTTCCAATCCTCCGTGAGACCTTTCACAATGTTGGACTTTTTTTTTTTTTGATCGAACAAACACTTTATCTTCATACTCTGATACAAAATAAAACAATTTCATCTGCACAGTTTATATTCAAATGGCTTCTTGTTTTTCAAGGCATTCATACAATATGACACTAATCGTATTGATGTGTCTGTCACGGATGGATGGATGGACCTCGTCATTAAAAATAGCATAATAGTAGTAGTAATTGTAGTAATCCAAAGGTGCAATGATGAATCGACAACCAATCCATCATCAAATTAATCAATAAATATTTTGGATCATGGATTAACTGCTAAAAGATCTTTCATTTAAAACTGTCCAAATCCTTGACATTTTAGTCTCTCAACAGTATATATTCTCAGATTTCTGGAATCCTCTGTGAAAGCAGACTGTTGATCTTGCTGATTTTCTTTTGGTTTCTTTTTTTTTTTTTTTTTTTGCAAACAGTAGTACTGGTAGAACTAATTGTAGAAGTAGTAGTCGTAGTTGTGTGGTGGTAATTGTTTGTGATTGTTTTAGTAATTGCGGTCAAAGTGTAGTGTGTTAGTAGTAGAAGTAGTAGAAAATAGGAATTGTAATAGAGTAGTATTTGTAGTATTTCAAAAAATGAATGGATGGATGGTAGTAGGTTTAGGACTCCACATTTAGATTTGTCTGTCAGAGAGTTTCCTTCTCTCTGTGCTGCTGTTTTGGTTGGCAACGGCAGTTCATCAGGGCCACGACAGCACAGCACGTAGTAGGTACTCACCCGGCCCCTGTAGAGCTCGTCCAGGCCGCAGTCGATCCACTTCTCCACGTCCAGCCTCCTCTGGAGCTCTTTGCGATTGTACTTGACAGTAACTCGAGCCTGGCGCCGTTGCAGGCTGTGGCCGCCCGGCTCGCGCCCGCCGCCTCCGCCGCAGGCCCGATTGGGAGACTGGTGGTTGCACACCTTGTTGACCCGCCGCCCCACCCGGTTCGCCGCCATCAGACGCAAAAACGGAAAGAATGGCTTAAGTATTGGTTATGTAAAATTAATAGATAAATAAAAATAACAACAGAAACTACCACAGTGGGTCTAAATTTTAGGTCAGGTGGGAACAAAACTGAGTACGACAGTGTAAAAAAAATACTGAAAAATAAATGTATGAAATTACGAGAAGCGATGATGTGTCCGGGGCATGCACACACACACAGGACTTGGGAGGCAAAGGCAGCAGGGTGGGGAACCACGCGGTGGCTCACGTTGCCTTCATATGATATGGGAATCTGAGAAAATACAAACGTTCCCTTTGACTTTCTATTCACCCAACAATGGGATTTTATTGCCTCACTTAGAATAATGAGAGGTACTGAAAATTACCGAGTAACCAACGTCATACTTATTACATTTACGGTCGGAATGCTGTACCAAACGGAATTAGTTTTTGATGGTGTAATAGACGAATAGACACTAAATGCAGCATAAAGGTACGTTTCCCCGATGCGTCCTAGCGCCGACTCTTTCCATGAATTTTCGCTTGGAAAAAGAAAAGAGGAGGAGCAGCGCCCCCCGCGGGTTGGTTTAAACACGTAATGTGTAATTATTATTTATGATGATGTAACTGAAATGGAACGTCTGATTAATATTAAATTTGTTTTTTTCATTCGTCGTTACGTTGACAAAGTTTATGTGAAAGTATTTTCCAATTTAAATGACGTGTCAATACAAAAAATGTATTATTATTAAAATAATAATAGAGTGATGACTCATAATTGAACGTGTCGCATAAACGTACTTTATGACCCTTGACACATATTATTTGATTAATTTAGGAGATCAAACGAAATACTCAAGATTTATAATTTTATTTTACCCGTGAACACTATTACTTTTAACTTATGAATCCTTTTTTACAGCTGTGTATAGACATTCATGATCATAACTGTACAGTATTTCTATTCAAGATTCAGCAATATGTCATTTAATGCGTTTTTCCATGATGAGAAATACTTTTTGCTGATTGGCTGGGAAAGGTCACGCAGTATGTGTGTCAAGTCAAGTCAAGTCAACTTCTGCGCTCTATGTACAACATACAGCACAGATAAAATTTCTTTTCTCTCAACCACAGGAGACAGAGGAGCTGCTGCGGGTACCCGCGCCGCCATCATGTGTGGCGTCTTATATGACTTCTTTAAAATAATTTGAAAAATAAGAATAAATTGGCGATTTAACTGCAAATCATCACGTTTTTTAATAAGAATAATATACTGTATACAATAAATAAATGTTATATATGTGTGTGCATATATATATATATATATATATATATATATTCATAGAATGGTGTAATGTACAAAAATATTTGTACAGTCTTTCTAATCCCGATTTGTATAATGTACACAATAGGAGTGAATTTTTATGTAATTATTGTTTGTATTGTTGAGCAATACTCTTTGCTGATTGGCTAGAACACATCACGTGGTAGATGTTTGTAGTTTCATTGAAATTCAAACAGCAAATAAAATGGCAAATAACCGGCGACAGGCACGTCTCACTGTTTCTGTAGTCGTGGTAAAGGAATTTATTCAATAGAATCAAATTTAAAAAATCAATAAACATGATTTCGTTTGGAAAACGTCACGTAGTTTCTGTGGGCGTGCCCAGAGCCTCACCTGTGAGTCAGGTTAAATCTGCTACGACATAAAGAAATAGGAAGTGAATCGTCGCCCACGAGATTATTTTCGTCTTTTTACGGGTGCCTTCTTTTTAGCTTTAACATAAAAGAAGATGATGAACATAAAACGAGCGCCCCTCGGGTGTGCTTTGTGGTTTCTCTGCGTCGGTCTGGTTGTTTCCTGCGACTGGAGGCCATTAGACGATGACTTGGGAGCACCGTCCTTCGATGCCGGAGCTACGATCTTGGAACGCTTGGATATCTCCGACCCGGCGCACTGTCGGGAGGAATGCTGTGATGATCTCCGTTGCCAAATGGCTCTGCTGGGCTTCCCGGCGGACGGCCCGGTGGAGTGCCTGCTGGTGAGGTGCTTGATCGGCGGCCACAACGTGTGCGAGCTGAGTCCCAACTCCCAGTTTCAGCTGGTCGGATGGAAGAAGCCACTGAAGGCCGTCCCGTTTGTTGAGAACTCGAAACCTTCCAGAATTAAGACCGACGACCAGCTGTTGCTTGCCGTCCCACTCGTGGAGGCCTCGCAACCCTCCAAAAATGACAGCACAAGTAAGAACCAACTATATAAATGTTGTCATTAAGTGCTGTACTACACAGTGGTGGGAAGTAACGAGGTACATATACTTGGAAGTACGAAGGATTAGCTACTGAATTTAAGTAGATAATATATTCACCGTTTTTTCCCATTGTGTCAATTTATCAAAACTTGACTTCTTTCTCGAAAAGAAATTTTCTACTTGGATATATTTTTTTTTCTTCAGTAAAGGAGTTGGTTTCAATACTGAAACTTTTTTTTGTAATTTGTACATGTACAGTACATGCATATCAATTAACCTCCACATTTGTCATTGAATCATTTAGGAACAACTTACATGATTAATTTTGAGCCAGGTTTGAATGGTAATATTCATTTTGTTCATTTGGAAAATAAGTATATATATTGTATATATAAATAAAAAGTAAATAAACAAAAAAAACATTAATTGCAGCTTGCACTTTATTATTGGTGCCCTAAATTAAGGATATATGGAGTTTAATTCATGTAAAAGGGAATTCTTAACCAGGATCCCACTTACTTGACTTCCCTCAAGGCCCAACAATCCAAATTTTGCTCACACCTCCTGCATATGACTATTTTCTCAATTTTTATTCACGGACAAATGAGAGAAAATGGCAGAACCATGTCAAATGTGCCATATGTTTAACAAATAATACTGGATTGTGGTCACAATGGTTGCGGATCTTCTGTGTACCGTAATCCCCCTAAACAAACAAGATCGACAATGTACTGTAACTTCCTTGTTGGAGGTAAGAAAACACGCATTTGTTTGCGCCAGCACACATCTCATCAGTCAATCAATTCATGAGTTCATTTGCCACCGAAGAGGCAAAATCTTTCCTTATTGAAACACTGCATGGGAACCTGATTATTATTATTGAGTT